>NC_135327.1:100479521-100788835 GCF_023851605.1 Tamandua tetradactyla
TGTCTTTAAATTATTCTGTCCCCTCCCTTGTCAATCTCCTAATTAGAAGGGGGAACAAAATCCATTGAAAGGGAAGACTAGTAAGAAAGACTCATTATTTCATAAATACAGAGGTAAGGCACTATTTGCCCCATGGGGTATAGGGTGGGCTCCGCCTGCTCAGACGTTTCATGTTGGTTTGTCAGACATGCCCTCGGTGCAGTAAGGACAAGGGAGTCCAGTCTGGAGTGGGCACTGAGGCCTGTGATAAGATGATTTGTTGGCTTTCTCTCCAAGCCTGTGGTTTGAGGGCACTGCAGAGCACAGTCAGTGGCCTCTAATGTTGGAGATTCCATATGGGGATGCACCTGCTCTGCCATTTGTGCAGTGAGCCTATTTGCTGGGCCTTACCTGGGGCTCTGACTCCCACCACTAGCCTCGGGCAGCTTTGTTTACTCAGATTTCAGAACCCCTGACGCCCTCAGTGGCGTCCGCTCTGAAGCTGGGCCTCTGCACACCCACATTTTCTCCATGGATACTGGGCCCTGCCAAGCAGCCAAGCTATTGTTTCCTCCTGCAGGGACTGGTAGGGATCTCAAGGCCTCCTAGTTCAGCCCTATTTGCTCTTGTCTTCACACTGATACAGTGTGGATGCTAGTTTGCAACCAGTTTGTATATTTGGGTCACCCTGACTAGATGCCTGACTCATTCGCTCAGCATGGATCCTCACGAAGTTTCACGCCAGCAAACATTTGGGTGATGTAGTAGTTAGTAAGCTGCCGGAATGTGATACATCAGAAATGGAACAGCTTTTATAAATGGGAACTTAATAAGTTACAAGTTTACAGTTCAAGGAAGTGAGAGTGTCCAAATTAAGACCTCAACAAAAGGTTACCTTCACTCAAGAAAGTCAATGGGTCAGAAACACCTCTGTCAGCTGGGTAGTCACGTGGCTGGCATCTGCTGGTCCCTTGCTCCTGGGCTCCATTGCTTTCAACCTCTGTTCCTGTGGGGTTCCTCACTTTGCTTCTTCAGGGCTGGCTTTTATCTCTTGACTTCCTTTGGCTCTCTCCAGGTTCTGGCTTGCTTAACATCTTATGGTGATGTCTGCTGGAATGTAAGCATCTCCAAACATCCATGTCTCTTTCTCCACATGCCCACATCTGTGTCAGCTCTGCTGAGAAGTTTCTGTCACCTCCGAGGCTTCTGTTGTTTCTGCCTCTCTCCAAAATGCTTCCCCTTTTAAAGGACTCCAGTAAACTAATCAAGACCCACCTGGAATAGGTGGAGAAACATCTCCATCCAATCAAAAGTCACACCCACAATCGGGTGCCTCAATCTTTATTATCTAATCAAAGGTTCCAACCTACAGTATTGATTTAGGATTAAAAGAAACAGCTCTCTCCACAAAATTGGATCAGGATTAAAACATGGCTTTCCTGGGGTACATAATACTTTCAAACAAACACAAGTAGAAATTACCAGGGAGGGTCAGGGAGGCGAAAGGTGAATAAAACACAGTCCCTGTACCCAAGGAGCTCCCAGCTAGTAGGAGAAAGAAATTATTAGAGTAAATGCCACAAGTACAATGGATTTATTGATTTTATTTTTAAAAATATTTTTACTGAGATATCTTCACACACATACATTCCATCCAAAGTATACAATCAATGGCTCACAAAATCCTCACATGGTTGTGTATTCATCACATGATCATTTTTAGAACATTTGCATCACTCCAGAAAAAGAAATAAAAAGAAAAAACTCATATATCCAATACCCCTTACCACTTCCTCTCATTGACCACTAGTATTGCAATCTATGCTTTTTTTTAACCTTATGCTCCCTTGTTTTTACTTATTTATTGTTCTTATTTTTTACTCATCTGTCCATACCCTGGATAAAAGAAACATCAGACACAGGGTTTTCACAATCACACAGTCACACTGTAAAAGCTATATAGTTAGACAGTCATTTTCAAGGATCAAGGCTATTGGACACAGTTCAACAGTTTTGAGTACTTCCCTCTAACCCCTCCAATACACCATACTCTAAAATTGGATATCTATTTAATATGTAAGAATAACCTCCAGAATAACCTCTTGACTCTGAAATCTCTCAGCCTCTGAGACTTTATTTTGTCTCATTTCTCTCTTCCCCCTTTTGGTCAAAAAGGCTTTCTGATTCCTATGATGCCAGGTCCTGGCTCACCCTCTAGAGTCAGGTCCCATGTGGCCAGGGAGCTTTATACCCCTGGGAGTCATGTCCCATGTAATGGGGAGGGCAATGAGTTCACCTGCCAACTTGGCTTAGAGAGAGAGAGGCCACATCTGAGAAACGAAAGACGTTCTCTGGGGGTGAATTTAAGGCATAATTATCTGTAGGCTTAGCTTCTATTTTGCAGAAATAACTTTTATAAGGGTGAGCCCCAAGATTGAGGGTTCAGCCTATTGAATTGGTTGTCCTCACTGCTTGTGAGAATATCAGGAATTCCCCAGATGAGGAAGTTGACTATTTCCTCCTTTCTCCCCAGTCCTTTTTGGGGGCTTCTTGATGACTGATTCAATCTCTTTAATTGTGATTGGCTTGTTGAGGTCATCTATTTCTTCTCAAGTCAATGTTAGTTGTCCATGCCTTTCTAGGAAGTTGTTCATTTCATCTATGTTATCTAGTTTATTAGCAGATAGTTGCTAATAGTATCCTCTCATTGCCTCCTTTTTTTCTGCAGGGTCAGTGATTATGTCCCCGCTCCCAATTCTGATTTTATTTATTTGGGTCCTCTCTCTCTCTCTCTCTCTTTTTGCCAGCCTAGCTAAGGATCTATTAATTTTATTGATTTTCTCAAAGAACCAACTTCTGGTTTTGTTGATTTTCTCTGTTGCTTTCATATTCTCAATTTCATTTATTTCTGCTGTAATCGTCATATTTCTTTCCTTCTGTTTGCTTTTGGGTTAGTTTGCTGTTCTTTCTCTAGTTCTTCCAGGTGAACAGTTAACTCCTAGATTTTTTGCTCTTTCTCCTTTTATAAATACAGGCATTTAGGGCAATCAATTTCCCTCTCAGCACTGCCTTTGCTGCCTCCCATAAATTTTGATATGTTGTGTTTCCATTTTCATTTGCCTCGAGATGTTTACTGATGTCTCTTGTAATTTCTTCCTTGACCCATTGGTTGTTTAAGAGATTATTGTTTAGCCTCCATGATATATCTGTGAATTTTTCTGTCCTTCTGCCTGTTGATTTCCAACTTCACTCCATTATGAACCCAGAAGGTGTTTTGCATAATTTCAATCTTTTTAAATTCTTTGAGTGAATATAATTATTTTATTTAATTAGTGACCCAGCATATGGTCCATCCTTGAGAATGTCCCATGAGCACTTTGAGAAAAATGCATATCTTGCTGTTGTGGGGTGTGATGTCCTATAAATGTCTGTTAAGTCTAGTTCATTTATCATACTATTAAAAAATATCTGTTTCCTTATTGCTCCTCTGTCTAGATGCTCTATAATGGATTTATATTTGAAAGAGGAAAGCCCAAAATGCTAGGAGGTACAGCCACAATTCTTCTAGAGGAGCTGGAAAGCCTTCCCATTGGGCTAGTGTTTGAATGAGTTTAGGTCTCTACACTGAAGGAGGACAGGGGACTGCAAGGCTGCCCCACTGCCCAACTTCAGGGCTCCTTTCACACCGTACTCCATGGGAATGTCAACCCTACAGGGGCCAACATGGAAGCACTGTGAGGGGAGGATTGAGGACAGTATATATGGTAAGGGGATCCACCCTCTGCGAAGTCAGTGTGGTTTTATTTCCACACCTACCAGGTCTGTAGTGATCTGTCATATGAGAAAATAATTCAGAGGCTCTGTGGCAGGCCAAATCAGAGCCTACTGCCCCCATCCAACCAGAGTCTACCACATCTTCTTCTTCTTTTTTTTTTTTTTTTTTTAACTTTTTTTATTGTATAGTATAGCATATATACAAAGCAAAGAAGGGAAAAAGCCATAGTTTTCAAAGCACTCTCCAACAGGTAGTTACAGGACAGATTCCAGAGTTTATCATGGGCTACCATGCAATCTTTTGAGATTTTTTTCTTCTAGCTGCTACAAAATATAGGAAGTTAGATGGAATAAATATTTTTTTATCATCACAATTGACCTTTTTGTGAAAAATAACACATATACAAAAAAGCAATAAATTTCAAAGCATAGCACAACAATTAGTTGTAGAACAAATTTCAGAGTTCTGTATGGGTTACTATTCCACGATTTTAGGTTTTTATTTCTAGCTGCTCTAAGATACTGGAGACTAAAAGAAATATCAGTATAATGATTCAGCAAGGATACTTGCTTGTAAAACCCTACCTTCTCTGTGTAACTCCACCATCACCTTTGAACTTTCTCCTACTCTTTAGGGGTATTTGGGCCCAATCTAATTTTTTCATGTTAGAAGAGGCTGTCAATAATATGGGGTAGGGAGATGGAACTATCTGATGTTCTGGAGAGCCTGGCCCCTCTGCATTTCAGGACTTATCTGGTCCAGGGACCCATCTGGACGTTAAGGTTTCTGGAAAGTTACCCTAGTGCATGGAATCTTTGTAGAATCTTATAGGTGTTCTTTAGAATTGGCTGGAATGGTTTTGGTTGGTGTTTGGCAAGCTGTGATGAGTAACAATGTCTAACTGAAGCTTGCTTAAGAGCAACATCCAGAGTAGCCTCTCGACTCTATTTGAACTCTCTCAGCCACTGATACTTTATTAGTTACACTTCTTTTCCCCCTTTTGGTCAAGATGGCATTGTTGATCCCACAGTGCCAGGGCCAAACTATCCCTGGGAGTCATCGCTGACCCTACCACTTTTAAATAGTGTTTTTCTTGATTCAGTACTAACCCTGTTACTGCAGCCCTTAAACTGTTTCCAGAGCTTTGAGAAAAATGTTTCTGTCAGTTCTTCCTGGTTGTTCAAAATTTCTGGCCCAGGGAGGGTAGGGATGGAGCCCTGAAGTGTCTCACTCCAGCATCTTGATCAGGACAGAAGTTTTTTTTTTCAATACCACCTTTATGAAGTTCATTCATTTTTGTAGTTATTAAGAGATGAGAAATTCTGAATAGTAGGTGCATATAACCCCTGCTGGCTAGACTTCATGAAGGCTGGGCAAGAGCAAATGAACTGTCTCCCAGCACTAGCTTATTTTCCCTGATTGGACTCTTGCCTTGAGGAGCTGACATTCTGGAGCCTTAGTCTCTCGATGAACACTTGCCACCACAGAAGGGTGCCCAGAGGGTTGGGCACAGATAAGAGTGATCTACTCTGCCTGAGACGTCAGAGGACACCCCACAGAGTGGGTTAAGTTTGGTCCCAGATCTGACCTTTACAGTTCTGCACCTTTCGTTTCCACCTAAGGAAGGTATCATCCCCACGTTACAGAAGGTCTGTTCTGGCGGCTTCACAAATCCACACCACAAAGAAATTATGAGAAGTGCAGCCATTGAGTCAAGGAGCACTCCTGCTTGCTTAAAATAGAGAGGATTTCTAAGCTCCCTGGGGAAATTTTCCTTCTGAGTGTGAGTAGCTTCTGAGGATGCCTCGTTCCCTCCTGGCTGTCTCTGCTGTTACTTAATGGTAGTCAAGCTGCTACTGTCAGGAGCAAGTTGACCATATCAAAGGTACAGCTACTTAGGAATCCATAACATTGGTAGCATTTGTATGCCTTTATTATATTCATTAATTTATCAAAAACATATTTGTTGAGCACCTAATATATGTGTAAATGTATTGGCAACAAAAATTTAGACAATTACCATTTTGTGGGATAAGTGCTATGACATATTTAAGTACAGGCTGTCATGGGAGTAGTGGGACAACCTAACCCAAACTGGGAGGGTGGGATCAGGGCAGGCTTCCTGGAGGAGAGGATATCCTAAACTAAGAACTGAAGAATAAGCAGCAATTATCCAGGCAAAGAAGAGAAGAAACATGCCACGCAGAAGGAAAATACATGCAAATGTCCAGCACCTAGGCTGAGCACATTCAAGACCTGGAAACTGAAGGGAAATGAATGAGATAGTAGGTGTGGAAGGCCACAAAGGCTGGATCCTGAGGACTCTCGTAAGCTGTGTTGAGAAGTTTGGACAGTAGGGGAATAACATTGTTAGAATTGTGTTTTAAAGGATCGATCTGGATCCAAAGAGTATGGGTGAGGCAGGATAAGCCTCTGGAAAACCAGCTGGAAGGCCATGACTGTTTTTCAAAGTGAACAAGTAATAATGGTTTAGGTCAAAGAAATGGCAGCAGGGATGGAGAGAGACAGAGGGATTTGAGAGAGAATTAAAAAATAAATTAAACAGGATTTTGGATTGATGGCTTCTGAGGGTGAAGAAGAGTAAGAAGTCAAGGGTCCCCAGTTTCCCAACTTGGGCCATTAGGGAGAAGATGTCAACCTACAGATATATATACTTACAGATGAGGTATATAGGAGGCAGAACATGCTGGAAGATAATGGGTTGAATTTTGGACAAGCTGAATTGAGAAGCCTGTGGAACACTCAAATGGAGATATCCAGTAGAGAGCTCGCTATATGTAAGATGACTGTTTGTCCTGGTTCTCCAAGGATAGTCTGTTGGCTCCAAGTTCATACCTGTTGTCCCATACCTATTGTAATTACCAACAACTCTCCTTTACTCCTTTTTTACCATCTTTTGCTCTCAGGCATGTATCTTTTGGTTTAAAGAAAAAACTTGTGTGATCATCCTAGGTATGGGTCTAAAGTTCAGGAGAAAGTTCAGGGAGATTCCAGAATTGTCTTAGAACAGATAATAATCAAAGTTTTGGAAAAGCATTACATCACCCAGGAATGAAGCAGTATACAGTGTGAAGAGGAGGGGTCTTAGGTGGAAACTTAAAAAAACAAACAAACAGCATTTAAGATATGGGCAGAAGCAAAAGAAGACGTTAAGGGATGTAGGCTTTTTTTTTTAATTTAAAAATATTACAAGAAAGAAACGCCTACATTCTTAATATATGTTCATTCTGTTCTACATATATAATCAGTAATTCACAATATCATCACATAGTTGCATATTCATTATCATGATCATTTCTTAGAATATTTGCATCAATTCAGAAAAAGAAATAAAAAGACAACAGAAAAAAATTCATACATATCATACCCCTTACCCCTCCCTTTCATTGATCACTAGCATTTCAATCTAAATTTATTTTAACATTTGCTCCCCCTATTGTTTATTTTTATTCCATATGTTTTACTTGTCTGTTGATAAGGTAGGTAAAAGGAGCATCAGACACAAGGTTTTCACCATCACACAGTCACATTGTGAAAGCTATATCATTGTTCAATCATCATCAAGAAACATGGCTACTGGAACACAGCTCTACATTTTCAGGCAGTTCCCTCCAGCCTCTCCATTACATCTTCAATAACAAGGTGATATCTATTTAATGCGTAAGAATAACCTCCAGGATAACCTCTCAACTCTACTTGGACTCTCTCAGCCATTGACACTTTATTTTGTCTCATTTCGCTCTTCCCCGTTTTGGTTGAGAAGATTTTCTCAATCCCTTGATGCTGAGTCTCAGTTCATTCTAGGGGTTTTCTCAATCCCTTGATGTTGAGTTTCAGCTCATTCTAGGATTTCTGTCCCACATTGCCAGGAAGGTCCACACCCCTGGATGTCATGTCCCACGTAGACAGGGAGAGGGCAGTGAATTTGCTTGTTGTGTTGGCTGGAGACAGAGGCAGCATCTGAGCAACAAAAGAGGTTCTCTTGGGGGTGACTCTTAGGCCTAATTTTAAGTAGGCTTGACCTGTCCTTTGTGTGGTTAAGTATCATATGAACAAACCCCAAGATTGGGGGCTCAGCCTATTGCTTTGGTTGTCAGCACTACTTGTGAGAATATCAAGAATTCAACTTGGGGAAGTTGAATTTTCCCCTTTCTCACCATTCCCCAAAGGGAACTTTGCAAATACTTTTTTATTCACTGTTAAAATCACTCTTGGATTTATTGGGGCATCACTCTATACAAACCAACAAAATCTCATACCCTATTCAAGGTTCTATGTACTTATGGTGTTCAGTTAAGCTGTCTACACAAGTTACATTAGGAAATGCACTAGTCAAAATATAAATTTTATACCAAATAAACATTTTTTGCTTTAGTCTCACACATAAGTTAAAATTTTTTTTAAAATTTATTTATTAATTAAAAAAATTAAGAAACCAAATAAAACATCAAAATAGATAATCAGTAATTCACAATATCATCGCTTAGTTGCATATTCATCATTTCTTAGAACATTTGCATTAATTCAGAAAAAGAAATAAAAAGACAATAGAAAAAGAAATAAAACGAACACAGGAAAGAAAAAACAAAAGATCATACCTACCATACCCCTTTCCCCTTGCTTTCATTGATCACTAGCATTTCAAACTAAATTTATTTTAGCATTTGTTCCCCCTATTATTTATTTTTATTTTTTTATTTTTTTATTAACGGAAAGAAAGAAAAAAAGAAAAAAAAAGAAATTAACACAACATTTAGAAATCATACCGTTCTACATATGCACTCAGTAATTCTTAACATCATCACATAGATGCATGATCATCGTTTCTTAGTGCATTTGCATCGGTTTAGAGGAACTAGCGACACAACAGAAAAAGATAAAAAATGTTAATATAGAGAAAAGAAATAAAAGTAGTAATAATAGTAAAAAACAACAACAAAAAACCCCTATAGCTCAGATGCAGCTTCATTCAGTGTTTTAACATGATTACTTTACAATTAGGTAATATTGTGCTGTCCATTTTTGAGTTTTTGTATCTAGTCCTGTTGCACAGTCTGTATCCCTTCCGCTCCAATTACCCATTATCTTACCCTGTTTCTAACTCCTGCTGGACTCTGTTACCAATGACATATTTCAAGTTTATTCACATCAGTGGGACCATACAGTATTTGTCCTTTAGTTTTTGGCTGGACTCACTCAGCATAATATTCTCTAGGTCCATCCATGTTATTACATGCTTCATAAGTTTATCTTGTCTTAAAGCTGCATAATATTCCATCGTATGTACATACCACAGTTTGTTTAGCCATTCTTCTGTTGATGGACATTTTGGCTGTTTCCATCTCTTTGCAATTGTAAATAACGCTGCTATAAACATTGGTGTGCAAATGTCCGTTTGTGTCTTTGCCCTTAAGTCCTTTGAGTAGATACCTAGCAATGGTATTGCTGGGTCGTATGGCAATTCTATATTCAGTTTTTTGAGGAACCGCCAAACTGCCTTCCACAGTGGTTGCACCATTTGACATTCCCACCAACAGTGGATAAGTGTGCCTCTTTCTCCGCATCCTCTCCAGCACTTGTCATTTTCTGTTTTGTTGATAATGGCCATTCTGGTGGGTGTGAGATGATATCTCATTGTGGTTTTGATTTGCATTTCTCTAATGGCCAGGGACATTGAGCATCTCTTCATGTGCCTCTTGGCCATCCGTATTTCCTCTTCTGGCAGGTGTCTGTTCAAGTCTTTTTCCCATTTTGTAATTGGGTTGGCTGTCTTTTTGTTGTTGAGTTGAACAATCTCTTTATATATTCTGGATACTAGACCTTTATCTGATATATCATTTCCAAATATTATCTCCCATTGTGTAGGCTGTCTTTCTACTTTCTTGATGAAGTTCTTTGATGCACAAAAGTGTTTAATTTTGAGGAGCTCCCATTTATTTATTTCTTTCTTCAGTGCTCTTGCTTTAGGTTTAAGGTCCATAAAACCACCTCCAGTTGTAAGATTCATAAGATATCTCCCTACATTTTCCTCTAACTGTTTTATGGTCTTAGATCTAATGTTTAGATCTTTGATCCATTTTGAGTTAACTTTTGTATAAGGTGTGAGATACGGGTCTTCTTTCATTCTTTTGCATATGGATATCCAGTTCTCTAGGCACCATTTATTGAAGAGACTGTTCTGTCCCAGGTGAGTTGGCTTGACTGCCTTATCAAAGATCAAATGTCCATAGATGAGAGGGTCTATATCTGAGCACTCTGTTAGATTCCATTGGTCGATATATCTATCTTTATCCCAATACCATGCTGTTTTGACCACGTGGCTTCATAATATGCCTTAAAGTCCAGCATCGCGAGACCTCCAGCTTCGTTTTTTTTCCTCAAGATGTTTTTAGCAATTCGGGGCACCCTGCCCTTCCAGATAAATATGCTTATTGGTTTTTCTAATTCTGAAAAATAAGTTGTTGGGATTTTGATTGGTATTGCATTGAATCTGTAGATCAGTTTAGGTAGGATTGACATCTTAATTATATTTAGTCTTCCAATCCATGAACACGGTATGCCCTTCCATCTATTTAGGTCTTCTGTGATTTCTTTTAGCAGTTTTTTGTAGTTTTCTTTATATAGGTTTTTTGTCTCTTTGGTTAAATTTATTCCTAGGTATTTTATTCTTTTAGTTGCGATTGTAAATGGGATTCGTTTCTTGATTTCCCCCTCAGCTTGTTCATTACTAGTGTATAGAAAAGCTACAGATTTTTGAATGTTGATCTTGTAGCATGCTACTTTGCTATACTCATTTATTAGCTCTAGTAGTTTTGTTGTGGATTTTTCCGGGTTTTCGACGTATAGTATCATATCGTCTGCAAACAGTGGTAGTTTTACTTCTTCCTTTCCAACTTTGATGCCTTGTATTTCTTTTTCTTGTCTAATTGCTTTGGCTAGAACTTCTAACACAATGTTGAATAATAGTGGTGATAGTGGATATCCTTGTCTTGTTCCTGATCTTAGGGGGAAAGTTTTCAATTTTTCCCCATTGAGGATGGTATTAGCTGTGGGTTTTTCATATATTCCCTCTATCATTTTAAGGAAGTTCCCTTGTATTCCTATCTTTTGAAGTGTTTTCAACAGGAAAGGATGCTGAATCTTGTCAAATGCCTTCTCTGCATCAATTGAGATGATCATGTGATTTTTCTGCTTTGATTTGTTGATGTGGTGTATTACATTAATTGATTTTCTTGTGTTGAACCATCCTTGCATACCTGGGATGAATCCTACTTGGTCATGATGTATAATTCTTTTAATGTGTTGTTGGATACGATTTGCTAGAATTTTATTGAGGATTTTTGCATCTATATTCATTAGAGAGATTGGTCTGTAGTTTTCTTTTTTTGTAATATCTTTGCCTGGTTTTGGTATGAGGGTGATGTTGGCTTCATAGAATGAATTAGGTAGTTTTCCCTCCACTTCGATTATTTTGAAGAGTTTGAGGAGAGTTGGTACTAATTCTTTCTGGAATGTTTGATAGAATTCACATGTGAAGCCGTCTGGTCCTGGACTTTTCTTTTTAGGGAGCTTTTGAATGACTAATTCAATCTCTTTACTTGTGATTTATTTGTTGAGGTCATCTATTTCTTCTTGAGTCAAAGTTGGTTGTTCATGTCTTTCCAGGAACCTGTCCATTTCATCTAAATTGTTGTATTTATTAGCGTAAAGTTGTTCATAGTATCCTGTTATTACCTCCTTTATTTCTGTGAGGTCAGTAGTTATGTCTCCTCTTCCATTTCTAATCTTATTTATTTGCATCCTCTCTCTTCTTCTTTTTGTCAATCTTGCTAAGGGCCCATCAATCTTATTGATTTTCTCATAGAACCAACTTCTGGTCTTATTGATTTTCTCTATTGTTTTCATGTTTTCAATTTCATTTATTTCTGCTCTAATCTTTGTTATTTCTTTCCTTTTGCTTGCTTTGGGATTAGTTTGCTGTTCTTTCTCCAGTTCTTCCAAATGGACAGTTAATTCCTGCATTTTTGCCTTTTCTTCTTTTCTGATAAAGGCATTTAGGGCAATAAATTTCCCTCTTAGCACTGCCTTTGCTGCGTCCCATAAGTTTTGATATGTTGTGTTTTCATTTTCATTCGCCTCGAGGTATTTACTAATTTCTCTTGCAATTTCTTCTTTGACCCACTTGTTGTTTAAGAGAGTGTTGTTGAGCCTCCATGTATTTATGAATTTTCTGGCACTCCACCTATTATTGATTTCCAACTTCATTCCTTTATGATCCGAGAAAGTGTTGTGTATGATTTCAATCTTTTTAAATTTGTTAAGACTTGCTTTGTGACCCAGCATATGGTCTATCTTTGAGAATGATCCATGAGCACTTGAAAAAAAGGTGTATCCTGCTGTTGTGGGATGTAATGTCCTATAGATGTCTGTTAAGTCTAGCTCATTTATTGTAATATTCAGATTCTCTATTTCTTTATTGATCCTCTGTCTAGATGTTCTGTCCATTGATGAGAGTGGGGAATTGAAGTCTCCAACTATTATGCTATATGTGTCTATTTCCCTTTTCAGTGTTTGCAGTGTATTCCTCACGTATTTTGGGGCATTCTGGTTCGGTGCGTAAATATTTATGATTGTTATGTCTTCTTGTTTAATTGTTCCTTTTATTAGTATATAGTGTCCTTCTTTGTCTCTTTTAACTGTTTTACATTTGAAGTCTAATTTGTTGGATATTAGTATAGCCACTCCTGCTCTTTTCTGGTTGTTATTTGCATGAAATATCTTTTCCCAACCTCTCACTTTCAACCTATATTTATCTTTGGGTCTAAGATGCGTTTCCTGTAGGCAGCATATAGAAGGATCCTGTTTTTTAATCCATTCTGCCAGTCTATGTCTTTTGATTGGGGAATTCAGTCCATTAACATTTAGAGTTATTACTGTTTGGATAATATTTTCCTCTACCATTTTGCCTTTTGTATTATATATATCATATCTGACTTTCCTTCTTTCTACACTCTTCTCCATATCTCTCTCTTCTGTTTTTATGTATCTGACTCTAGTGCTCCCTTTAGTATTTCTTGCAGAGCTGGTCTCTTGGTCACAAATTCTCTCAGTGACTTTTTGTCTGAGAATGTTTTAATTTCTCCCTCATTTTTGAAGGACAATTTTGCTGGATATAGGAGTCTTGGTTGGCAGTTTTTCTCTTTTAGTAACTTAAAAATTTTAACATATTAATTACTATTAATTTTCAACACCCTGCAGTAATGACATTCCTTTGCTCTTCCTCATGCAAAAACATTTTTTTAATTTGTACATTTAGTCACTATCATTATACATTCTAGGCATTCCTAGATTATACCATCTCAGTCTTTATCATCTATCTTTCATCTGATTTCATTTGTGCCAGCCCTTCTCCCTCTATTATTCTCACATGCAGCTTCATCAGTGTTTTAACATCATTGTATTACAGTTTGGTAGTATAGTGCTATCCATTTCTGAGTTTTTACAATCAGTCCTGTAACACAATCTGTATCCCTTCAGCTCCAATTACCCAATATCTTACCCTATTTCTATCTCCTTATGGTCTCTGTTACCAATGACATTCTCCAAGTTCATTCACTAATGTCAGTTCATATCAGTGAGACCATACAATATTTGTCCTTTTGTTTCTGGCTAATCTCACTCAGCATAATGTCCTTAGGTCCATCCATGTTGTCACATGCTTCATAACTTTATTCTGTCTTACGGCTGCATAATATTCCATCATATGTATATATCACAGGTTGTTTAGCCACTCGTCTGTTGATGGACATTTTGGCTGTTTCCATCTCTTCACAATTATAAATAATGCTGCTATAAACATTGGTGTGCACATGTTCACTTGTGTCCTCACCCTCATGTCCTCCAAGTAGATACCTAACAATGGTATTGCCGGGTCATACGGCAGTTCTATAGTTAGCTTCCTGAGGAACTGCCAAACTGCCTTCCACAGTGGTTGTAACATTTGACATTCCCACCAAAAATGCTTAAGTGTGCCTCTTTCTCCACATTCTCTCCAGCACTTGTCGTTTTCGGTTTTATTGATAATGGCCATTCTGGTGGGTGTGAGATGATACTTCATTGTGGTTTCAATTTGCAATTCCCTAATAGCCAGGGAAGTTGAGCATCTTTTCATGTGCCTTTTGGCCATTTGTGATTCCTCTTCTCAGAAGTGTCTGTTCAAGTATTTTGCCCATTTTGTAATTGGGTTGGCTGTCTTTTTGTTGTTGAGTTGAACAATCTCTTTGTATGTTCTGGATATTAGACCTTTATCTGATATATCATTTCCAAATATTGTCTCCCATTGTGTAAGCTGTCTTTTTACTTTCTGGACAAAGTTGTTCGATGCACAAAAGTGTTTAATTTTGAGGAGTTTCCATTTATTTATTTATTTATTCAGTGCTCCTGCTTTGGGTGTAAGGTCTAAGAAACTGCCTCCTGGTATAAGATTTATAAGATATCTCCCTACATTTTCTTCTAACAGTTTTATGGTCTTAGATCTAATGTTTATGTCTTTGATCCATTTTGAGTTAATTTTTGTATAGGGTGTGATATATGGATCCTATTTCATTGTTTTGCATATGGATATCCAGTTCTCTAGGCACCATTTATTGAAGAGACTGTTCTGTCCCAGGTGAGTTGGCTTGATTGCCTTATTAAAGATCAATTGTCCATAGATGAGAGGATCTATATCTGGACACTCAATTCTATTCCTTTGGTCAGTATATTTATCTTTATGCCAGGACTATGCTATTTTGACCACTGTAGCTTTGTAATATGCCTTAAAGTCAGGTAGTGTGAGGCCTCCAACTTCATTTCTCTTTCTTATGCTTTTAGCTATTCAGGGCATCCTGACCCTCCAGATAAATTTGGTTATTGGTTTTTCTATTTCTGAAAAGTAAGTTTTTGGGATTTTAGTTGGTATTGCATTGAATCTGTAAATCAGTTTAGGTAGGATTGACATCTGTTCTAGTTTGCTAGCTGCCGGAATGCAACACACCAGAGACGGATTGGCTTTTAATAAAAGGGGATTTATTTTGTTGGTTCTTCAGAGGAAAGGCAGCTAACTTTCCACTGAGGCTCTTTTCTTACGTGGAAGGCACAGGATGGTCTCTGCTGGTCTTCTCTCCAGGCCCCTGGGTTCCAACAACTTTCCCCGGGGTGATTTCTTTCTCCACCTCCAAGGGCCCGGGCTGAGCTGCAAGTGCTGAGATGAGGAATGCCAAGCTGCTAGGCTGTGCTACGTTGCGATCTCTCATTTAAGCACCAGCCAATTAAGTCAAACGTCACTCATTGCAGCAGACACGCCTCCTAGCCGACTGCAGATGTAATTGGCAACAGATGAAGTTCACGTACCGTTGGCTTATGTCCACAGCAACAAGATTAGGTATGCTCACCTGGCCAAGTTGACAACTGAATCTAACTAACACAACATCTTAATTATATTTAGTCTTCCAATCCATGAACACGGTATGCCCTTCCATCTGTTTAGGTCTTCTGTGATTTCTTTTGACAATTTCTTGTTGTTTTCTTTGTATAAGTCTTTTGTATATTTAGTTAAGTTTATTCCTAAATATTTTATTCTTTTGGTTGCAACTGTAAATGGAATTTTCTTTCTTGATTTCCCCCTCAGATTGTTCATTACTAGTGTATAAAACACTACAGATTTTTTAGTGTTGATCTTGTAACCTGTCACTTTGCTGAACTCATTTATTAGCTCTAGCAGTTTTGCTTGGATTTTCAGGGTTTTCGACATATAATATCATATCATCTGCAAACAGTGAGAGTTTTACTTCTTCCTTTCCAATTTTGATGCCTTGTATTTCTTTTCCTTGTCTAATTGCTCTGGCTAGAACTTCCAACACAATGTTGAACGACAGTGGTGATAGTGGACATCCATGTCTTGTTCCTGATCTTAGGGGGAAAGTTTTCAGTTTTTCCCCATTGAGGATGATATTAG
The DNA here is from genome assembly GCF_023851605.1 of Tamandua tetradactyla. Lineage (NCBI taxonomy): Eukaryota > Metazoa > Chordata > Mammalia > Pilosa > Myrmecophagidae > Tamandua > Tamandua tetradactyla. The sequence continues at coordinate 100,495,292 of NC_135327.1, forward strand.
CTGTGGGCTTTTCATATATTCCCTTTATTATGTTGAGGAAGTTCCCTTCTATTCCTATTCTTTGAAGTGTTTTCAACAAGAAAGGATGTTGAATTTTGTCAAATGCCTTTTCTGCATCAATTGAGATGATCGCGTGATTTTTCTGCTTTGATTTGTTGATATGATGTATTACATTAATTGATTTTCTTATGTTGAACCATCCTTGCATACCTGGGATAAATGCTACTTGGTCATGGTGTATAATTCTTTTAATGTGCTGCTGGATTCGATTTGCTAGAATTTTATTGAGGATTTTTGCATCTATATTCATTAGAGAGATTGATCTGTACTTTTCTTTTTTTGTAATATCTTTGTCTGTCTTTGGTATGAGGGTGATGTTGGCTTCATAGAATGAGTTAGGTAGCCTTCCCTCCTCTTCAATTTTTTTGAAGAGTTTGAGCAGGATTGATACTAATTCTTTCTTGAATGCTTGTTAGAATTCACATGTGAAGCCATCTGGTCCTGGACTTTTCTTCTGGGGGAGCTTCTTCATGACTGATTCAGTTTCTTTACTTGTGATTGGTTTGTTGAGGTCATCTATTTCTTCTCAAGTCAATGTTGGTTGTTCTTGTCTTTCTAGGAAGTTGTCCATTTCATCTATATTGTCGTATTTATTAGCATAAAGTTGTTCATAGTATCCTTTCATTACTTCCTTTACTTCTGTGGGGTCAGTAGTTATTCTAATCCATTCTGCCAGTCTATGTCTTTTGATTGGAGAGTTTTATCATTAACATTTAGTGTTATTACTGTATGGGCAGTACTTTCTTCTACCATTTCGCCTTTTGGATTTTATATGTCACATCTCTTTTTTTTTTTTCTTTTCACCTTTACTGATAGTCTTCATTTCTACACTCTTCTCCACACCTCTCTCTCCTGTCTTTTCTTATCTGCCTCTAGGGGTCCCTTTAGTATTTCTTGCAGAGCCAGTCTCTTGGTCACAAATTCTCTCAGTGATTTTTTTTTGTCTGAAAATCTTTTAATTTCCCCCTCATTTTTAAAGGACAGTTTTGCTGGAATTCTTGGTTGGCAGTTTTTCTCATTTTGTATCTTAAATATATCATCCCACTGTCTTCTTGCCTCCATGGTTACTGCAGAGAAATCTACGTATAGTCTTATTGGGCTTCCCTTGTATATGATGGATTGTTTTTCTTGTGCTGTTTTCAAGATTCTCTCTTTCTCTTTGGCATCTGACATTCTGATTAGTAAATGTCTTGGAGTACGTCTATTTGGATCTATTCTCTTTGGGGTATGCTGCACTTCTTGGATCTGTAATTTTAAGTCTTTCCTAAGAGTTGGGAAATTTTCAGTGATAATTTCCTCCATTAGTTTTTCTCCTCCTTTTCCCTTCTCTTCTCCTTCTGGGACACCCACAACATGTATATTCGTGTGCTTCATGTTGTCATTCAATTCCCTGAGTCCCTGCTCATATTTTACCATTCTTTTCCCTATATTTTCTTTTGCTTCTCGGATTTCAGATATCCCATCCTCTTGTTCACTCATCCTATCTTCTGCCTCTTGAAATCTGACATTGTAGGTTTCCATTGTTTTCTTCATCTCTTCTACTGTGCCTTCATTCTCACAAGTTCTGTGATTTGTTTTTTCAGACCTCCTATTTCTTCTTTTTGTTCATTCCTTGCCTTCTTAATATCCTTCCTCAATTCATTGATTTGATCTTTGATGAGGTTTTCCATGTCTGTTTGAAAATTCTGAATTAATTGTTTCAACTCCTGTATCTCATTTGAATTGTTGATGTGTTCCTTTGACTGGGCCATTTCTTCAATTTTCCTAGTGTGATTCGTTATTTCTTGCTGGTGTCTGGGCATTTAATTACCTTAATTAGTTTATTTCAGAGATTGTTTTCACTTTTTTCACCTAGGAGTTTCTTGCTGGATGACTTTCTTGTCTATCTGTTCTTTCACATTCAGTTCAACTTATTCTAGTCCTCTAGCTTAGGTTTTGTTTAATAGATCCGAATTTTTCAGTTCTTGTTTTTTTGTTTGTTTGTTTATTTCTTGCCCTGCCTATGTGGTGCCTTTCCCCCACCCCTTAGGAGGGTTCACTTAGGTATTATAGACCCCAGTCAGATTTTTCCAGACCAAACTGGTCTCCTTTCAGGAGGAAAGAGTCATCTGTGTCAGTTTCCCCTGAGGGTGAGACCCAGCAGAATAAGAGGTTTTCCTATGTAGTCTCTGGACTCTGCATTGTTCCTACCCTGCCCAGTATGTGGCATTTTTCTGTCTGCAGGTCCCACCAGCATAAGGTGATGTGGTACCTTTAACTTCAGCAGACTCTCCCTGCTGGGAGTGTGGTGAAGACAGAGGAGAGATTGTAGGCTGGCTTTAATTGCTTCCCTTTTCCAGACCCTGGTGTCTGAATTCCTTGAGCGAGGGATTCCACATGAGCTAGGCCCCACCCCTCTCCTGGGGAAGGCACAGTCTCCAGACAAGCTCTCAAACAAGCCTGTTTGTGCCTATGCCTGGGTCAGTGGAGCCTGAGAAGGCTTGCAGCTGTATCCAAAGGGTAATCAATCTATAGAAACCCAGCCACAAAAGAGAAAAAGAAAAATCCTTTTCAGAGCAGGACCTCATTCCTCAGGTTTGCCAATCAAGAGCTTAAGTTGGTACGTTGCTCTGTGTATCTCTAGGTCCTATGTGCCCCCTCCTTTCCTGCAGGGCCCAGACCTTTTCAGATCCAAAAAAAACTGTTTTTTTTTTCTTTTTTCTTTTTCTTCCAGCCCTGCCCCCTCTGAGCCACTGCAAAACCCAGCAACCTCTGCTTTTACTCAAGGTTCAGCTGAGCTGGGGGCCTATTTTTAGTAGTCAGAATTTGTTAACTAATTCCACAATTGGTGTTTGGTTGGGCTCAGCCCCTGCTGCTGGTAAAGTCTCTTTCCTTTCACCTCTGGGAAGCGGCCTGTGGGGGAGCAGCCCTGGCCACCGAGGCTTGCAGAACTCATGGCTCTGGGGGGGCTCGCAGTTGGTCCAGCTGGTTCAGACTGCAATATGCTGTGTGTCTGGTCACTGATGTGGCCCCAACAGTTGCTCTGTACTGTTTCTGGCTACTTATTAGCTGTTCTGAAGGACAAACTAAATCCCACACCTCACTAAGCCACCATCTTGGCTCCTGCTTATTGTTTCTTATATTAAAGTATTATGGTTTTCATTTTTAAAAGTTTTTAGATAGAAGTCCATCTCTTTGTTAAGATGTGAAGACCCAGGCCCCAGGCCCCATAACCTTCTCTATTATGAGAACAAATCACTGCATGCAGCCACCTTCATGACCAGGACAGACATTAAGGGTCAATAGATCCCCTCAGGGGGGAAAGTATGTAATTAAAACTCCCCTCCCCTAATCAAATCTCACAAGAAACTCTGTTGTTACACCCTGTGGACCTAAACTTTTATAAGCCACTTTCATTCATGGCTCTTCTCTCTCTCTCTTCAGTATGGAACACTGACTTCCATTTCCCAAACCGCCGCCATTGGGAGGAATCTCCTCCTGTTTGTAAGTCCCTAATTAAACTTATGGGTAGCTCCATGCCAGATGTGTTCTTTGGTCTTGGGGCTAAGTTGGGTTGGAACATTTGGTGAGCCAGGCAGGAAACCAAAGAGCCACCTGTCATGAAAGGCATGAATACTACTAGGAAGGGAGACTCTCCAGGAGGCATCTGGGATGGTCTGCAACGTCTATGTGGAAAAGGATGGTTAGCCTCTTAGATGAATGGAGGCCACCAAGGGAGTATGGGGATACCCAGGACTCCTTAGCTGGACTGTTAGTATTCCTGCAGCAGGCTACAAGACATTTAGGATTTCATAAGAGAAAGGAGAGATGTCAGGCACCATGGCCATCACATGGTCCCTTTTAGTAGCTGCGCGTTCAGTTACAAAAGAGGCCCTGGCTGCTAAAGCTCTGGTTCAAAAGGAATGTCAGTATTGCGGGGTGTTGAAAATAGATGATCATTCATATTTTAAAACTTCAACTGCTGTGTGAGACTAAGGGGAGAAATGTTTATTTGGTGCAAAATTTATATTTTGACTAGTGCATTTCCTAACTTAGCCTGAATGGTCAGTTTAATTGAACACCGTTAAGTACATGGAACCTTGAATAGGGCATGAAATTTTGTTGGTTTGTCTGGGTTAGTGTGATGCTCCAATAAATCCCAGAATGATTTGAACAGTGAATAAAGAAGTATTTGCAAAGTCCCCTTGGGGGAATGGGGAGACAGAGGGAAAAATTCAACTTTCCCATTTGGAGAATTCCTGATATTCTCACAAGCAGTGGGGACAACCAAATCAATAGACCAAGCCCTCAATCTTGGGGTTTACCCCTATCAAACTTATCCCTACAAAGGACAGGATAAGCCTACTTAAAATTATGCCTAAGAGCCACACCCAGAGAACCTCTTTTGTTGCTCAGATGTGGCCTCTCTTTCAGCTGACATGGCAAGTGAACTCATTTCCCTCCCCCCTCTATGTGGGACATGACTCCCAGGGTTGTAAACCTCCCTGGCAATGTGGGACAGAAATCCTAGGATGATTCAAGATTTGTCATCAAGGTATCGAGAAAACCTTCTTGACCAAAATGGGGAAGAGAGAAATGAGACAAAATAAAGTCTCAGTGGCTGAGAGATTGAAGGAGAGTTGAGAGATTATCCTGGAGGTTATTCTTACATATTATATAGATATCTCCTTTGTAGCTTATGGTGTATTAGAGAGGCTAGAGTGAAATGCCTAAAACTGTAGAGCTGTGTTCCAGTAGTCATGTTTCTTGAAGATGATTGTGTAATGATATAGCTTTTGCAATGTGACTGTGTGATTGTGAAAAACTTGTGTCTGTTGCTCCTTTTGTCTATGGTATGGACACATGAATAAAAATATGGATAAAAATAAAATAATCGGGGGAACAAAGGTTAAAATAAATTGAGTAGATTGAAACATTAGTGGTTAATGAGAGGGAGGGTTAAGTGGGATGGTATGTATGAGCTTTTTCTTTTTCTTTCTTTTGCTGGAGTGATGCAAATGTTCAAAAAAATGATCATGGTGATGAATACACAACTATGTGATGATATTGTGAGCCACTGTTTGTCCACCATGTATAGAATGGTTGTATGTCAAGAATGCTTGCATGTTTGTTTGTTGTGTACAATAAAAATATTAAAAAAAAAAAAAAAAGAGCTCTGGTTCACTGCCTAAAAGAAGAACTTAAGCTAGAAAGGGATCTGTGTACAATCCAAGCAGATTAGAAAGATGCATTGAATGAGAAGCTACATTGTGTAGATAAGAGTTTAGAAATATTGGCATGCCAGTATGTTAGAATAAAAGGGCGTCATTTGCCAATGGGCAAATGAGGCATATCCTGACTTCCCCTGACAGAGCCCCTAAAATATGGGATTCTGTGGCTATCTTTTCAGATGATGGTAAGCCCCAGTCTGACTGGGGTATTGAAAATGAGGAAAGGAAGTTTGTTCATCCTCTGGTCCAACAAAAATTCAGAACATATTCAGCACCCTCACCCCCCAGTAATGGGAGGGTGATTCCGAGAGCACCTCTGTGGCTACTCTAGCAGCCTGACCAAAAGATCTGAGTTACCACCCCTGAATTATGTGAAATTGGGAATCAATACAAACAAAAGCCTAAAGAAGTCCTGCCAGATTGGCTACTCCATCTTTGGGACACTGGTGTACAGGGAGTGTCATTTTTCAGGAAAAGAAATAAGAAAATTAGCCTCAATTAACACCCCTCCCTCTGCCAGTGTATATATACTCTGGCTGCTAGGCCAGAATCCAATTTGTTGTTAAATTGGCTTATAACTCAATGTAGAGAAACTTGGCCCAACATGGGAGATGTACCACATATTGCTCCCCACTGGAAAAAGCTAGATGAATTGCAAGATGTACTGAGGGGGCTAGGAATAAAGCATACCATTTATGCTGTTAATTTTGTTGGACCAGATAATAAAACCTTCACAACAGGCATAAAGAATGTTATCCTCCACAACGCTCCACCCCCATCAGTTGTATGGGACTCTCATATCCATTCTTAGCTTAATAGTGAGGTAATACATTTCAAAAGCTACCCAAATTGTGGCTGATTTAGGAGAGTCAGTATGCCTAAGGCACAGAGGGGCCAGAGTAAAAGTCACAGGTTGTGCTCCAAGGGGGCATTACGGTCCAAGCCATGTACCACTCAGACAGACATGGGCCGACCTAACAGCCACCAGCTGTTGAGGGGCAGCCAAGTGCACTCCTTGTCAAGCTCTGGAGTAAATCATCCAAAGAACAAATACTAAACTTGAAACCAGATCAGCAGATGGGGAGAGAAATTCAGGCCGAAAGACCTGGTCCTTACAGAGACATTGGGATTGGAGGCTGCATATTGAGTTAACAATCTTTTGGTCCCCTACTAATGAGCATAAGGTTTTGGCACTCTTGGACCTTACTATATGGAAAATGGCCCCAACCTGATGGGCCTAAATAAGCCATTGTCAGGTTCAGGGGCCAAAGTATTAAAGTCACACAACAACAACGACTAATGCAGATTGGCCAGTTACCACCACAAGAGAATACAGTGTACATATCTCCCATTCCAGAATACATATTGGGAATTGATATTTTGCAAAATATCACTTTGCAGACTACTATAGGTAAATTCTGTTTCTGGTGTCAAGTGGTCAAAACCATCCAAAGAGAATAGGCCAGTCACCAGTAAAGGTGACCCCAGATGCATGGTGGTGGTGCATCAGTATAAGTTACCAGGGGGTATCAAGAAATAATTACCCTCATTAAGGAATCGGAAAGAGTGGGCATTTTAATCCCCACTCAAAGCCATTTAATAGCCCAGACTGGCCAGTGAAGAGGCCTGATGGTGCCTGGAGGATGACTATTGATTATAGAGAAATTAACAAAGTAATTCTTCCTTTGTTTGCAGCTGTACCAAACATAGCTACTTCGTTACAGGACATAAATACTCAATTAGACCAATTTCATTTTGTGTTGGATCTTGCTAATGCCTTTTTTAGTATTTCTTTATTTCCCTCCAGCCAGCCTGTGTTCACCTTCACATGGGAAGGACAACAGTGGACATTTACTGTGTTACCACAAGGATATCTTCGTAGTTCCACTATCTGCCATGGTTTGGTAGAACAGTATTTTAAAATATGAAAACCTCCAGGAGAGGTCACTCTTTTTCATTACGCTGATGGTGTTATGTTGGTAACTCTCTTGCAGAATTAGAAACTACTATTTAGACTATAGTGGCCTAAACAGCTCATGGCTTTCCTTGTTTTTGGGGGGTTACTGGAAACAATTTATACGCTATTTAGCATAAATTCTAAAACACTGTGCACCCTAGTTAGAATAGGAAATCATGGGAATAGAATGTTCCACAGCAGGCTGCCTTTTTTATTGCAATTTTATTGAGATGTATCATATATTCATAATACCATGTACTCATTCAAACTGTACAATCAGTGGTCCACAGTATCATCATATAATTGTATATTTGTCAATGCAATCAATTTTTGAACATTTCTATTACCCCCCAAATAAAAAGAATAAAAATAAAAGTGAAAAAGAACACCCAAAACATCCCATTTCTCCCCCCCCACTATATTTATTTTTTGTCTGTTTTTCTTCTTACACTTCTGCCCATACACAGGATAAAGGAAGTGTCAGTCACAAAGTTTCCACAAACACATGGAAACACCTTAAAAGCTATATAGCTATTCAATTATCTTCAAGAATCAAGGCTATTGCAAAGTCCCCTTGGAGGAATGGGGAAAAAGAGAGAGATATTCAATTTTCCCATTTGGAGAATTCCTGATATTCTTGCAAGCAGTAGGGACAACCAAATCAATAGGCCAAGCCCTTGATCCTGGTGTTCACACCTATGAAACTTATCTCTGCAAAGAAGAAGCTAAGCCTACCTTAAAAAAAGGCCTAAAAGTCATCCCCAGAGAACCTCTTTTGTTGCTCAGATGTGGCCTCTCTCTCTCTAAGCCAACATGGCAGGCGAACTCACTGCCCTCCCTCTCTTTGTGGGACATGACTCCCAGGTATGTAACCCCCCCTGGCAACATGGGACAGAAATCCCTGGGTGAGCTGGTACTTGGCATCAAGGGATTGAGAAAACCTTCTTGACCAAAAGGGGAAAGAGAGAAATGAGACAAAATAAAGTTTCAGTGGCTGAGAAATTTCAAACAGAATCGAGAAGTTATCCTGGAGGTTATTCTTATGCATTATATAGATATCCCCTTTTTAGTTTATGGTGTACTGGAGTGGCTGGAGAGAAGTACCTGGAACTGTAGAACTGTGTTCCAGTAGCCATGTTCCTTGAAGATGATTGTATAATGATATAGCTTTTGCGATGTGACTGTATGATTGTGAAAACCTTGTGTCTGATGTTCCTCTTGTCTAGAATATGGACAGATGAGTGAAAAACATGGATTGTCATGGTCATGGACATGTGTCAACTTGGTCAAGTTGTGGTACCTGTTTATCTGGTTGGGCAAGTGCTGGCCTGTCTGTTGCAATAAGGACATTTCATAGAATTAGATCATGATCACTCCAGCTGCATCCACAGCTGTTTCCATTTGTAATCAGCCAAAGGGGAGTGTCTTCTACAATGAGTGATGCTTAATCTAATCACAAGAAGCTGTTTAAGAAGAATTCAGAGGAGACAGGTTCCATTCTTGCTTCGGCTGGTGAGCCTCTCCTGTGAGGTTCATCCAGACCCTCCATTGGAGTCGTCGGCTTCACAGCCTGCCCTGCGGATTTTGGACTCTGCATTCCCGTGGTCACACGAGACACTTGTATGAATTTTATATTTGCAAATGTTCCCTGTTGATTCTGTTTCTCTAGAGAACCCTAACTAATACATCTTGGTACCAGGAGTGGTTCTTAAGAAACAGAATCTTAAAAATGGGTTTTTATGAATGGTTTTCTACTCTGACTGGACTCAGAGACACTAAGGACTCTGATTTCCATAATCAGAATGACACTCCCAATCCATGGAGTGAGTTGGCAGAAGAGATAGTCAAAATACCACATTCGATTCTCCCAATGCTTCACTTGTACGAAGTTAGACTCTGGGGGATAATGTTTTTGACACCTTTACAGAATTTTGTAGAAATAAGAGGTATAGAGATGTTGGTTGGTTGTTGTTAGAAACACTGGCTACATTAAGGGGTGAAAGGGATGGGCTTAAGGCTCCAAATGAGAAGCTTAAGCGCCATCTGAAAGATGTAGATGCTTCTATGAGTATCCTGAAGGAAAATCTTATTTCCTGTAGCCACAGACTTGAGATCTCTGAAAATTAGACTCAGAATCTTATTGTTAGAGTAGCAACTTTACAATGTAAACTGAAATCTCAATTTTGCATGGTGTCTGCCGTTAAAGTGAGGGCATTGATTGGAAAGGAGTGGGACCCTGAAAAATGGGATGGTGACATATGGATGGATAATGATGTTGGGGGTGAGGTTGAAACCCTAGATCGTGATGAGTCTTCTCTAGATAACCCTGTAATAGTCTGCCCTGAGGACATAACTGCCCCACCTCCAGCCTGCCTTGAGGAGTTGGCCACCCAACCTCCTCCTGAAGGGAATTGCCCTAGACTGTTTAATCCTGTTTCACCAGATGAAACTGCAAACGAAGGCCCTGAAGCAAATGGCTTGGAAGACATTTCTAATTCTTTTCATGAACCACCCCCACCATCCCTCATTTCTTCCAGACCTATAATTAGACTAAAGTCCGAACAGGCCCCTAAAGGTGAGGTACAAAGTATCTCACATGAGGAGGGACATTATACTCCAAAATAACATGTTTTCCAATTTATATAGACAGAAATCATGGGAATATGTGTGGCAATGGATTTTAAGGGTGTGGGATAATGGTGGGAGGAATATAAGGCTGGATCAGGCTGAATTTATTGATTTGGGCCCACTAAGCAGAGATTCTGCATTCAATGTTATAGCTCGAGCGGTTAGAAAAGGTATTAACAGTTTGTTTGGATGGTTGGTTGAAACATGGATCAAAAGGTGGCCACACATTACTTGAAGTTGAAATGCCAGAACTGCCCTGGTATAATGTAGATGAGGGGATCCAGAGGCTTAGAGAGACTGGAATGTTAGAGTGGATTTATCATGCAAAGCCTGCTTTTATACAACAGGAATGTCTGGAGAATGCACCTTTTACCAGAACAGTGAGAAATAAATTTGTGAGACTAGCACCATCATCCCTAAAGAGCTCTGTGGTTGCACTTCTCTGTAGGTCAGATATTACTGTAGGAACTGCTGTCACTGAGCTGGAATCCTTAAACACAATGGGGATGAAAGGATCCTGAGTTGGCAGAAGCCAGGTGACAGCACTTAATCACCAAAGACAGGGTAGACATGGCTATTATAATAGACAGCAAACTCAAAGCAGGTGTCAGAATTATATGACACGCAGAGATTTGTGGCATTGGCTAGTAAATCATGGGGTACCTAGAAATACAATAGAAGGGGAGTTTACTAAATTCTTGTTTGAGCTGTATAAACAAAAGAGTTCTAGGTCAAGTGAACAGAAGTCTAACCTGAATTACAAAAAAACAGAGTCACGGCCCCTTAATCAATTTCCAGACATGAGACAGTTTACAGACCCAGAGCCCCTTGAATGAAGGGAAGGCCAGGTCCCTTTGGGGGAGAAACCTGTTACACTGCCACAAATTTCTACTGTTAATCTTCCTCCAAGGCTTCCTCAAGGAGACTGACAGCCTTTTACCAGGGTAACTGTGCACTGGGGAAAAGGAAATGATCAGATATTTCGGGGATTATTAGACGCTGGTTCAGAAGTGACATTAATTCCAGGGGACCCAACACATCACTCTGGACCACCAGTCAGAGTGGGGGCTTATGGAGGCCAGGTAATCAATGGAGTTTTAGCTCAGGTCCGTCTCACATCCTGTAGTTATTTCCCCAGTTCTGGAATGTATAATTGGTATAGACATACTGAGCAACTGGCAGAATCCCCACATTGGCTCTCTAACTCGTGCAGTGAGGGCTATTATGGTGGGAAAGGCCAAGTGGAAGCCACCAGAACTATAGTAAATCAGAAGCAATACTGGATTCCTAGAGGGATTGCAGAGATTACTGCCACTCTTAAGGACTTGAAGGATGCAGGGGTGGTGATTCCCACCACATCCCCATTCAACTCTCCTATTTGGCCTGTGCAGAAAACAGATGGATCTTGGAGGATGACAGTGGATTATCATAAGCTCAACCAAGTGGTAACTCCAATTGCAGCTGCTGTTACAGATGTGGTATCATTGCTTGAGCAAATCAATATATCCCCTGGTACCTGGTATACAGCTACTGATCTGGCAAATGCTTTTTTCTCAATAGCTATTAGTAAGGACCACCAGAAACAGTTTGCTTTCAGCTGGCAAGGTCAGCAATATACTTTCACTGTCCTACCTCAGGGGTATATCAACTCTCATCCCTATGTCATAATCTTGTCCGCAGAGACCTTGACCATTTCTGCCTCCCACAGGACATCACACTGGTCCATTATATTGATGATATCATGTTGATTGGACTTAGTGTGAAAGAAGGAGCAACTACTCTAGATTTACTGGTAAGGCATTTGAGTGTCAGAGGATAGGAGATAAATCCAACAAAAATACAGGGGCCTTCCACCTCAGTGAAATTTCTAGGTGTTCACTGGTGTGGGGCATGTTGAGATATACCTTCTAAGGTGAAGAATAAGTTGCTGCATCTGGTCCTCCTATGACCAAAAAAGAGGCACAATGCCTAGTTGGTCTTTTTGGATTTTGGCAACAACATATTCCTCATTTGGGTGTGCTACTCTGGCCCATTTATCGAGTGACCAGAAAAGCTGCTAATTTTGAGTGGGAACCTGAACAAGACGAGGCTCTGTGACAGATCCAGGCTGCTATACAAACTGCTCTGCCACTTAGGCCGTATCATCCAGCAGATCTAATGGTGCTGGAAGAGTCAGTGGCAAATAGAGATGCTGTCTGGAGCATTTGGCAGGCCCCTATAGGAGAATCACAATGCAGACCCTTAGGATTTTGGAGCAAAGCCTTACCATCTGATGCAGATAACTACTCTCCTTTTGAGAAACAGCTTTTGGCCTGCTACTTGGCCTTAGTAGAGACTGAACACTTAACCATGGGCCACCAAGTTACCATGAAACCTGAGTTGCCTATCATGAGCTGGGTGGTGTCTGACCCATCAAGTCATAAAGTTGGGCGTGCACAGCAGCACTCTATTGTAAAATGGAAATGGTATATACAAGATAGAGCCAGAGTAGGTCCTGAAGGCACAAGTAAGTTACATGAAGAAGTGGCACAAATGCCCCTGGTTTCCACACCTGCCACATTACCTTCTCTTTCCCAGACCAGAGCTATGGCCTCTTGGGTAGCTCCTTACAGTGAATTGACTGAGGAAGAGAAAACTCGGGCCTGGTTTAAAGATGGTTCAGCACGATATGCAGGTACCACCCAAAAGTGGACAGCTGTAGCATTACAACCCCTTTCTGGGGTGTCCCTGAAGGACAGTGGTGAGGGGAAATCCTCCCGGTGGACAGAACTTCAAGCAGTGCACCTGGTTGTTCATTTTGCTTGGAAGGAAAACTGGCCAGAGGTGTGTTTGTATACTGACTCATGGGCTGTTGCTAATGGTTTGTCTGGATGGTCAGGGACTTGGAAAGGCCATAATTGGAAAATTGGTGACAAAGAGATCTGGGGAAGAAGTATGTGGATAGACCTTTCTGAGTGGGCTAAAAACATGAAGATATTTGTGTCTCATGTGAATGCACACCAGAGGGTGACTTCAGCAGAGGAAGATTTTAATAATCAAGTGGGTAAGATGACCCATTCTGTGGATACCAGTCAGCCTCTTTCCCCAACAACTCCTATCATTGCCCAATGGGCTCATGAACAAAGTGATCACGGTGGTAGGGATGGAGGTTATGCATGGGATCACAATGTGGACTTCCATTCACCAAGGCTGACCTGGCTATAGCCACTGCTGAGTGCCCAATCTACCAGTAGCAGAGACCCACACTCAGCCCCCGATATGGCACCATTCCCTGAGGTGACCAACCAGCTACATGGTGGCAGGTTGATTACATTGGACCACTCCCTTCATGGAAGGGGCAGCGATTTGTTCTAACTGGAATAGACACATACTCTGGATATGGGTTTGCTTTCCCTGCACGCAATGCTTCTGCAAAAACTACCATCTGTGGGCTTACAGAATGCCTTATCCATCGTCATGGTATTCCACATAGCATTGCTTTGGATCAAGGAACGCACTTCACAGCAAATGAAGTGTGGGAATGGGCACATGCTCATGGAATTCTCTGGGCTTACCATGTTCCCCAACATCCAGAAGCAGCTGGATTGATAGAACAGTGGAATGGCCTTTTGAAAACTCAATTACGGTGCCAACTAGGTGGCAATACCTTGAAAGGCTGGGGTAATGTTCTCCAAGAAGCTGTATATGCTCTGAATCAGCATCTGCTGTATGGTGCTGTTTCTCCCACAGCCAGGATCCATGGGTCCAGGAACCAAGAGGTGGAAATGGGTGTGGTACCACTCACTATTACCCATAGTGATCCAGTAGGAAAATTTTTGCTTTCGGTCCCTGCTACCCTGAACTCTGCTGGTCTACAGGTTTTAGTTCAAAATTGGGGTGTGCTTCCTCCAGGAGAAACAACAATGATTCCACTGAACTGGAAGGAAGACTGCCACCTGGTCACTTTGGGCTACTTATGCCACTGGATCAACAAGCCAAGAAGGGATTACATTATTGTCTGGGGTAATTGACCCTGACTATCAGGATGAAGTAGGACTGCAAATACATAATGGAGGTAAAGAAGAGTTTTCTTGGAATATAGGAGATCCCCTAGGACGTCTTTTAGTACTACCATGCCCTGTGATTAAAATCAATGGAAAACTGCAACAACAGAATCCAGGCAGGACTACTAATGACTCTGAAACTTCAGGAATGAAAGTTTCGGTCACCCCACCAGGCAAAGAACCACGGCCAGCTGAAGTGCTTGCTGAGGGTAAAGGGAACATGGGATGGGTAGTGGAAGAAGGTAGTGATAAATATGACTTTGACCACGTGATCAGTTACAGAAACGAGAACTGTAATGCTATTTTGTTCATGTTATAATATTTAAGTTGTAAGATATCAAGTTTAAGAATGAATGTTGCCCAAGGACTTGCACCCTATTTTGGAGAGATTTAATGTGTTTCCAGTATATGCAGGACAGTTGAGTATTGTCAGGTAAAAGAAAAAAATGTGTGTTTTACCGTTTTCATTTGGAAATTAGGTATGGTTTAAGGTGATATATATATATAGCTGCCAAGTTGACAAGGAGTGGACCGTCATGGTCAGGGACATGTGTCAACTTGGCCAAGTTGTGGTCCCTGTTTATCTGGTTGGGCAAGTGCTGGCCTGTCTGTTGCAATGAGGACATTTCATAGAATTAGATCATGATCATGTCAGCTGCATCCACAGCTGATTCCATTTATAATCAGCCAAAGGGAAGTGTCTTTTACAATGAGTGATGCTTAATCTAATCATAGGAAGCCTTTTAAGGAGGATTCAGAGGAGACAGGTTCCATTCCTGCTTCAGCTGGTGAGTCTCTCCTGTGGAGTTCATCCAGACCCTCCATCAGAGTCGTCTGCTTCACAGCCTGCCCTGTGGATTTTGAACTCTGCATTCCCGCAGTTAGGTGAGACACTTTTATAAATTTTTTTTTTTTTTACCATGGACTGTAATTAACAGCACCAATTATAAAAATTTGCTGTATCAATTGTAACACTTTCCACAGCATTGTAACATATTAAAATAAGGTGGTATATGGGAATTCTGTATTTATCCATGATTTTTCTTTAAACCCACAATTTCTCTAATAAAATAAAATTAAACAAGAAAGGGACTTATTCAATATCTCCTTTCCCTGAGCCTGTCCCTTCCTTCTCACTTTTATAAATTTTATATTTGCAAGTGTTCCCTGTTGATTCTGTTTCTCTAGAGAACCCTAACTAATACAATGGATAAAAAATAAAAAATAATAGGAGGAACAAAGATTAAAATAAATTGAGTAGATTGAAATACTAGCAGTCAATGAGAGGAAGGGGTAAGGGCTATGGCATGTATGAGTTTTTTCTTTTTTCTTTCTTTTGCTGGAGAGATGTAAATGTTCAAAAAAAATGATCATGGTGATGAACACACAACTATGTGATGATATTGTGAGCCACTGATTGTCCACCATGTATAGAATGCTTATGTCAAGAATGTTTCTATTTTGGTTTGTTAAGGTTTGACAATAAAAATATTTTTAAAAAGAGAATTAAGGCTATTGCATTACAGTTTAACATTTTCAGGTATTTCCCTCTGCTTACTCCAATACACCATAACTGAAAGGGGATATCTATATACTGCATAAGAATAACCTCCAGAATGACCTCTTGGCTCTGCTTGAAATCTCTCAGCCACTGAAACTTTATTTTCATTTCTCTTCCCCCTTTTGGCCAGGAAGGCTTTCTCACTCCCATGATGCCAGGACCAGGCTCATCCTTGGGAGTCATTCTCCCATTACTAGAGAGATTTATACCCCTGGGAGTCTGTGTCCCATATAGGGGGGAGGGCAGTGAACTCACCTGCAGAGCTGGCTTAAGGAGAGAGGCCACATCTGATCAACAGAAGAGGTTCTCTGGAGGAGACTCTTAGGGATACTCACACATGTGTTTAGCTTCTCCTTTGCAAGAAAAACTTTCAAAAGGACAAGCTCCAAGATCAAGGGCCTGACCCATCAAATTGGCCATCCCCAATGACTGCAAAAATATCAGGTCCTCCTCAGCAGGCTGCTTTTGAAAAAGCCAAACAGGCTATCACAGTCTCAGGCTTTATGGGGGATTGACCCAGATGTGCCTTGCAAATTAGACATGGCCAGTACTGATATTGCCTTTGGTTGGGGCTTGAGGCAAAGGCAACAGGCAACAGGCAAAACAAGTTCCCACTGACTTTTTTTTTTTTTACTTTTTTTACTTTTTAAAACTTTTCTATTGTATAGTAGAACATATATAGAAAGCAAAGAAAGGAAAAAGCAATAATTTTCAAAGCACTCTTTAACAAGTAGTTACAGAACAGATCCCAGAGTTTGTCATGGGCTAACACACAATCCTCTCAAATTTTTCCTTCTAGCTGCTCCAGAACACTGGAGGCTAGAAGGAATACATACATTTTTTTATCATCAGAATAGATTTTTTTCTTTTTTTTGAAAAATAATATATATTCAAAAAAGCAATAAATTTCAGAGCACATCACAACAATTAGTGGTAGAACAGATTTCAGAGTTTGGAATGGGTTACAACACTACAATTTTAGGTTTTTACTTCTAGCTGCTCTATGATACTGGAGACTAAAAGAAATATCAATATAATGATTAAGCAATCATACTCATCCCCATCAGCTTTTTTTGATTTCAGCTCTGAAAGGATTTGAACTATGATATAGCCCCTTAGAAAAACAACTGTGTACTGCCTATAATGTCTTATTGCAAGTTGAAAGACTAACGCCCTGTGAAATTAAGAACACCCCCTTTCAGGTGTGGATATGGGACACTGCCATTAAGCCTCACTCTGGCAGTACACAACTGAACACATTAACAAATGGAAAGCTTATCTGCTATAGCATTTTTTTTTTTTAACATGGGCAGGCACCGGGAATCAAACCCAGGTCCTTGGGCATGGCAGGCAAGCACTCTTACCTGCTGAGCCACCGTGGCCCAGCCTCTGTTATAGCATTTTAACAACAGCCTTGTAAGTGCAGAAATGCATAATATTTTAGAACAAGTTTCCTATGTGAAAGGTCAGTGCTTGCCCCTCCCACTAATCTCTCAAGGTGGCTGTTTCTGTGCCCACTGTTGACAGATACAGCAGTATGCCTGAGTCTGTCTGGTGTACTGATGGATCAGCACATGGGCAGCCTGCCACCTGGACTGCAGTAGCTGTGCAACCCAGTACAGAAACTATATGGTGGGAAATTGGAACCATGTAAAGTAGCCAATGGGCTGAATTAAGGGCTGTATGGATGCTTATTGTCCATGAACCAGGAGATGCATTAACTATTTGTACTGTCAACTGACAGTGTACCAGGACCCAACAGTGTAGATGGCCACATGGAAGCAACAGCAATGGACTGTTGTCAACCGCCCCTTATAAAAGGGGAAAAGAAATAAGAGAAGACATCTGGACTACCTGTCACAGCAAAATGTAACAATGTTTCATATCTCTGCCCATAATAGTGATTGTTTACCTGACAATATTGAAGCAGATACTTACGCGAGAAATTATAGCTTAGAGCCAACATCACATGAGACTGCTGAATGGTTGCATAAGAAACAGGACACCAAGCATACCAAACTGCAGGGAAGTGTGCAGCAATTTCAGCTGCCTATCACCAGACAACTGCTAAAGGATGTCGTGGATGCTTGCCCTTCCTGTTTTCTGCATACCCAAGGATGCTTATTATTATTTTTTTAATAATCTTTTTTTTTTAAATTTTTTTATTAACGGAAAGAAAAAAAAAAGAAATTAACACAACATTTAGAAATCATACCATTCTACATATGCACTCAGTAATTCTTAACATCATCACATAGATGCATGATCATCGTTTCTTAGTACATTTGCATCGGTTTAGAGGAACTAGCAACACAACAGAAAAAGATATAAAATGTTAATATAGAGAAAAGAAATAAAAGTAGTAATAATAGTAAAAAAAATAATAATAAAATAAAATAAAATAAAACCCTATAGCTCAGATGCAGCTTCATTCAGTGTTTTAACATGATTACTTTACACTTAGGTATTATTGTGCTGTCCATTTTTGAGTTTTTGTATCTAGTCCTGTTGCACAGTCTGTATCCCTTCAGCTTCAATTACCCATTGTCTGACCCTGTTTCTAATTCCTGCTGGACTCTGTTACCAATGACATATTTCAAGTTTATTCTCGAATGTCCGTTCACATCAGTGGGACCATACAGTATTTGTCCTTTAGTTTTTGGCTGGACTCACTCAGCATAATATTCTCTAGGTCCATCCATGTTATTACATGCTTCATAAGTTTATCTTGTCTTAAAGCTGCATAATATTCCATCGTATGTATATACCACAGTTTGTTTAGCCATTCTTCTGTTGATGGACATTTTGGCTGTTTCCATCTCTTTGCAATTGTAAATAACGCTGCTATAAACATTGGTGTGCAAATGTCCGTTTGTGTCTTTGCCCTTAAGTCCTTTGAGTAGATACCTAGCAATGGTATTGCTGGGTCGTATGGCAATTCTATATTCAGTTTTTTGAGGAACCGCCAAACTGCCTTCCACAGTGGTTGCACCATTTGACATTCCCACCAACAGTGGATAAGTGTGCCTCTTTCTCCGCATCCTCTCCAGCACTTGTCATTTTCTGTTTTGTTGATAATGGCCATTCTGGTGGGTGTGAGATGATATCTCATTGTGGTTTTGATTTGCATTTCTCTAATGGCCAGGGACATTGAGCATCTCTTCATGTGCCTCTTGGCCATCCGTATTTCCTCTTCTGGTAGGTGTCTGTTCAAGTCTTTGTCCCATTTTGTAATTGGGTTGGCTGTCTTTTTGTTGTTGAGTTGAACAATCTCTTTATAAATTCTGGATACTAGACCTTTATCTGATATGTCATTTCCAAATATTATCTCCCATTGTGTAGGCTGTCTTTCTACTTTCTTGATGAAGTTCTTTGATGCACAAAAGTGTTTAATTTTGAGGAGCTCCCATTTATTTATTTCTTTCTTCAGTGCTCTTGCTTTAGGTTTAAGGTCCATAAAACCGCCTCCAGTTGTAAGATTCATAAGATATCTCCCTACATTTTCCTCTAACTGTTTTATGGTCTTAGACCTAATGTTTAGATCTTTGATCCATTTTGAGTTAACTTTTGTATAAGGTGTGAGATATGGGTCTTCTTTCATTCTTTTGCATATGGATATCCAGTTCTCTAGGCACCATTTATTGAAGAGACTGTTCTGTCCCAGGTGAGTTGGCTTGACTGCCTTATCAAAGATCAAATGTCCATAGATGAGAGGGTCTATATCTGAGCACTCTATTCGATTCCATTGGTCGATATATCTATCTTTATGCCAATACCATGCTGTTTTGACCACTGTGGCTTCATAATATGCCTTAAAGTCCGGCATCGCTAGACCTCCAGCTTCGTTTTTTTTCCTCAAGATGTTTTTAGCAATTCGGGGCAACCTGCCCTTCCAGATAAATTTGCTTATTGGTTTTTCTAATTCTGAAAAATAAGTTGTTGGGATTTTGATTGGTATTGCATTGAATCTGTAGATCCCAAGGATGCTTCTTCATCAACTCAGCCACATCAGCTGCAAGCAGATTCCAGTCACCAGGTGGCAGGTAGGTTGTATTTTTTTATCCATAGATGCAAAATATACCTTTACAGCCTAATTATGGCCCCTGGACTGTTGCTGGCCTCCCCAGTATGGAAAGCTAACCAAAGAGCTACAGTACATAGCTTAGAAAAGCTAAGTGCATTCTTTGGGGTCCCCACACATGTGGACAGTGATAGGGGGACCCCCTCTACCAGACAACTAACCCAACCCTGGGTTACCAAACATGATGTCTTATGGACATTCCATTTGTTTTACAACATATGGCAGTGGGATTAATTGAAAGGATGAATGGGTTTTTAAAAGAACAGTTAAAAGTTGACAACCTCTGCTGCAGTGGACACACCAGTTATATCTGGCCCTCACCAGCCTCAATTCATGGCCCTGAGCAGCCGTTCCCACCCCTGTTGAACTGGTAATGGCAGGGCCCATGCAGGTGCCACAAATTCAGGTGAAAGGACCAGCAACGTTACAGTCACAACAAGGTAACGAACATAACTTGTTTTTGCCTGCACCCCAAGCATCAGAAATTGGGGAATATAAGGTCAATTGGCCATGGTCCTGGCCAATGCAGCCATGCTGGTTGGGAATCTTAAGCCCATGGGGATGGGATTGCCCAATTTTGGGATTGCCCAAAATTTAGGTATTAGACCACAGTTTATACATATAGTATGTATGACTCTGTGGACACTTATTATACCCAGACTAACTGTGGATTTGACTTCAGAAGGCCCCCTGCAATTTCAGGAGGAAAAAGTGTGGTATCTAAAACCTCCTCATAACACCCCTTCTCCAGGAACACTTCTGTCTGCTAATGGAAATTTAACTCATATTCTATTAGATCAACAAGATTTGCTTCTCATAGCTTCCAATAAACTTCTTTCTTTTCACCCTTATTGTCATAGCAAACACCTTTCTGCAATTGGTTTCTGCGGTAACCTAGATGCACAATAAATCTCAATGCTGAGTGTGCCTGTCATTGTCGGATGCCAGTGGCCTGCCTTGAACTATGACCCCTGCAAATTGGACTGCATGGAATATCTTGCTGGCCTGACAGAGTTCAGCACATCGGAGAATCTGGAAAAGAATCTCATTTAAGACTGAAATCAAAGTTTTCATCACTTGGGTTGTTATCTCTGAGTGGGACTCCTAGTGTTCTGCTGTCTCTTATGTTGTGAAATGAGGATGCAATGTTTGTCCTGTGGTCAGCATAGTCTACTGTGTGGAGTGGATTGTGAGGAACCTGGGCCCGGACCCCACTCCCTACTCCACTATGAGAACAAGTCACTGCAGGCAGCTGCCTGCATGACCAGGACAGACATTAAAGGTCAACAGACCCCTTTGGGGGAAAGAATGTCATGAAAATCTTGCAGGACCCTGCTGAAACTCCATTGTCACGTCCTGTCGACCTAAACCTTTGTAAGCCACTCCCATGGTATTCCTTTCTTCCTTTCTTTATTTTGCATGGAACACTGACTTCTATTTCCCATCTCCCATGGCATTCCTTTCTTTATTTTGCATGGAACACTAACTTCTATTTCCCATCTGGCCACTATTGGGAAGGATCTTGTGCTGGTTTGAAAGGAAGTATGACCCCTAGAAAAGCCATGTTTTAATCAAAATCCCATTTCATAAAGGTAGAATAATCCCTATTCAATACTGTATGTTTGAAACTGTAATCAGATCATCTCCCTGGAGATGTGATGTAATCGAGAGTGGTTGTTAAACCGGATTAGGCAATGACATGTCTCCACCCATTTAGGAGGGTCTTGATAAGTTACTGGAGTTCTATAAAAGAGGAAACATTTTGGAGAATGAGAGATTCAGACACAGCAAAGAATGTTGCAGCACTGCAAAGCAGAGAGTCCAAGAGCCAGTGATCTTCGGAGATGAAGAAAGAAAACGCCTCCTGGGGAGCTTCATGAAACTGGAAGCCAGGAGAGAAAGCTAGTAGATGACGCTGTGTTCGCCATGTGCCCTTCAAGCTGAGAAAGAAGCCCTGACTGTGTTTGCCATGTGCCTTCTCACTTGAGAGAGAAACCCTGAACTTCATCAGCCTTCTTGAACCAAGGTATCTTTCCCTGGATGCCTTAGATTGGACATTTCTACAGACTTGTTTTAATTGGGACATTTTCTTGGCCTTAGAACTGTAAACTAGCAACTTATCAAATTCCCCTTTTTAAAAGCTATTCCATTTCTGGTATTTTGCATTCCAGCAGCTAGCAAACTAGAACAGATCTTCTCCTATTTGTAAGTCCCTAATTAAACTGATGGGTAACTCCATTCCAGGTGTGTTCTTTGGTCTTGGGGCTAAGCTGGATCAGAACATAAGGTTATCAAAAACTTCTATCACTTCAGTGCAGCTTTTGTCACCAACTGCAGATACTGCAGTAACTTAATTCAACTCAATTCTGACTCTGTTGGGAGTTTAGCCAGATTACACAGGTTTGGGGCATCCTTTGCAAGATGGCATTACAGGCATTGGTCACAAGTTGGGGGCTCAGGCCACTTGTGCTGGTTACAAATTTTGGGTTTCCCACCACCCCCTTGGGTTCGGTAGTTTGCTAGAATGACTCACAAATCTCATTGAAAGTGCTGTACTTATGATTATAGGCTTATTATAGAAAAAAGATACAAATAAAAAGCAAAAAGAAGAGATATGGGGCAAACTCTGGGAGGCTTTCAAATGCAAACTTCTTTGTATTCTCTTCATGCAGTTGTTATGGAGCAAAGGCTTGTCACCCACTGTGCAGAAGGTGAATGCTATGACACCAGGATTTTGAGAAAAGAAAGAGCTTTCATACAAAGTCAACCAGCATGGGTCAAGTAGGGAAAGCTCTGATCACCCAAGAAAGCACCTGAGACTCTGAGAAGTGGACAAAACTTTATTGACAGCAGGCCCAAAGGACTCTCAGTACAAAGTCTGAGCCCCAAATATTCTTGGATTCCAAATTATATATGCGAGTAAGGAAATCAGGAGTCACTATGGGAATGGGCAGTAAACACTGGAAAGGTACGGAATTTCTTTTGTCTGAGATGGGATATATGCAGAGGACCCCTGTTCTGCAGACGTGACCCGAGGCAGGGTCTGCGGACATGGCCAGAGGCAAGGTCTGCAGATTTGACCAAGGGCAGACAGATGCCACAGACATTTTGTTTTACTCCCTGCTTTTTACATACTTTAGGAGTACATGATTTCATACATAAATTCATAAGGTGATATGCATGAATATACATGTGGTAGATTCGGTTGTCAACTTGGCCAGGTGAAGGTGCCTAGTTATATTGCTGTGGACATGAGCCAATGGCATTTGAACCTCATCTGTTGCTGATTACATCTGCAGTCGGCTAGGAGGTGTTCCTGCTGC
This sequence comes from Tamandua tetradactyla, assembly GCF_023851605.1. NCBI lineage: Eukaryota > Metazoa > Chordata > Mammalia > Pilosa > Myrmecophagidae > Tamandua > Tamandua tetradactyla. Next base: position 100,518,155 of record NC_135327.1, read on the forward strand.
AATGAATGATGCTTGACTTAATTGGCTGCTGCTTAAATGAGAAACTCAATGTAGCACAGCCCAAGCAGCTCAGCATACCTCATCTCAGCACTCATAGCTCAGCCCAGGCCTTTGGAGATGCAGAAAGGAATCACCCCAGGGAAAGTTGTTGGAACCCAGAGGCCTGGAGAGAAGACCAGCAGAGATTACCCTGAGTCTTCCCACATAAGAAAGAACCTCAGATGAAAGTTAGCTACATTTCCTCTGAAGAACTAATGAAATAAATCCCCTTTTATTAAAAGCCAATCCGTCTCTTGTGTGTTGCATTCTGGCAGCTAGCAAACTAGAACAGATTTTGGTACCAGGAGTGGGGTGCTGCTGTGGTTTGCAAATACCAGATATGCTGGAATGGTTTTTTGGATGGCAAAGGGGAAGATTTTGGAGGAACTGTGAAGAGAATGATGGAGAAGGTCCGGAGTGCTTGAAGAGACTGTTGGTGTAAATGGAACCAGTGCCAATCTGGACAAAGGAGGACACAAGAGGTAAAAAATTGGAGTTTGCAGAGTGAGGACCATGGAAGCTCATGGGCCTGAAGCCAAGAAACCTCAGCCAGGAGAGTGGACCCACCCATATACATGGAGAGGGTGAGTTTGCCCTGAGGGCAGAGGATGAGTCTCCCCTCTCATTGCAGTGAAAGAACTGTGCAGCCTCAGGCCTTGGAAAAGGTATAGCACACTCCTTGGGGACTGGGGAGAGCCTGGCTGCCACCACATGGAGGGGTTGAGTGTGTGTCCCAGAAATGGCAGAGAGCTCAGGGGTGGCCATGATGCCTGGAGAGAGTGGAGCTGAGAAAAAGGTGGTCTCCTCAATGTTCCCTGAGGTTGATTTGGAAAGAGGCGGGCCACTGCATAGGCACTTGGAAAGGGTGGGACTGCCACTTTCTAAAGCTGAAGGATGAATGACTTTCAGACTTTGAAATCCAATGGCATTTGTCCCGCAGGTTTTACATCTGTGCTCTTTCCAATTTCTCCCTATGGAGATGAAAACCTGTATCCTGTGAATATCCTTCTTTGCATATTGGCACCAGATAATTTGTTTTGAGATTCATAGGTCCACAACTAGAAGAGAATTTTTTGCACCTTAACATTGTTTAAGGTGATGCATGTAGTTGCCAAGTTGACAAGGGGTGGACATGTGGTAGTTAGATTCAGTTGTCAACTTGGCCAGGTGAAGGTGTCTAGTTATATTTCTGTGGACATGAGCCAATGGCATGTGAACCTTGTCTGTCGCTGATTACATTTGCAGTCGGCTAGGAGGTGTGCCCTGCTGCAATGAATCATGTTTGACTTCATTGGCTGGTGCTTAACTGAGAGACTCAACGTAGCACAGCCCAAGCAGCTCAGCATACCTAATCTCAGCACTCATAGCTCAGCCCAGGCCTTTGGAGAAGTAGAAAGAAATTACCCTGGGGAAAGTTGTTGGAACCCAGAGGCCTGGAGAGAAGGCCAGCAGAGATTACCCTGAGCCTTCCCACACAAGAAAGAACCTCAGATGAAATTTAGTTGCCTTCCCTCTGAAAAACTAATGAAATAAATCCCTTTTATTAAAAGACAACCTGTCTCTGGTGTGTTGCATCCCGGCAGCTAGCAAACTAGAACAACACATAAATTCATAAAGTTATAGAACAATAATACTGAGGTGATACACATGAATTCATAAAGTTATACAATACTACTGAAGTTAAACTTCTAAACGGTCTCATGGGGACAGGAGCCACCTTCAAATCTGTCTCCCTGGGTTTAAAGAGTTTAAGGTTTTTATGGGATTCAAGCAAGGTGATGTAGCACTGTTATCAATCATTCAATCAACATAAGATAATAATGATAATATCAAGTAAAGGAATGGAAATAAGCTAAAGTTGCAACTACAATTACAGGTAAAGGGATTAAAATATACTAAAATTAAAAAATAAAATAAAATAACAATTAACAATAACAAGTAAAACTGCTGTAGTCAGAAGAGTCAAAACATGCCTCCCTCCTGACAGAGATGTATCTTCTCTATCATGGAAGCTAGTCTGGGTTTTAAGCATCCCAAATTTATATAGGCTCTCGTTTCATATGCATCATTGATAGAAACAAAGTTCATATGGTTGAGTTTAATCTGCAGCACCCCATTCCCTCCCTGAGGTTGGGGAGCTGGTCTCATGACCCTGCTCAAAGCCCTAACCCCTAATCACCTCGTTGGGCTTGCTGGTGTGGCCAGCTCCCTCCCTAAGCAGGTGGGTATGCCTGGCCCTTCCTTGTTACATCCTCAGGATATGAACTCTCAGGTGTGGTCCTGGGTCCACCGTGAATAACAAAAGATGCTCCTAGCATGGGATTCCAAACATTCAGAGGTTTCTTTCCCAGGACCTGGGGACAAAAACCAGTCAAAGTTATCATTATACTACAATCTTCTTTCTTCGGCATCCTTTCAATTTCTTCTTTTATAGCTTTAAATATACTAAGTACATTTGATTTATATTTTGTGTCTGATAATTGCAATATCTGCAGTAGTTTCTAATCTGATTGTTTTATTGTTTCTGCAGATTAACTCATGAAGGCTTATTTGCAAGTGTGTTATGTGTGTTTAGTGAGGATTTTTTCTTTTTCATTGGAATTGCTTGTTCCTTAAAATTATCTGTGGAAATTCTGAGGTTTAGAGTGCCTTCAGATCAAGTTTGCATTTGCTTCTGCTAGGCATTGGAGGCACTACCCTTTCAAGACAACTTGAAATGAAGTTTTTAGTTATGGATTTTTCAGGTTTTCCTATGTGAATTCCAATTCTAAAACCAGTGTAGGCTTATGGAAGGAGACTGTGCATTTCATTTCTCCACACCATCACTACCTCCACCTCCACCACCACCACTCCACTCCACTCTCCTGGGTCCCCCAGAATCCTGAGGCAACTCAGGCACACATCTCCGTTCTCTACCACTGGTGTGGTGGATTTCTGTTCAGTTTACCCACTGTCTTAATTGCCCGGCTGCTGTGACAAATAGCCCGCAATGGGTGGGCTTGAACATCCAGCACTTGTTATCTCACAGTTTCAGAGACTAGAAGTCCAAAGTCAAGGCATCAGCAAGGCCATTTTTCCCCCCAAAGTCTGTAGAATTCTGGCACTGGCTTGATGCAATCCTCGGGGTTCCTCGGCTTTTATCTCTGCCTACCACACAGGGCCATCTCTCTCTCCTTGTGAAGTAGGATAAAATGGGATGACCGGAAGTCCCTGGTTTCCTATTCAGCTCTGAAAGAATGAACAGACAACTGCAAGTCCCTTATTTCTTATTTAACTCCAAAGAAACTAATGCAAACTGCAAACTTTCTGGAACAAAAATTTTCCCGAAAGCCCCCAGACCTCCCCAAACCATGGGAACCTCCTAAAACCATAAAAGCTTATAAAAGCTGGGCCCCCAAAATTCTTAGTTAGTGATAGGAAGCACAGGGTCATAAAGATTGTTAACCACTGGCCCAAAGACAGATTTTAGTTATGTGACAACAAACCACAAATTCTTCTAGTTGTCTTCTACTAGAACATAGAAGGCAGCTGATATTCAAAGGTTACAATGGAAACCTGCTACCACAAAACTTTCCTATAAAACAAGCTTGCCCACTCCACGCAGGGCATGTCCCTCCCTCGGGCATGTCAGTGTTATTCTCTTTAATAAATTTTATTGCTTATTCCTACTAGCCCTCTCACCTCTAAATTCTTTTAGTGTTGAGACTAACGAACCTGTATTGGGGCTCAGCTGGCCCCATTGCCAGCAGGACACAGGTTACACTTGTATTTACTCTTCCGACTTCTGCTGACTCCCTGTTCTGGCTCCTTTTTATGAAGTCTCCAGAAACATGGATTAAGACACACACACCCCCCCCCGATTCATTTGGGCACAATTTAACTAAAAACAATATCTACAAAAGGTCCAATTTACCAACAGGTTCACACTCACAGGAGTTTGGATTAAGTCCATTTTTTTTGTTGGTTACATGATTCAATCTACACCCTCTGAGGATGTTATTCAAGGATGTCAGCTTTATGTGGGAGGGTGTGGGGGCGGGGAGTGGGGGGGTCTCGAATCTGACCCCCCACCCTGACCAGTCTCCAACATTTATATATCTTCACCCAAAGAGGAGGCCTTAAACCAAGGTCTGGGTCACTGGGGTACGTACATGTATCCCCAGGGAAAACTCTCACTTTCTCTATTCTCCTGTGGGTTTCTGCTTTTTCTTAAGATAGGTCATGAAGGAATTCTATTAGTTTCCTGCCAGCTCAATCATACTTTAAAAAGTTGTTTTTAAATTTTATTCAGTATTGTTGGTTGGTTGTATTGGGAGGGGCTTCTTTGACTCTCTACCTAATGTCATTGCTGGGAACAGAATTCACAATTGGGTTTGTATTCCTTTTGCTCCTGCTAAGACTCATTTTCAGCTGACAATAATGATTCCCATTACGAGGAATAGCTGTTAGTTCTCCCCCTTTGGCTTTGATGTTAGCTGGGGAGAGCTTCTGCACCCTCACAGACAGTGCCTGGCTCTTGTGAAAGGCCCTTTATTGTAGAACTGGGAGCTCTAGGGATATTTTAAAGAGCCTTAGTGGATTGAGTGGTTGCTATTATTTTAACTCTAGAAGTCATAATTTTCCTTCAAATTGCCGTAAGAGTTCATTTCAGTCCCCAAAGATAAAATTACTTTGTTTGAGGAAAGCAAGAACTAAAGGAAGAGTATAAACATTTTCATGGTTCTGTCTAGGTTTGATTCATCATTCAGTCTTTCCACTACTTTACAATGCTTAACCAAAAACTTTCCTTTGCAAATTAAGTGTATATGGTGTCTGGAGCTACAGAAATGAGAATACGGCTGATGAACCTGGCATGAGGAAATTAGACCCTTTGCTGTGCTTAGAGAACCATCAGAAATCCAAGACTAAAAACCAATGCATAAAAGTTAGAATATGTTTTTAGCTGTTTTTCTCTGAACCTAAGGAGCTACCAGGCAAACAGTTAAGAAGAATCTTAATCAAGAATCATTTTACCTCCCTCATGTCAGGATGCTTTCATTTTTAAAAAAAATAGGATATAATTTGTCCATCGTTTTCTGTAAAGTATGGCTCCTATGAGTTCCTAAGAAGAAGGCACCTGTTTCAGGAAGCATCCTAATTTGAGCCACACTGGGGATCTTTGCTTTATTCTTTTTGTTACATTTATTCTCTTTGGAATTCTGAAATAACAGGTTATGACCAAATTAAGATCCAAACAGTTCTCTCAGAGGGCACAGTGCAAAAAGAGCAGCAGCAGCTGTACCTGAGACGTCTTGATGTTGGGCAGGTCAGAGTGGCTCACGCTAGTCACAAGATATTAAATTCAAGGTAATTCAATATAAAAAGGGTCCCAATCTAAAAAGATTGTAAGGCACTGCTCCCTTTCGAGGACAACTCCCTTCCTCCTCTTTTCTTTCTCTGTCTGCAGTTTGTGTTCCCAGACATGTTCAGGGTCCAGGTGGAACAGGCAATGACGTCAGGGGATGGGCTGGCGGGGGGGGGGGGCACCCAACAAAGGTGCTTTCAGCTGCTTGCAAAGTCACTTGAAGGCCTTTTACCTTGCTAGAGGACAAAAATGACTTGAACTCCTTGTTGTTTGGATTTTGTTTTCACACTGGGTCTACTTTCCTCCAGTAGGTGACCACTTCAAAGGTTGCCCTTTTGGTAGTGACAGCATTTAAATTTGGGGTTCTTGAGCCGTGTTTTTCAGAGAGGCTCCAGTCCCTCAAAGCAAGATTCATTGTAACCCTGACAAGCTCAGTGTCCATGGGGTCTCCCACCTCTTACTTAGAGGGGCTGCTCGTACACACCAAGATGTGTTTGGGTGTTGGAGTTTTAAGTGGAACAATTAGTCTATGTGCAGGCGTACATCATGTAAGAAAATCCTTGCTAAAGACCTGCAGCTTGTATTTGTGGGATTTTAAATAGTAGTGAGTTGCCTTGAAAAAGCCACTTAATGATCACTGAATTAAATTAGATGATTTCAAAAGGTTTTTTTGTTTTTTTGTTTTTTTTAATGCTAGAAAAGGACTGACTGATCAGGCACCCTGGAAATGCCAAGAAGTCTAAGACCCAATTACTTTCACTGGGTTTCCCAAGCAGAAGAGGAGAAAGACAGGAATATGTGAAATAGGAAAATAACAAGAAGGGATTTAAGTGATAGCAGAAACTACAATAGAATGTTGCTTTGTGTCAATTTAAAACACAATCCCAAATTCTTTGACACTCTTCCCATTGAGAGGAAGGGGTCTATGTCCCCTGCCCTTAAATCTGGGTGAGCTTGTGAGGGCATCAACCAATGAAACACAGCTCAGGTGAGACATGTGACATCTGAGGCCAGATTAGAAAAGGCCATGCCTTTTTCACCTGGCTCTCTTGGAATGATCTCTCTTGGGACATGGCTTCTCAGATCAATCTACCAGGTTGTGAGGAGTCCAAGACAGAAGGAGAGGTCACATGAATATGCTCCGCTTGGCAGGCTCAGCCAAGTCCCATTTGGAAACAGCCCAGTCCATGCCCCAGATATAATTGAAGAAGCCTCCAGGTGATTCCAGCTCCAGCCGTTTGAATCCATATGAGGCCCCAGATATCATGGAGGAGAAGGAGGCCATGCTTACTGTGCCCTGTCCAAATTCCCAACCCACACGATCTATGAGCATAATAAAATTGTTTTATACTACTAAGTTTGGGATGTTTGTTACACAGCCATAGTGACTGGAACCTGCCTCATTCCAAGCAAACGGTTCAAAATGTTGAAAGGAGCTCGGTAGACACCAAGTACTGAAAAAGGAAAAAGAAAGCAACCTTATGCTGGGAGTGGGGGAGAGTGGCTAGAACACTGGGAGCCAGAAGGGATGGTGGCAGTAAAGACATAAGTTTGGTTCTGGGGAGAGTGAATAGACCCGATGGCCTGATGGGATGTCCTGGCAGAAAGCCATGGGCAGGAGGGAGGTAAGGAAGTTCGATGCCAGGCCACAGCCTGCCTGTGCCCCTTTTTCAGTCTTGACCAGTCCAGCGAGGGCATGTTATAGGGGGTCACGATCCCAAACCTGGGACTCCAGGCATTAGCTGTAACACCAACCTACTGATCTGCTCTGAGCAAATTGCAGTGGGACAGTGATTTTAGAGTTAAATTTGAATCTTGATATAAACAAAGGCACTTTATTATTTACAGAAGACATGCTCCCCAGCTGCCACTGTAGAGGGCCTCAGAGGTCAGGACAAAGAGTTTGGATTTTTTCCTGTGGGTCATGGGGAATCAGTGAAGGCTTCTGCATACTGGCTTGACAATTCCAGAGTTATTTTTTAAAACATGACCTTGGAAGCAGGGAGCACTATGAAAAAGAGGAGAAAAAGAGAGGTAGGAGCTGGGAAAGCCATTAGGAGGCCATTACCATAATCCAGGTCTGAAGTGATAACAGCCTAATGGGAGAATGTTGGACAGATAAATTTTTTAAGACGTAAAAGAGTGATCATACATATCATAATAAAAGGGTGCATCATAAAAAAAAATTTAGAGGGAATCCTCATGGGGGTGAATGACATTGGTGAGCACAATTCCACTGCTCTGTTCATTAACTTAAGAGGTTGCTCAGGGGGGGACTCAGGCTAAAATTGGAACCATCATGTTCCTAGCTGTAGTGTGGCATGAGGTGGGCCCCTCAGGGGATGCTCGGTGTCCAGGGCCCACGGCTGATGGGCGAGCAGCCACTTTCACACAGTCTTAAAGTGAAGGAAGGCAGCAACTGAAAGCTTTGAAACAGCTCATCAGCCGCAGCAAACTGCTTCAATGCAGCGCTTTCTGCTGTGGCCCTTTGGGGAGTGAGTCCCTAAAAGGGTCATAAGAAGTTACAGAATGGTGACAGAAATTGAGTCTTCTCATTTTTTATAGACGAAGTAAATTTTTTTGGTGAGCCACCAACGGCCATTGTGTCCTACCAAAAATGACATCCTTAAGTTGGAAGGTTTTATAGGAAAAGCAAAGAGTTTGAAGACAACTTTGCATGGGATAGCTTAAATTTTATTCCTGTTAGATTGTGCAGCTCACACATCAAGAATGAAAAGATTGTCAATGACCAGCTCTTTTAAAAAATTATTTATAAAGTTTTTCAAATGTATGGAATAGTGTAGAGAAAAAACAGCAAACTGCCCAGTTGTAGCAAATCTTCATTTTGCTATGTTTATTTCAGTTCTTTTTTCATTAGGAAATAAAACATCGCAGATTCAGCTGAAGCCTCTTCCTCATACCTCTCCCTAATCCCAGACTTCTCTCTACCTTCAGGGAGTGCTGCCACCCGAATTTGATGTGCACTATTCCCACACGTTTCCATTCTTTAACTTCACATGATGCAGAAACAGTTTATAGCATTGCTTTAAATATTCTTAAATTTTACCTTAAATTTTATTTACAATAAATCTCTGTTACTATTGCCTTATCTTTGCTCTTTTCATCGTCATTTCCCTAATTGCTAGTGTGGTTGAATATCTTTTCACACATTTATCGGCATTTGGATTTCTCCTTTTCGGAACGGTCCATCAACCTTTGCCAATTTCTCCTGAGTTGTCTTTATTTAAAAAAAAAATTTTAGGAGTCCTTTTATTCCACTTAAAAAGAATGCGGAATGTGGGTACTTAAAGTATAAAAACACTAATTAAATGAAGCTCGCAGGCAGTATAATAAAACCTGACCGACACTATTGAAGTCACTTACTGCTCTCCGAATCACCCTGTAAATCCTGCCTGGAGGCAACCTCTGTGCTGAGCTTGTGTGTGATTATTCTTTTGCCTTCTTTTTTGTAGATGTATTACATATGTTTGTATATTTTCCCATATCACTTAGTTTTACATGCTTTGCAAACCTTCATATAAATGTTGCATAGTATGTGTTCTTCCGCAACCTGCTTTTTACAACGGGCATTATGTCGGTAAGATTCTTCCCTCGCGGGGGTTATGGCTGTAGGCTTATTCATTTTCACTGATCATTAATATCCCATTGTATCCCACCAGTGCCTTAGCCATTCTATTTTTGATGGATATTTGGTTTGCCCCTGTTTCTGCCTGAACATTCCTGTTCGCGTCACCCGGAGCACGTGTGCAGAGTTCCTCTGGGGTAATTTCTCAGTTTCCCAGGGTCGCGTAACAAAGTACCCCAAACTGGGGGACCTAAAACAACAAAAATAGACTGTCACACAGTTCTGGAGACTGAAAGCCCCAAATCAAGGCGTCGGCAGGACCATGCCTCCTCCGAAGTCCGTGATGAGGAACGTGCTCGGTGGCTGTCTCCCGGCTCTGGCCGAGCTCTGCTGGGAAGCCGCGCTGGCCCCGCCCCGCCCCGCCCCGCCCCCGCAGGGGCGCTCTCCCCCCTTCTGTCTGGCTGAGTTCGAATGTCCTTTTCTTAGAAGAACACTAGTTAAGGGCCTGCCCCACTCCAGGATGACTTCATTGAATTTGCCTAATTCCATCTTTTATGACCGTGTTTTCAATAAGGTCACATTCTGAGGTTCTGGAGGTTAGGACTTATACGCGTTTCTTTCGAGCGGACACAGTTAATCTGTAATATATACATAGGGGTGAGTTGCTAGATCTTAATTTGCACGTTTTCATCTTCATCTTTGGAAATTGTTTTCCAAAACTATTGTTTCATTTAACTCTCAACGGCAGAGGATAAGAGTTATGGTATTCTTGTTTTCACCATACTTGACTATTTCAGATTTTTTTTTCATCTGTGCCAACAGGGTGGGTGCGAAATGATATTTCATCATGGGTAAATCTGCATTTCCCTACTAATTCTTTTTTTTTTTTAACTTTTAAAAATTATATTGTATAACATATATACAAAGAAAAGAAATAAAAAAGCAATAGTTTTGAAAGCATTATTCAACAAATAGGTACAGGACAGATCCCAGAGTTTGTCGTGGGCTACCATACGGTCCTCTCAGATTTTTCCTTCTGGCCGCTCCAGAATATAGGAGGCTAGAGGGCTTAAAATTTTTTTATCATCACAAACGACTCTTTTTCCTTCTTTTTTTGTGAAAAATAACATATATACAACAAATAACATATATATAAATTTCAAAGCACAGCACTACAATTAGTTGTAGAACGTATTTCAGACTTTGACATGGGTACAATTTCACAATTTTAAGTTTTACTCTAGCTGCTCTAAAATACTGGAGACTAAAAGATATCAATTTAATGGTTCAGCATTCATATTCATTTGTTAAATCCTATCTTCTCTGTATAACTCCACCATCACCTTTGATCTTTCCATACCTCTCTTTAGGGGTGTTTGGGCTATGACAATTCCAAATATTTCGTGTTGGAAGGGTCTGTCACTAATATTTAGGGGTAGGGAGGTGGAACTATCTGAGGTTCTGGAGAGGCGGGGCTAGGTTTCAGAACGTATCTGGACCAGGGACCCATCTGGAGGTTGTAGGTTTCTGGAAAGTTACTCTAGTGCCTGGAACCCTTGTGGAATCTTATATGTTGCCCTAGGTGTTCTTTAGGATTGGCTGGAATAGTCCTGGTTAGGGGTTGGCAGGTTATGATAGGTAGCAAGGTCTAACTGAAGCTGTGTAAGAACAACATTCAGAGTAGCCTCTCGACTCTATTTGAACTCTCTCTGCCACTGATACTTTATTAATTACACTTCTTTCCCCCTTTTGGTCAGGATAGAATTGTTGATCCAATGGTGCCAGGTCTGGATTCATTCCTGGAAGTCATCTCCCACTTTGCCAGGGAGACTTTCATCCCTGGATGTCATGTGCTACATAGGGGGGAAGGCAATGATTTCACTTGCAGAGTTGGGCTTAGAGAGACTGAGGCCACATGTGTGCAACAAAAGAGGCCCTCCAGAAGTAACTGTTAGGCATGCCTATAGGTAGTCTAAGCTTCTCCGCTACCTACATAAGCTTAACAGGAGTAAGCCTCCTGATAGAGGGCATGACCTATTGATTTGGATGTCCCTAAAGTTTGACACAGTATCAGGGGATTCCCTGATGGTAAGATTTAATAGTTCCGTATTTTTCTCCCATCCCTCAGGGGACTTTGCCAATACTTTTTTATTATCTGCTTAATATACTCTAGGATATTTCCAGGCATTATAATAATCTGTACAGGATTAAAGGACTTCTTTCTTATTCCATGCTTCCTGTGTTTCAGTTGTTCCAATGAGCTATACAGGTAGGTTGAATTAGATTGTGCACTACAGAAAATTTCAGTTCCAGACCAAATAAACCTTTCTTCCTTTGGTCTCAAAGAGTATGTGTGGTTCTAAAATATAGACACTGTCTTCCTTACCCCTGTGTTCTGAATTACTTTGACCCCAACCTGTTCGGCTTCGTTCTTATCTCTAAATATCAGGTTATATATATATAAAACAGCCTCTCAAAATCCAGAAATAATAATCATCACTCCTGACTTAATGTGTTTGCTCTAAAAGCTTACAATCTAGGCCGTTGTTTCTTATAAACATTTTCTAAAGGTGACCATACCATTCTTGTTCTTTTGTTTCTGGCTTATTTTGTCTCACTAAGTGTCCCACATGTTCATTCACATCATTGCGTGCCTCACGACTTTGTTCCTTTTTGTAGCAGCACAACCTTCGTTCATAAGTATACATCTTCGTTCTCCAATCTACTTCTCCGTCAGTACATCCTTCAGCCACCTGCGTTCATTGGGCATCATGTAGAAGGCCCAAAGTCCACAGTCCATCAACATTCTCAATTTTAGATAATTTCATTGCTCCCAAGAGAAAGAAAACCAAGAAACACACCCTCGCCAAATAGGAAATCTAAACCTCCTCTCTTTTTAAAAATTTTTCAAATTAAAAAAAACAACAACAAACAAACACAGACATTCTTAACATATGATCATTCTGTTCTACATATATAATCAGTAATCCACAATATCATCATATAGTTGCATATTCATCATCATGATCATTTCTTTGAAGATTTGCATCAATTCAGAAAAAGAAATAAAAAAAACAGAAAAAAGTTTATACATTTCATACCCCTTACCTCTCCCTTTCATTGATCATTAGCATTTCAATCTACTAAATTTATTTTAACATTTGTTCTCCCTATTATTTATTTTTATACTGTATATTTTACTCATCTGTTGATACGGTAGATAAAAGGAGCATCAGACACAAGGTTTTCTAAACCTCGTCCTAACTCTTGTCCCTCCCCCCATTATTACCTCTGCCTACAGTTTCTTTATACATTCTGGGTACTATCTTTTATCGGTTATATACCAGGCAAACATATTCTTTCAGTCTGTGCCTTTTCATTTTTAATCTCCTTCACTGAGATATAATTTATATGAGATAAGCATATCTTATCTACAATTTTAAGTCTACAATTTGATGATTTTTGACAAATGTGTACATTCATATAACCATCACAATCATGGTATAAAATGTTTCCTTCACCCCAAAGAGCTCCCTTGTGCCCCTTTGTTATCAATTCCCTCCCCCATCCTCCTGTGCCAGGCAACCACTGGTCTACTCTGTCACTATAGTTTTGCTTTTTCCAGAATATCATATAAATAGGCTCATTCAGTATGCTTAGCTTCTTTCATTTAACACAATGCTTTTGAGATTCATCCACAGTGTTTGCTTCTTTTTATTGTCAAGTAGTATTTCATCATATGGATATACTACAATTTGTTTAGTCATTCACCAGCTAATGGAAATTGAAACTCTTTCCAGTTTGTGGCTATTATAAATAACATTATGAGCATTCGGGTGCATTTCTTTGGGTGAATATATGTTTTAATTTCTCTTGGATAAATACCTAAGAGTAGAATTGCAGAATTTTATGTTATGTGTATATTTAATATAATGAACTGCGGAAGTATTTTCCAAAGTGGCTGTCCCATTTTGCCTTTCCACCAACAATGTATGACAAGTCTATGGCTTCTTTTTTATTTTTTTAAACAAGAAATCTGTGGGTTTTTTTCATACAGAACTTTAAAATTATAACATAATCAGATATAGCAATCTTTTTCTGTATGGTTGGTGCCTGCTGGGGATTTATGCAATCCTCCATCCTTGGTTCTTCATGTTGTGATTCTATTTGTAATATCTCTTGAGAGGATTACTCCATTCTTTTATCTTCAGAAAAAGACATTCCCACATAGCAATTCATAGGCATTGCACACTTAACTTCCTGTGTCACATAATACAGCACGTGTAGTCATTACAGAATAATGTGACATGAAATTGAGGGTGGGAACACAAAGTACTTAATTAAAAAAATTAATTTCATGTCATTTGAATTCTCTGAAGAATTTTTGTTTTCTCAGTTCAGTTCAGAATGGATGTCAACCATGATTTAGGGCACAGATCTGCAAGCTGTTTCTGTGAAGGGCCAGATGATAAATATTTTTAAGCTGTGTGGGCCATACGCTCTCTGTCACTAATACTCTAATTCTTTCATTAGAGGGCAAAACCCTCCAGAGGCAATATGCAAATGAACGAGAGTGGCTCTGTTCCAATTTAACTGGTTGGGGACATCAAAATTGGAACTTCATACAATTTTCGTGTCACAAAATAATATTCTTCTTTTGACTTTTTTCCACCATTAAAAATATAAAAACCGTTCTTAGCTCGTGAGGCACACAAAAGCAGGCAGAGGGTGGCATTTAGGCCTTACACAGGTTTAGAACAGTCCTGTAAGGGAACTGGGTGGCAGCGTCCTCTCCATCTCATACGGAGATGAGAGGAGAAGGATTAGGACCAGAAAACACTCCTGCTGAGTTTCTCTAGCCTCCTCCCCTCCCACTGTGTAAAGGAAGAGGCTGTGGTGCAGAGAGGGGAAAGGGCTGGCTTCTTGCCACACAGCCAAGACTGACAATGCCAGGCGCAGTTCAGGTCTCTTAATTTAAGTCCTACCTACCTTTCTCTACTCAATTCTGTAAACTAAAATTTAAGACTATGTCCACAGCAAGGAAGCCCATTCCTTTTGCCTTATCCTCTTTCTTTTTTACCCAAAATAAATTTATTCGAATAAACACCTTGACGTTAAGAACTCATTATGTTCCAATCGTGGTATTTAATCTGTACCGTTAAACCTGGGGAGTGCAGTTAATAATGACAATTGCACAAATGCAATTTCAGTTAGTAAGGTGACATGAAGATATTTGTGGGAAATTCATACTTAGTTAAAAATTTTTAAATATTAAAATACCAACAACAAAAAAAATCCCCAAAACCAGAAACAGAAAATTTAATACCATTAAGGCACCCCTATCCAAAAATCCTATGAAAGATCTCCAAAGCAAATATCATTCCAGAATTTCAAGAACAAATGGAACAGCAGTTCAGTTATAGGTGGCAGAAGAACTGCTCCTGCAGATTAGGCTGAGGCCATGGGGTTGACAGGACAGAAGTCCTTCTCAGCCTCAGGAACCGGAAGTGGGTGCTGCAGTGACCGCTGGTCTGGGGATGTGCTGCATTCGTCAGGAATTCAGGCTCCGTGAGAGAGAGTCCTCGTTTCTCTTGATCACTACTGAGTTTCCACCTAGAACGATGCCTGGGACATACTGTTGCTCAGTCAGTTATGGATGAATGATCACAATCAGCCTAAAGGGGGGGTGGTTCCTGGGAGCTGGCCTCTGCATTTGTAGGGTACCTCTTCCAGCAGCTTTGGGGCCATCCTTTGAAATTTCTCCTTGGAGAATGAACGAATGGAACAACCTTAAAGGATTTCCCCGCATCAGGAGACCCCTCAGAGGGTGGTCACCTCCATGAATGACTATGCTCTCTTCTGCCCTATCTACCACCTGGGCTCGGAGTTACTATGCGTTCTGGATGTAATGAATGCATTGATTGTATTATCCTCTGGACTATTAAATAACCGAAAATTCAACAAGGGCGACTAGTGTTGATGAATGGGCCAGAAGTCTTCAAAATGCAGACATTTATAAAAAGCCCTAGGAATAGGAAATTCCCAGAATAATTTACAATTTACACATTTCAATTTTCTTTGGAGGTTCTAGTTCTCAGCAAACATCAAGTCAGCCCCCCATCTTATAGGTTATTTCCCCCATTTATAGATAGTGACCCAGCAGAAGTCAAACTTCATGCCAAGGTCATATGGAGAATATAAATCCATATAATTCACTAGCCAGCCCTCTCTCTCTCTTGCTGCTTGCCAGAAAAAAAAAATCCAGGGAAGTTGGAAGATTATTTTCTGCTCTCTGCTACCCTCTATTGGTATGAGAAAGGAAGAGCGGGTCTCAGGGCTCGTGTGTCTCAAAGTGTGGTCCTGGGGTGAGCAGCATGATCACTTGTACTTCAATCTACTCAATTTTTGTTTACCTCTTACTCCCCCATTGTTGTTTATTGATTTTCTTTCCTTATTTTTTACTCATCTGTCCACACTCTGGATAAAAGGAGCATCAAACACAAGGTTTTCATAATCACATAGTCACATCATAAAAGCTATAATGTTGTACATTGTCTTCAAGAATCATGTCTACTGGAACACAGCTCAACAGGTTCAGTTTCCCTCCAGCCATTCCAATACACCATAAACTGAAAAGGATATCTATATAATGCATAAGAATAGCCTCCAGGATAACCTCTCAACTCTGTTTGAAATCTCTCAGTCACTGAGACTGTCTCATTTCTCTCTTACCTTCTTTTAGTCAGGAAGATTTTCTCATTCCCTTGATGCCAGGTCTCAGCTCATCCCTGAAGTTTTATCCCATGTTGCCAGGGAGATTTACACCCCTGGGAGTCATGTCCCACATAGAGGGGAGGGCAGTGAGTTCAGCTGCTGTGTTGGCCTAGAGAGAGAGGCCACAACTGAGCAACAAAAGAGGTTCTCTAGGGGTGACGATTAGGCATATTTATAAGTAGGCTTAGCTTCTCCTTTGCAGAAATAAGTTTCATAGGGGGAACCCCAAGATTGGGGGTGGGGAGCTCAGCCTATTGAATTAGTTATCCCCACTGCTTGTAAAATATCGGGAACCCCCCAGATTTTCTCACATCTTCCAGGTTCCCCGAGGGGGCTTTGTAAATGCTTTTTTTAATCACTGCACAAATTATTCTGACATGTATTGGGGCATTACATTAACCCATACAAATCAACAAGATCTCATGCCCTAGTCAAGATTCCACGTAATTATGGTATGCAAATAAACTGACAATACGAGTTAAGTTAGATAATGATCTACCTAAAATAAAAATTGTGTACCAAATAAACATCTCTCTTTTTGGTCTCACACAGAAGTTGCAGTTTTTAAATATGGACCATATCATCTTTTATCCTGAATTCTGGTTTACCTTAGTCCTATCCAGATCAGCTTCGTTTATATCTCTAGTTGAAGTCTGATCACTTTTCAAGCTTTTTTTCAACAATATGTTTTAACAAACCCTGCAGGTGATTCTGCTGAACTCAAAAGTTTGAGAACCACTGCTCTAGACCCACATTGTCCAATATGATAGCCACTTGCCCATGTGACAAATTAAACTTAAATACATTTATATAAAATGAATTTAACAATTCAGTTCCTCAGTCACATTAGTCACATTTCAAGTGATCAATAGTCACATGTGTGAGTAGCTGCCGTATTTGACAACACAGATTTATAGAATATTTCCATCCTCCCAGAAAGTTCTACTGGACAGTGTTGCAAATGTAGACAACACTGATCATAAAGAACCATCAGTGAGATGATGGAACCAGAGCAGCAAGAAGACACGTAGCTATGCAAACCAGATATTACTTTCTTGCTTTGGGTTCTGAAGTTCTGGTTTCCTGGTCATCATGAAAATGATGAAACCTCTTCACACTGTTGTGTATATAAGCTTCATGTGTATATAATACCACACTTATACAAAGAACCTTCACGTCCATCCATTCTCTCAGATAAGATAGAAGTGGTCCTGTGAAGGAGGCTCGGAATGGAGCACTCTACCCATTTTACAGAAGAAGAGACCAAGGCTCAAGAAAGGTCAGAAGACTTTGCCTAAGGTTACTCAGCTTTAAGTGGTCGAAATGGATTCAAATCTAAGTCTTCCATGTTTACATCTGTGCCCAGGGCTTCTTTAATTATACTATAGGAGGGTTTCTGGCATTCAGGCCCAGATAATTCTTGTTGGTGGGGGAATGTCCTGTATGCTCAGGATGTTAAACAGTATCCCTGGCCTCTGCTCACTAGATACCAGTGGTAATTCCCTGGGCTGTGACAACCAAATATCTCCAGGCATTGCCAGATGTCCCCTGGGAGCCAAAATTGTCCCCAGTTAAGAAGCACTGTCCTACAGCCACATCACATTAAATAGGTAGAAATTTCATGTCACGTTGTGAAAACTATGTCCTCCTAGAAGGCGATTTCAGAACAAATAGCTTCTTTTTGGCCGTTAGGCCACCTGGGAAGTAAAGGAAATGGACTAAATGCTGGTTTCCACCATAGCTTCACTATTCCTTAAGAAAATGAACAATAATTCTATAACATAATCTGGTATCCAATGCATATTAAAATGTCCCTCGTTGTCCCAAGAATATCGTTCTGGCTGATTTTTGTGAAAAAAATTTTTTTATTGTGAAATAAAACATTACACAAAAAAAGCAAAAAATTTCAAAGCACATTGTAACAAGCTGTATTACAACAGATTTCAGAGTTTGGTACAGGTTATTGTTCCACAATTTTAGGTTTCTCCTTCTATCACAGCTGATTTTTAAAAAAAGTACAGGATCCAATCTAGATTCCTAAATTGCATTTGATTGGCTGTTATGTCTGTTTAGCCTCTTTTAGTCTAGAATAGGGGTCACCTGATGGCCCACAGGCCACATTCAGCCCACCAGCCACGTGATGTCTGTGGCTGCTTTGGCATTACAAAGGCAGAGTTGAGTAGTTGCAACAGAGACCACCGGCCCATTAAGTCTAAGAAATATTACTGTATGATCCTTTACAGAAAAAGTTTGCCAACCTCTGTCTGGAATAATTCACCATCTTTATTTTTAATGCGATGTTTACCGAAGAGTCCAGAACAATTGTTTATAGAATATCTCTTATTTTAGATTGGTCTAATTATATATGAAACTTTTTATTTACATATCACCTACAGCATACATTATGCTAGAATATATTTATGAGTTTATGGGTGCTCTGTGGAGCAGCATTAATCAACTTTGGGTGGTGGCGGTGTTGTTTTAACTAGATTGATTTATGAACTATGATGCATGAGACAGAAGGCCTTTTCAGTTTTCACACCATTCCCATTGAGACAAGTACAATGCTTCGTAGTTTTACATGATTTTTAAAACCAAGACCAAATGAAAACACTTCAGCTAGAGATGTGTTGGCCTTGGTTCATAGCTGACCATGCTCTAATCAGATTAGAGCCTCCAAAAATCCCCAATGTGTTTAAAAACAAGTCTAGAAATTAAGCAAACATTCCTACTGCCAGACAGAGGATGTCCTGGTTAGAGCCCCTAAAATACAAAGAAATGACTGTCATACCCTTTTGACAAACGGTTCTTCGCTTTTGCTGTGAAATGGAATTGTGGGCACACGGCCAGACTACTCACACATTTCAATGCCATTTATGCTTTTGCTTTTCTCTGGAAATTCTAAACATTTGTTAATTCAACATATATAAAGATCAGTTAACCTATGAAAATACAAGTATCAGAAAGAATAAGCTGGCAGCAGCCCTAGTCCAAATTTTCAAACAAGTGTCATTCCCATACAATTCAGAGACCTCTCTCTCTCTCTTTTTAATGTACACAGGGAACATGAGTCTCTTTTTATACAAACAATAATTTATGCCCTGTCTTAGCTACATTGAAAGTGTAACATCATGTGTCTGAGTTTGACAAAGGAGGGCCGGGTGGTGGGGCGAGCTGCGGGCGGTCACCTCTGGCTCTCGAGGGCAGCAGGCCAGCAGGTGATGGGGGAAGAGGGGTAGCCTAGCACCGTCTATAGTGGCAGGAGCGGCTCGGCAGCCCCAGGACCTTTGCAGAGGAGAACAGGCTTCCTCCCCACTGTCCTCTGAGCTTCCAGTTTAACCAACTTTCTAAGTGCCAAGAACTATAAATCATATTGAAAGGCAAGCGACAAATTGGAAGAATAATCACAATACTAAGATCTTGTCTCTGTCCATGCTTTATTTTTCAGGAAGGAGAGGGAAAAAGAATGTCATGTCTGATACATGGTATATGGTTTTACTTACAAACAGAGGCCAAGCCCTTACTGACAAGAGTTTCTGTGTCACTTAAATGGAGCAACCAGTAGGGAATAGGGCTCTCCTTTTTTGAAGAATCATAATGTATGATTTGACACATAGAGCCAAGCGTGTACAGAAGTTCAGCTATAGACACAAGAGTGCCAAACTCTCTGAGGGCAGGGAAGATGTACTTAGCACAGTGCCTGGTGCATAGAAAGATGTACTTAGCACAGTGCCTGGTGCATAGAAAGTGCTAAATAAATGTCCATGGGATCGATGAATGAACGAATACCATTCCTTCATATAGCTGCACAGGGCAGGTCATAACTGAGATGTGTAGACCTGTTTATTAGATTAGTGTTTTTTCTGGGTATGACAAGCATGCCCATCAAACTAAAGCTCAGGCCTGTGATTGTTCTGTTGGTGGGAACTCACACATGTTCAGGGAAATAGGATTCAGTCAGCTAGGGACATGGTATTATGGAAAGGAATACTTTGGTTTTATGCACATAGCTGTATGGAAAGCTGGAAAGTGCCCAGGCTCTCCTTGCAATTAACCTAGGTCAGACCCTTTTGAATAAGACTTTCTCCCCCTACTCCTGGGACACAGTAGGTTTATCCTACTAATCACCTAAGACATTGTAAGTGAAAGATAAGTAATAATGAAAAGAAGCACTGACAAGTGGTTTTATTAGTTACATGACATGGCTGAGGCTGCACACAGTATAATTTCTCTCTACTTCTCTAAAATGTCATTTAAACTATTAAAAAAAATCAAACCTCCCTAAGCGACAATAGATATTTTACAACACTCCTTAAGGAAAAAAGTCATCTGCTCAGCTCACACAAATGGCACCGCAGAGCGAGGTGTTGGTCAGAAATAAAGCCGGACTTTTAAGCAATTCCCAGTTGGTTCTTGAGAAGTGGGTCCTTCTCCTGGTTTTCAGGGAACGTGATCTTTGCTCGGTTGAGGAAAACATCCAGGACTTTACCTTTGACCTGGGCCTCAGCGCTGCTTTCCATCGGTTTGTATTCTTTGTATTTTCTGAAAATAATGCGTTGCATAGTTATTTAAAAAGATCTTCAGCTGTAAAATGCTACTTTCCATACATTCTTTCATATCCTTGGTGCAAAAAAGTGTGAATTCTGTTTAAATTAATCTCTTATCTGTGGTCTTAGGAAAATACGTTTATTTTCTCTTTTTTCATGTAAGAAATGTACTTGCTTACTGTGATTTGAATGTATATATTAAACGTTAAATAAACACAATTTTGTAAAGTTACTAACATCCGAGAGCATTTTTAGGATTAAAAAAAACCTACAGCAAAAGCAATAGGCCAATTTGGTATTTATTGTTCAATGGAAAACTCTCCTTCCAGACATAAAATGCTTCAGAGAGAAAAAGGGAAAATGGCAAACTTATGCATCAGTATGCTATTTATTTATGACAATATACTATAGTTACTTACAGTGTTAGAAGGAGAAACTTACTTGTACATTAAGAGAGCGATCACAGTGACAAATATCATCAAGCAGCCAACAGAGACCAGGGCACCATTTGCCATTCTTAGAGGGGATGCTGGGTCTTAAAAACAGAAGCATGACCACATTAGCTCATCCTCCACCTAGAGAACATGCTGTTTGTAATGCAATTAAATAAATGAGGAAGGGAGCTATCATGGAAGATAAATGGATCCCTCTGTGCTTCCAGTAATCTTTTCCATTAAATAATACATAATCTTTGAGTTAGCTTATCTTCCATTTAGAGAATGAGTTAGCATGTCTGGAACACCATGTTAAAGGTTCAGGGACAGAGATGTCACGTCCTGGAGGCACCTGCTCAGCACTCAGTTGACCGCGATCCACCTCATCTGGCCTCATCTCCCATGCCGCCCTACCGGCTTTCCAGCTGTTGTAAGAATCCCTGGAGTCACCCCTATTCACAAAGTTCTTTCAAAGCTCCATGCCTTCTTCCAGGGACACCATTGCCCTGGCTCATCTTACGTGTCTTCCCCTTTGTGACACCTTCCTAGACTTTCAAGGGAGCACTTCCTGTCACTCTACTTGCCTCTCTTCCACTTACCGGCATCACAATGTGTTGTGATTATTTCTACACACATACTTTGATCTTACTAGACTGTGAGTGCCAGAAAGGCAGGAATTATTTCTTCTCTAATTCTCCAGGAACCCAGCATACCAACTAGTTCTGTTTCTAACACCAAACTATAACTGGAGTCTACCCATTTTTCCTCCAGCTCCTTGGCCATCGTCACACCAACATGTCCCCTGAGAGGACCTTTTCATTGTCTACTTGCTTCCATTCTTACCCTCCAACACTCCTTTCTCCATTTAGTCCTCAGGGCGATCTTCTGAAAACATCAACCAGATTGTGTTTAAAAGCCATCGATGGTTCCCACTCAAGCACAGAATAAAACCCAAACCCTAATGGCATAGCCTATCCTTGTAGTCGGCTGCACTGCCTTTCCAACCTCATCTCGGACTGTTCTTCTCCACATTCACCATTCTCCAGCTTTCCTGGCCATGAAATGCCATACTTGGCCGCTTCTCAGAGCCTTTGTCTGGCTCGTCCCTCAGTCTATGCTCTGTGCTCACATCTTTGCAAGTGGCTGCCCATTCTGGTCATTCTGGTCTCAGCTCAGAGGGCCCTTCTGGGTCCCCAGGACCTTCTCCCACCACAGAGTCTAAGAGCCAACGTCTCCCCCATCCCCACACTCGCTGCCTCCATCTGTCTTATTTCTTCACAGATCATTTTGGCTGTTTCTCACTGTGCATGGGGGCAGGGCCCTCCTTTGTCCCGTTCCCTACACCATCCAGAACCGTATCTCACGCCTAGAACTGTGCAGGCACGGAGGGGAAGCTCGACGAATAGCTGTTGCTAGTATTATAGGTGCTTCACGAATGCTCATTTAATAAATGGAGAAAGGGCATTTCAGGTGAAGGTCTATGGATTTGCCTCTGAACAGGTACCTACTTCTGAAATTCTGACTTTGAAACCTAAGTTGTCAAGTTATACTCCCCACTGAATTAAAGTTCTCCTTCTGCACTTCTTTTATTTGGTTTTTGAAAATGGTTTCATTCACATCGAAAGTTATCTATCAGTCACTGCAAGACAAATGAAAGGAATGCAGGTATCTACACATCTGATCCAGCCAAGAGAACAGTGGGTTGCCAGCACTGAAGAAGTTAAATAGAATGGGTTATGACTGTACAGGGAATTCTAAAAAAATGAACGGTGGCAGTACTAGGGAATAAGCACAGCAGCTCCTGAGGTGACTGTTTTGAAGATCGGTGCTCATTTGGAGGCAGAAGTTCTGGTGGCCCCATCCTGCCCTGTTCCTGCAGACCCCTCCCCGAGTCTTCTACCCCATGCCTCAATCCATCCTGCCCTGCATGAAGCAGGAGCTTTACTTCTCTATCACTCCTGTTTCTTTTAAAAATCTGCACCTTTGATTTTATCAACAATAAGCCCTTGTACAAATAATTGTATGTAGGATCAAGTTTTTCTTTCAATGGGTTCAAAGCTCTCTTTTATATGGTTAATGAGTAAATATATGTTTTAAGTACGTTTTGCCTTGTGAGATAAACTCCAAGTCCACAGGGTTATAAGTGAATTTGTCACTAGATCGTACCTGACGATACTCAAATTAGGGAGCTAAATAAGTGCTGTAACATGAATACAATTTAACCTCTCCCTTTCATTCCACAATGTAGCACTTTTTCTAAGAGAAGACAAACTCTTATGTCATCATCCAGTTAGGGCCACTGGGTAGAACAGCTCTTCTGTGGGTAAGAGGAATTGGATACCACCAGCAAATACAAATTTCTATGTGAAATTCCTTTTTTTTTTTTTTTAAATGGGCAGGGACTGGGAATCGAGCCCGGGTCCTCTGGCATGGCAGGCAAGTGTTCTTGCCTGCTGAGCCACCGTGGCCCGCCCTCTATGTGAAATTCTTTAGTTTGCTTTGTAGTCATTTACCTCTCTAAACATTAGGAGGGCAAAAGTTTTTCTTGTCAACACCTAAGGAATTGGTAAGTTGATTCGTTACTGTCTCAGTGTAATGTTTGGTAAAATTTGGGAAGAAGAGAGAGAAGACACATGACAAGTTAGAAGGAAGCTGGGATCCATTTGGCTCTTTCATTTCTCTTTTTGTCAGCGTTTTTGCCTGGATGGAATCTCATGAAAACAGTATGAGTTATCCTGATTTCAGCCTCCCTTTTGCAATAGTTTATTGGAGAACATTGTCATTTTTTAATATTAGGCCTTAATCTCGCCACTCGAAATACAAGTCTGTTTGAGCATGCAGTGATCACATCCCATTAATATTGGTCTACGACCACAGCTGATATTTTTCATCAAAATACTTTTTTTTTAGCCACTATTTCACTGGATCGCTCTCTCTCTTTCATCACTTCCTTAGCTAGATTTCCTGTTTGGCTTTAATGCCAAGTTCTCAAATCCTATTAACTATAGTTCAACAAATTTTGCACTGAGAGAAAGTTAAACATTGAGAGCAAAGCCCTGACTAGCTTTGCTATTGGACACACGCTTTGTCTGCAATACGAAGTGCTCATGCAAGCATGAACTCACCTCTGCCAGGGACAGAGACGAGAGTGCTGGTGAGGACTAGACTTGTCTCATCGTGCAGCGTGAGGTTCATGCAATATGTCCCAGACCCGTTGAAGGCTCTTCTCACGGTCAGCAGGCATCCGTCGTCCACGCCCACGGGGTCGCAGGCTGCGTTCTGGGCGAGCTGGCAGGTGGGGTCGGAAATTATGGTGCAGACCTCGGTGGGAATGCTGAGATGCAGGAGCGGGCGGACGACGGCACAGATGCGCCAGAGAAGAGGGAGAGAGGAATGTGGTATTCGCTTTAAAAAGGGAAAACCATAGCATTTCTAAAACGTTGAATTCCCTCTTATTCTTATTCAAACCTTTGGAAGTGGGCTTGTCAGATATAATCTGGGCTGAAAGAAGCCTAAATGATGAGCTACTGTTTGTATCTTCAGGAAGGCAAGTCTCTGGGGGTGGACAAAGAAATTACAAATCATTCCCCCTACATTTTGGCTCCCTAGGACACCTAAGGGTGTAAAACTATTATTAAATGCCAGAGGCTGCCCTGGTTCTTGTACAGATTCTTGTAGAGGTTTAACAGCAACAACAACTGTTTGTTTTGTATTTACTTTGTGCCAGGCACTGAGTTTTAGATATGTCCCTTGCTTCTTTTTATTCCTTTTGATGATCGTATGAGAAAGTATTATCTCGCAGTTTAACAGGTGAAGAACCAGCTCAGCGAGGGGGAATAACCAGCCCAAGGTCACAGAAACAATTATAAGTGGAGCTGGGACTTGAACAGAAGTTGTCTAATGACTGTCCTTGTAACCACTAAGCTACCTGGCTGTGGCAAGCCTTCTGGGGGGACAAGTTGCACTCTGATTTGTGCTCTGATGGGGGTGGGGGGGACAGTGCCTCCTCTCACAAGGCTGCTGGCCTCTTGCAGCAGCAACTTAACATCTCATTCTGGTTGACACTGTTTTCTGCCATCCTTATTTAGTTCATCTCCCCAAGCTGGACTTTTCTTAGCTATTCCTTTCTACCAAAGTAAGATCCCATTCACACACTGTCTCATTCTCTTGATCGATTTGCACATAGAAATATTTTAATTAGTTAATTATATGATATGCAAATCAGTAAATGCATGAATATATTTAATTAGTACATTAATCTATTTAT
This sequence comes from Tamandua tetradactyla, assembly GCF_023851605.1. Taxonomy (NCBI): domain Eukaryota; kingdom Metazoa; phylum Chordata; class Mammalia; order Pilosa; family Myrmecophagidae; genus Tamandua; species Tamandua tetradactyla. The sequence goes on from NC_135327.1 coordinate 100,543,146, forward strand.
TACTTATGTTAATTTATTTATATTTGTTTACTATATATAATTATAACAAACTGATATGAAATTAGATCATATGATGCATTAGGAAGAACTTTGTAAATTACAGAAAGTGAATTACTATCGACATTAGCACACAACAACTCCACAGAGGCTTCTTATATACTCCAGGGGAACCCACAAGGATCTAACCGGCAGGACTCTGAGCCAGGGTACCAAGTTCTGCCAGCCCTTTGTGCCTCAGTTGCCATCCCGGTCCAATGAGGAAACAGGCCTGTTGTGAGGATTCAACGTGGTAACAGAGGTGAAGTGCTTAGAACATGCTAAGTGATCAACCAATTACAATAATGAATATTCAGTGTAATAGTGAAAGGTAATGGGACTTTCTCAACTCTGGCAAAGCAAGTGTGTACATGAAAGAGCTTCCTGGCGCCCTTTGAAAGAACGTCCTGCTTCAGGGTTGCTGATGAATTAGGACTTTAGAGCCACGTGGAAGGGGAGACTGGAGGTAAAGGCATTTCCTTGGGCCTGGGCTCCCTACCTGTCCTGTCCCTCTGACTGAGACAATGTACTCACGTCCCTTGGCAGGCCACGACAAAGTCCATCAGGGAGTTTTCAGGCTGTGTCCCAGGCACTGGAATGTGTGTCATCTGGATGATGTTGACCTCTAGGATTCCAGCTAACAAAACAGCCCCCGTAGAAAAATGCAATGGAAACAAAATGAAAGCACGCCTTAACAAATTAGAAGGGAAGCTAGTAAAGCAGAGACAGCCTCTTGCCGACATTTGGAAACACACCAGATCTGGGAATCAACTCCCATGGTTTTGGATCTGTGTCTACCAACTTTTGCAAAGTCAAACTGAGCCATTGTTAAGGCCAACATAGGTTTTTCTTTTTTTTTCGGTGCAGGGTCCGGGAATCAAACCCGGGTCTCCCACATGAAAGCTGGGCATTCTAACCCCTGAACACCTGTGCACCCTCCAATGTAGGCTTTTATTTCCAGAGCCTGTGTATGTGTGAGAAAGCAGGGCCTCCTCTGGGAAGGCGGTGGGGAAAGGAGCTCCCGGGGCAGATGCAGCCCCCAGGTGCAGAGCTTGGCCAGCTCCCCTTGGGCGGGGGCTCTCGCACAGCTTAGATACGGCCCCTCATTGGTCTTCTCTTCTGGATGCTTTTGTGAAGTACACAAAACGCACAACTGTGTGTGGTGGCCCTGTTCAGTCCGCCTTTTCACACACAAGAAGCGTGGCTGGGGAATTAGCTGGGGGAAGAGAATAGAAGTGGTGGAAACTGCGTATTGCCTTTCCCTCAGCCCTGTATTCATTCCCATTGCTGGGAGGCAGAGGGGTGGGGCCGGACCGAGGTGGCCCTTCAGGAGGGCCCACTTCCAACTGGGTGCTGAGGCCTGCGGGCCCAGCAAAGATGCTAGTAGCTTCTTTGCTGGTGTGTGTGTAGCAGCACCTCGGACAGGGAGTGAGATGCCCTGCTCCCCACTGCCACCCCTCCCAGTTAGCAAGGGAGTGGGTGGCCCGGGGTGGATTTTAACACCTTCCCCTGCTGGTCTTCAGCCTTACCTACAATTGTGATGGTAGCTCTATAGTAGCCATATCTGTTAATCTGGCAGCTTTCATCAGGAACCTCACTCAGCTCCCAGGGTTTGACGCTGGTGCGTACTGGAGGGTTTGAATGAAAAGACTTCAGAGCAGTCACTAAAAGTTTAAAAGGAGGTGCACAATATAAGATTCCACAAGGGTTCCATGCACTAGAGTAACTTTCCAGAAACGTACAACCTCCAGATGGGTCCCTGGTCCAGATAAGTCCTGAAACCTAGCCCCGCCTCTCCAGAACACCAGGTAGTTCCATCTCCCTACCCCATATTAGAGACAGACCCTTCCAATATGGACAATTTAGAATGGTCATAGCCCAGACACCCCTGAAGAGAGGGATGGAAAGATCAAAGGTGATGGTGGAGTTATACAGTGAAGACAGGATTTAACAAATGAATATGAATGCTGAATCATTAAATTGATATCTCTTTTAATCTCCAGTATCTTAGACCAGCTAGAAGTAAAAACCTAAAATTATGGAAATGTAACTCATGTCAAACTCTGAAATATGTTCTACAAGTAATTGTGGTGCTGTGCTTTGAAATTTATTGCTTTTTTTTACATATATATGTTATTTTTCACAAAAAAAGAAGGAAAAAAGTCTATTGTGATGATAAAAAATATTTAAGCCTTCTAGCCTCTTATATTCTGGAGCAGCGAAAAGGAAAAATCTGAGAGGATCACATGGTAGCCCATGACAAACTCTGGGATCTGTCCTGTAACTACTTCTTGAAGAGTGCTTTGAAAACTATTGCTTTTTATTTTTTTGCTTTGTATTATGCTATACTATACAATAAAAGCGTTTTTTTTTTTAAAAAAAGAGGTGTACATGATAGAATCCCAAATCCAAACCTTTGTCTATCTGTTCTTTAGAAAAACATCAACAATTCTATAATATATATACTACAGTGGAAATCTGAATTAAATGTGCAACGGTTAATACAGAGGTGAGAGCTGTAAGGTGTTATAATTTTAAAATTATGTAAGTAAACACAATTTCATGTCTTGCTTAAACACAGGAAGCAAATGAAAGGTGGAAACCATATAAAAATGTGTGATACAACACTCATGATGAAATAAAGCAGGCCATAATAGTCAAAGTCATGTTTTCATTTTGGAGTTAGATATTCTGGGCTCAAATTCCAGCTCCCTTGTTCTTAGCTATTTGAGACTTCGGATGCATCATTTAGCCTCTCTTTGCCTCAATTTGCTCATATGTAAAATAAGGTGAGTACTTGTCCTAGGGTTGAACTGGGAGGCTTAAATGAGTAAGGTAGGTAAAACAAGCTTCTAATGCCTACCAGCACCTAGGAAGTAGTTAATAAATATCAGTTTCCTTTTCCCAATAATATACCTTTATATCCATATTATAGATATAGATATCCTATAACATATATATATAATATTTATTAATATGTATCATTTTAAATGTTAAATTTGGTGCATTAAAGATTAAGAAGCAAGTAATGTAGGGAGAAATGTTCCTGTCTTGATGTTTCATAGCTTAACATTCTAAATTCTAAAACTCTTTTAGTTGTTGAGAGTGCGTAAGGACAGACATGGGGAAGAAAGGAGGGAATACAAGGCAGGTTTGACAAATAAGCCTTTGGGTATGACTAGAGGAAAGTACTCGATGCCCTTTTAATTACAATAAAAGAGCTCTAATGAGGGTGTTGGTGCTGTCTGGGAAAGGGCAGAGCTGGGGAGGAGGCACACATCTGCCACAGTGCACCTGACAGCCTAGAAGCCGGGGGGGCGCGGTGTGTGTTGGGGGGAGTTTCTCCAGGGCTGCTCGGAGCCCTTGGTGGTGGCTGTGCCCTTGGCTCTGCTCTGCCCGGCGGGGGCTCATGTTCTCAGAACATTCCCGGAAACGACGGCCCCACGGGACACACTTTGGGAAACGCTGCTTGGGTAAGAACCCAGAAAGGTTCTGACCCTGTGACAGGCCCTTGAAATGTCCCCTGAGTTTCACGGTGGTTCTGTGGAAGGTATTACAGGGGAATCGTTCATTATGTCTCAAGGTCAAACTGACATGCCCTGGAGCAGTAGGTCTGTGTGTCGAGGGCCTTTAAGATCCCTGGCTCTTCCCAAAACGAGGAACCCCCTTGTGGGGAGCCAGGGCCCAGATTCCCATCTGTATTGAGAGCACGTCATTGCACACAGCCGTCACGAGACGTCAAAGGTCATTTCAGGGGGCAAAGAATGTACAAATAGTATTGTTAACAAGGGGCTGAAACTCCCCTCCCTGGCTCTCAAAGCTCCAGACCCCGGTGTCAGGAGGGTGTGTCTGTCCTCACACCCTCGTCCTAAACCCTTATGAACCCCCACCCCTTCCCACCCCTTTCGAGGGTTGCTGATTTCATTTCCTCTTCCTGACAGTGCCTTCCTCTCCTGCTCATAAGTCCTTAATTAAAACTCATGCATAACCATGTGCCTGACGTGTCCTTTGGTCTTTGGGGTGTCCTGACTGAAACCCTCCGAGAGTTGGGTTGGAACACTCCTTCTCCAGAAGGGGTCTTGACAGGTGGACTTTGGGTGAACCTAGCTAGCGCACAGACTCACACCCTTGCCAGATTTTAAAAATATTACTTCTCCTTTTGTTCATTAGCTTTTGGTAGAGTGCTCATAAAATGCATATTGAGCTTTGCAGCTGTTTTATCTATAAAGTCAAAGAATGACTAAAGGGCTCATGGAGAGAAGTTAACTCCATAAAAGAGAAATGGGAAAGAAATGTAACTCCAGTATTCATGTCTCTGCTACCAGGGAATGCCGTGAAAGGCTGTGAGTCCTCGGGAAACTCGGATAGTTCTATAGGCTCTAATATAATGCAATAAATGTAATATAGCTTTGCACTAATCAGCATCAGTCTCGCAAACGTTATTTTTTTCAGATTTGCTCACTGAAGTCTGAAAAATGAACAGTAGCATTGATAGCTGAGAAGTGAGGATTATATAGCTTAAAAATAACACATACATCTGCCCTGTGATTTCATCATTTACCTGAGTCACCTCTTCAATTCTGCTTCTGTTTCATTCCCCAGGCTGCGTTTGGTTTCTATTCAGGGCTGTGTTTATTACGAAGCCACTTACGAAGCCAAAGAGAGCACAAGTTTTGGCCAAATAATGATCCAAGGCTCCATAACCCAACCTTGACTGGTCTGTATAGATGAAAATTCTTCTAGAGAACAAAGTCCCCACCCCTTTTGGGTGGGGGGCATGGGTAGGTTCCAGAAGTCAAGCCTGGGTCTCCAGCTCCGCAGGCAAGAATTCTGTCACTGAGTCACCGTCCCATCATCCCTGCATGCCCCATAACTTCCTGCTCTCCTCCTGTCTCACAGCTGCTTTAGGGGGCTTGGATTATCCTTGATTTTGCACCCTCAGTTAAGAGCAGCAGCTTCCCTTTGTGAAAAACTTTAACTCATTAGGTGACTAGCTTGTATCTTATGATCTGATTTAGGGAAAGTAATACAGAAATTGAAAATGCATTTTTACTGACTTACAGTATATTTTAAAGTGCTATGACTTAAATAGGGTCTAAGAAAAATTTTACTAAGCTAGCTTAAAAAATCACAAAATAGACTAACATTAAATAATATAAGTTAAGTAGAATTTCTAGGTATAGAAATTAATGGCATGTGTAATTTGTTTCAAATTTTATGCTTAGTCCTCTTATTTGTAAGGAAGGCCATCAGTGCTCTTAGATAAAGAAACTGACTTCCCCACAGAAATACTGGAATGAAGCTATATGTTTAAAGATATTCAATGCAGTAATATTTGTGACTGGGCTTAGAATTAACCTAATTATTCATTAATAAAAATGGTTAAATAAATTATAGTATATCCATACTAGGAAACACCATGCACCCACTGAATGAAATTGAAGTAATTTCATATGCAGTGACAGTGGAAAGACATCTGTGATGTTTGTTAAATAAAAAACGCAAGCTGTAAAATAGTATGTATAGCACAAACCTATTTACATGAAAATCAAAACACAACATAATATGTTTGTAAATGCATAGAAAAAAATCTGGAAGGAACGCTCAACAGTGGTTAACTCTTGGGAGGAGAATGTGAGTGCAGATTTTCACTTTTTTACTCTAGATTTTTATATTGTTTTATTTTTATAAGGATCCTGCATTAATTTTGTAACATAAAACATTTTGAAAAAAGAATTAATCAAAGTCAGTAATAAGGACTTAATTCAGATATGTTTGATTGAACAAGATCTCATTTTATTGCTAGCAGGCTTTAGTAGACCAACTACTCAAGATATTGAGATGGAGTGCTCCACGGTGACTTGGTCATGGCGCCCTCGTGGGACCAGTGAGAGAATGTCAGCCTATTAGCACCCCCTGAATCCTGGCCAGCTAAGACGTGCTAATGGACAAGGAGGGAAGGGTCTTGATGGCATGGGCTAGACACTCAAGAACTTCTTGAATGTCCTCACATACCATTAATAGGGGTGGGATCAAATTAATTATGCCTTATATGCAGAACGATTTTTGACATTTGGAATCTCTCCAGCTTGCCAACCCCAGAAATGTTCTTAAGGTGCATTCTTTCTTGGATCATCTGGAAGTTTCTGTCAATATGGCTGTGTTGTCATGGGCAACTGGGTAGTTGCATTTGGGAAGGGAAGAGAGGGAGAATGGGGTGGGGAGAGAAATGTAGGAGGAAAGGACAAAAGTGATAAGAGGTCTGAATGCTTATGAGGGACAAATGTGTCTTCTTAAAGCCCTGAAATATGTGAGACAAACAGAAATGTGACCAGCTAGAAGGGGGAAAGCCTCCATACACCTAGCAAGTGCTGGTGCAAATTAGGAGGGCAAAAGAGCCTTATATGAGTCACCAAATTCTACTTGCAAAGTAGCTCTAAACATATTCTCCTTTCTTTTATCTTCTAAAGGTTTAAAATGGTGATAAAGTGGGTTGAAAAAAAATCCATAGGTACAGAATGGAATCATTGCACAGGCTCTACACTATCCTTTTTACTAGGAGTCTCATAATATACCTACGTGAATACTATTTTAGCTGATAGAAACCCCCCTCAAAGATCACTTGGAAAAAAGAAGGCTTACCTGAAGGTGTGGGTTTTGGAGGGCTGGGTGAAGGCTGAGGACAGGGTCCAGGCACCCTAGTTTGCACGGTGAGGTTAAGGCCGAAGGTTCCATTGAGCTTATACGTGTGATTTGAAATGTGGTTGTTGGAAACAAATAGACCCGTATTATCCCCGAAATCCCACTTGTAGTAAATGGCAGACTCATTAAGGAAGTGGCTGGGATCATGAATCAGGACGTCAAACGTGATGGGCAGGTCCTTGAGGAAAGTTTCGTCTGATGAATTTCGATCATTTTTCTGGGACATAGTCACAAATAAAGGAATCTGATCTAAAACACACATTAAAAAGAAAAGAAAGCACGACTGCTTGATTGTAAGTGGAAGACTTCAAAGATACTTTTAAGTTAAAAATAAAACTTAGGCATAGGTCAGCATCATTTTTCCTTTTCATATTCAATTTTCCTAGAGTTTTCCTAAGACCATAAATTAGATATATTAGCTTGAGTGGGAGCCCAGATAGATCTTAATCTAACCTAGAATACTTGGCTCCAACTCGTTCTTAATGCACGGACAATACCAGAACTGAGCCCCCATCCTCAGTTTGCGACTCACCTGTCACCACGTACACGTCCTTAACCTTTGCAACTGGTACAAACGCCCGACCGTGTCTCCTGTAGACGCTGACTTCCATGAGCTGAGGACCCACCGTCACATTGGCTGTGTTTATAGAAACCCTCACTGAACATCGTCCCAGTTTCTGGAAATATTGACCTTTGAGAGGACAGAAATTTTTCATTATTGACTGCATCACATGATCATAATAGGAAGTTACTGTTTCTTAAAGACTAGTGATTACCATTTAGTGATTGCTCTGAGGTGGGAAAAACAGGATGAGAATATAGTCCTGACTATTTCAGAGAGGAAGATGGCCTAGTGCTCATTTTTATATAAAATAAACATAAAACAAAACCACAGTTATATAAAGGTAAGTATATATATTTAGTAAAAATGCAAAGAGCTATTTAGTGTGATGGTATAGATTGCGCTTAGTTTACAAATAAATTCCTTTTATGAATAAGTGATCTGCTATTTGCAATACATGGTTCTCCCATAGAAAACACATTTAATGTAATGGTGAGATGTTCAGGGTAATTAAAAAAATTGTTTATCCAAAAATCTACTTTAATTTTGTAATGATATTACTATTTCAGCTATATTATTAAGCAGCTTTTTTTTTTTTAAGGAGACAGGGAACTCCGCCTTCCTAACTATTTTTTAAAAATAAAAGTGCAGTAAATGACGAACAAGAAATAGGGTGTGGTGAGTATACAAAAGGAATGGGTGGGCAGTGCAAGGGTGGCTCAGTGGCAGAATTTTCACCTGCTATGCCGTAGGCACGGGTTCGATTCCCAGAGCCTGCCCATGCCAAAAAAAAAAGGAGTGAGCGCTTCCATAAACACATTTCCCACATTACCCACACTCTTACTTTTACTCATACTTTTGTCCAGCCCTCCTGGAATCTGACTACCACGGGCAGGCTGGTGATTTCCATGGCTCAGGCACTTCTCTGACCCTATTGCGGCTCCTGGCACAGATCTGTCATTGGCACATATGGCATTGCAAGAAGGATGCTTGCAAGTTAGGGACGTTCGGTAGACCGGGTTTGTCACATAACAAATGTATCAGAAATAAACCGTGGACTTTACTTAATAGTACAGTGATAAAAATGCACTAGCACCAGTTGTAACACACACACATGAGGGTATTGGGGGCGGGGTGTATAGGAATTCTGTATTTTATGCATGATTGTTTTGTAAACCCACAACTTCTCTAATAACATAAAAAAAATGTATTAGAAAAAGATGCCTGATCTTCTAAGGCTGTGTGATTCAAATCACACAAAATCCCCTTCACCTTGAGGTGTAGGGGCAGTCCTCTTGCAGGCAGAGATGCCTCTCAGGGGTTAGTTATTCCTGGGGAAAGTCTTCATTCCACCACGGGGGGCTGAGGCTTCAGAGGCCACATTTAATTGAGGGAGAATATCAGATAACGCTGAGACTCTGGAGGCGATGGAAATTTGCAACAGTTTTGTGAGAAAAACAATTTCTGGGTCAAAGGCTGGTTTTAAAGAAAGACCTTTTAACTAGTTAAGTTAATGGAGTGTTGACCAGGCTTCAAATAAATAATAGTAGTAGTCGACATAAGTGACTCCATGAAAACTGTTGGAATTTGGTCGTGGGAATCAAAGAAACCATGGCATTCAGTGACCCGACTGATGGGGAAACGATGTCATTAAAAAAAGTCAACTTGAAAGCTACTGACTTAAACAGACAGGCATAAAGATAACGCATGATTTTGATATATTTTGCATCTTGTTTGACTGGTATGTGTATTAATGGCATTTTTACTATTTTGTTTTGATTTGTAAGTAAGTTAATTTAAGAAAGAGAAGTGTTCTCTCGTTTCGGAGGAAAGATTGATGAAACATTCAGAAATTTGGAGACTGCTCTACTGGTAGTAGTTTTCAAATATACAGCACCTGGTGGCATCTGGTGATATTTTTAACTAAAAATGTAACAGCTTTGCTAATATTAATCTAAATTTGCTCCTCCTAAAAATATTCACATCACCAAGAATTAATAAAGTTAATAAAATGTTATTTTTGGTTAAAAAAAAAGAGGGTAGGCTGTGTCAAAGAACAGAGTAGTTAGATCACTTTGTGTCTATACCATAGGGTAACATGTGCACCATTGTGAACACAATAACAGCACTGAATTATACATATAAATATATTTAATATAGATATATTTAGATGTGATTAAAAGGGGGAATATTAGGTTGTATATATGTTATTAGAATAAAAATAAAAAATATATAGGACTGTACAACACAGTGAACCCTAATATAAACCATGGACTATAGTGATTAGTGCAATTATAAAATGTTCTTTCATGAATTGCAACAAATGTACCACACTACTACAAGGTGCTAACACTAGGGGTAGCATATGGGAACTCTGTATGTTATGTATGATTTTTTCTTTTTGGTATATCTACAACTTCTCTAATTTACAAGAGTGTGCTTAAAATAATATATAAAAGGAATTTTAATGATATAGTAAAAATGCTCACAATATTAAGCAAAAATATGTACATATTATGATATTAATAAAAATATTACTAAAGAAAACCCCATAATATTAGTAATAATCTCTGGTGTTAATTATGGATGCCTTTGATTTTCATTTGTACTTTTCTACATTTTCCAAATTTCCTACAAAGAACATCAGTTTTTTTGAGTTTTAAAAATTCTTTGGAGAACTTGGAAAGTAAAAGAGTAATTCAACAAATCCCCATCCATGTGCCATCCGAAAAATTAATGTTAATATTTTTCATATTATTGTTTTGGACAGAAAAATGTTTGATTAGTTTTCATTTCAAAAAGCTGAATCTGTTTTTTTGTTTGTTTGCTTCCCCCTGGGTTTCTCAGCTAAGGAAAGTTAACGGCATAACGGTTATATCTCAGTGTTACAATTCTCAATGTTAGAATAAGAAAAGAGAAGAAGGTTAAAAATTTAGGGGAGGATAAAGAAGAAGCTCAGGAGGTTTGTAAAAGTCCAACCAAGTGTGTGAAAGATGTAGACGAAATTCCATTTCTTCCATCCAGGGTGGTGAGGAAACGGCTTCCCGTCGGGGAACACGTTATAGTGGCTTTGGTTGCCGCTGTTCCCGCCACCGCCGGCCGCTGTCCCTGCTGCCCAGTTGTACACATATGGGTCAGGGGATAAAATAGTGTCTGAACAGAGAGAGAAACAAGCCACGATCAGTATCTGGGCTCAGAATGCCCAGTGACGAGGGACTTATACCAAACATTTAAAGAGTTTTTTGTAACCAGTTTAACTATAATTAGACAATGAAAAACCTGTTATTCTGATATCCTGTTCAGAATATCTCGAATGGTGCATTTATGATGTGTGAACTTTTCCGCATACATATTTCAATAAAAGTTTTACACAGAGCAATTATTCAGGAAAGTTCAATCCAGAGATATCACTTGAGATAATATGTATGTTCATCTTGGGTCTCCACTTGACAAACCTACTCAAACCAAACTGAGCAACACTTATCTTTTTTTTAATTAAAAAAATTTTTTTTACATGAGTAGGCACCAGGAATTGAACCTGGGTCTCTGGCATGACAAGCGAGAACTCTGGCACTGAGCCACGACGGCCTGCCCTATCCTTTTATTTTGACAAACTCTGCTTTATTTTTCCTGAATTATCTGACATCAGGAGTTTACACTACAAAGACTTCAGCATGCATCTTCTAAGAATAAAGGCGCTCTCCACAAGCCCATGAGACCATCTCCTCTCCTACAACAGCTCAATCAAAGTTCACACACTGTTCTTTAAATAATTATAGTTCTTTAAATAATTCATAAAAAAGAAATTATATATGGACAGAGAGAGAGAGGAAACATTGTTGAATCTAGGTAGAAGGTATTTGGGTATTCAATGCACTCTGCTTCCTACTTTTCTGTAGGTATGAAACTTTTTGTTTTAAACAAGCCATGAAAAATATCTTTTTATTTGAATATTTCCTTCACTCTCTTTGGTCATTCATGTCACTGATTTTTTTTGAAGAATACTTTTATATATTCATCTGTTATGGTTACTATTCTTTTTTATTCCAAATATAGCCAGTGGAAGCCTCTTCATGCTGGCTCCTGTGTCCTTTTGCACAATCCCCTAGTTTCTGGTACGAGAAGATGTCCCAGGCTCACCTGGTATTTTCCCTGCCCTAGGCCTGGAATTAGTCTTTTCTTCAAAGAGCTTTATTCCTTTTAGTGGTGATGGGTATTTCAAAAAAATTTCGTAAGCCACAAGGACTTTCACTATAAAAATACTCAGATGGCTAGACTGTTACTTGAAACATTTGTAAGAAAAGAAGAAAGAAAAAAAATGCTACCAAATAGTAAGCACTCAATACTCTTATAATATTGAACGCTTTCCATGTAGAATTTAACTTTTTCTCATGAAAAGTGATGAAGTCATAAGTAATGAACACATCGACAGTTTAATACATATCCTAAATAATGAAATTTGGAGGTCAGATTATAAGCACATTTAATAGCCTTGTTGAAGTATTTCCATAATTAGCCCTGTTTTTTAGAGAACATACAATTCTAACAAGATAATTCCCTTGCTCTACTAGTGCTCACTTGTGTATTTAACAAGGACAAAGTTCACTTTAGCTGTAACCAAGAACAAAGCAAAACCAAATCACACATTTTAGCATTTGTGCTAGCTACACAGGATTTGCTTAAGAAATACATATGAATAGAGATTAAAATGATCAGGTTAAAATTGGCTATTATTTATCTAAATGAATTTCCAGTAAAAAATGCAAAATCTGAGACCCCCACAAGGCATATGCCACTAGACACCAAGAGAAATCTGGATGCGACAATGTAGGTTTTGAAGAGGACTACAAAGTGGAGAGACACCAGTTTGCTGAAGTAGGTTTGGTTGATGCTGGTGAAGGGACATGCCTACCTTCTCTGTCATCCAACTTGAAGAGTAGGGTGGCAAGGGATGATAGTTGCTCCTTGCACTTAAAGCAGACCAATTGCATAATTTGTCAATGAGATGGGTCTCTATGAGTTTAGGAGCCAAAATGCATGTTCCTATGACATGGACAACATTCCTTACCATTCCTGCAGTTCTTCTCATAAACTATGTTGCCGTCGGCATCTTCCTTTTGGCATCTGGGGAATACCAGGTTCACTGCAAACGTTATATTGGAGCCTACCAGTGCTGGTGAGTCACTGGTCAGGACTGCCTGCACGTGGCCTCCTAGGTGATGAGAAAGGGGAGAACCATGATCCTGCATCTGCTTTTCCTGCCAATGATAAATCAACCTTTAAAATTAAATATACTAAGGACCACATGATTCATATGTCTTTTAGCCTTGAGGGTACAATATCCTAGAAGCTGAACAAAGTAAGACACACCAGTTAAGAAATTCTCTAATCCTAGAAAGAACTCTTATTTAAAATAATAAAATTTCTGCTCCATTGGCTTGAAGAAACAAGTTGAGGTCAGCATTTTTAATCTCAAAACCATTGACTGAAGTATTCCTTCTTCCACGTGAATGGAAAGATGTATGCTTTCTGATATACCATGCTTTTGAAATGATCAAAAGCCAATTTTGAAACGGACTTGGAGCCATGGACTTAAAGATGACCATTCCCAGGTTGGTTAGACAGCTTTGAGGTTAAACCTACTTGCTCTCCAAAATATCCCAAGATCTACCAACTTGCAAATTGCTTAGGAGATTTAACATTTTTCTGTCGCTTAGAAAGTGATAATGTTGGGATAAAGGAAAGACTGTCGAATCCATGTCCCATCCTATTTAGTAGCTTAGAGTATTATCGCTCATGGAAGCAACATGAGCCGTGTGATCTAAAAGGCTCTGTAATCTAGAAGGCTTACTTCAATAGAAATTACAATTGTTTGGGTTGAATCTTGTGATTTACCTTTCCAGCAGTTTTTCCACCTTGAGTCTCCCCTTTTCCACACTGGATAGAGATTTTCATTCCAGTCATTTTCATCTGAAGACCAGCCATTTAATTGGCTGTGGCCCCTCATATAAGCCAATGGTCTTTCATTGCTCAGGACATCGTGAAATCCTATATCAATATTTGAAAAACAAATTATTTTGTCTACTCCATTCCTCATTTAGTACTTATCTAATGATGGTGAAAGAAACTTTTCATTCTGGAAGGTTAGAGAACACCGGCATAATACAGGCAATATGTCAAATAAATAATGCTTTCTCAAAAAATTTCTATTGTAAATATGTTGAGTACAAATATTCAGACCCTATCTATCTTTTTATGTACTTTAAGTGAATAAAGAAAAAATTAAAAAAAACAGTATTTCTTAGCCATTGTTTGGTTTCCCAATGCTATCCTTTGAAAATTTGGCGTTTGATACAATATCATTAGGAAAACATTAATGATGATGATCTTCAGATTAGTTTTTGCATCTTTCCCCTCCCTGAACTGTTTTCTTGGCTAAGGAGTGCCAGCAGGAATACCTCCAGGATTATAAAAGGTACATACCACTATCAGGGAGTTCACTGTTGAACAATCTTTTTTTCCTTTTAATGTCCCGGCTCATGGTTTGTTCTGAGAATATTTTATGTGCACTTGTGCAGTGTTGAGTAGAGTAGTTTGTTTGTTTTTTTTAAATGTCACTTATGCCAAGCTGGTGGATAGGATTTTTTTGAGTTTTCTATATTCCCAATGATTTTCTGTCTACTTGTTATTTCAATTACTGAGAGAGGAATGTTAAAACCCCCAATATTGAATTTGCCTATTTCTTCTTTTAGTTCTGTCAGTTTTGCTTTATATATTTTGAAGCTGTGTTGTTAGGAGTCTATATATTTAGTACTATTTAGTTTCCTTTATCATTATGAATTGGCCTCTTTTTCTTGATAATAGTTCTTATTTTGAAGAATACTGTGATTGGTGTTTACATGGTATATCTTTTCCTTCTTTTTATTTTTTTAAAATATTTTTTTATTATGAAATGTAACATATATACAAAAAAAGTAGTAAATTTCAAAGTATGGATGAGTGGATGAACAAAACGTGGTATATAAACACGATGGTATATTATGCAGCAGTAAGATGAAATGAGGTCCTGAAGTATATGACAACATAGATGAACCTAGAGGACATAATGCAGAGTAAAATAAGCCAGACACAAAAGGATAGGTAGAGTATGATTTCACTATTATGACTCTTGTAAAGAGATCAAGCTCCAAATCATATGGCCCAGGAAGAAAATCTGTATTTATGTATAGCAGTGAACTAGATCTTGCATCTCTGCAGCTAGAGCATGCAAATGATTCCCAAGCAATGGCTTCCATATGTTTCACATTTTTAACATTGAGCATGCATTATAAAGATTCTTAAAAATATCTAAATAAAAGAAAATGCAACAGATTATAGCCTCCAGAATGTTAAGATTGTGCATCTTTTAAGGTAAAATTAAGGCAAGCATCTCATATATTGTATATTTTATTCTTGTCCTTACTGTTTGCATGACTAGTATTATCCTGAATATGAATTTCTTAGTAGGAGTCTTTTAAAACCATGTGCCCCTTTTGTGAAGATTGGCCTTGTTAGCACTTTATTTTATAAACTTAAAGTCCACTTAGCTGTGCAATAACTTATTGTTGCAATATTCAGCTGATTGACTGAGGGCACAGGTCAACCCTTCCTACTTGTGGAAGTCTCACTTTTTCCTTAGGAAATCAGCAGGTGACACATGACCACTTGACATGCATCGAATGAGGATGAACAGTGTCAATTCAACTGCTGGGTTAAGGTCTATAGTAAATCTTCAGTTCTCTTTTTTTTCTCTCATTTTTTAAATTGACAAACAAAAACGACATACAGACACCAACATTCTTAACATACAAACATTCCATACATGGTGTACAATCAATGGCTCACAATATCATCAGATAGTATAGTCATCATCATGCTCATTTTTTAGAACATTTGCATCACTCCAGAAAAAGAAATAAAAAGAAAACAGAAAAAACTCATACATACCATACCCCTTACCCCTCCCTCTCATTGGCCACTAGTATTTCCATCTACCCATTATATTTTAATTTTTGTTTTCCCTATTTTTTTCTATACCCCTTACCACTTCCTCTCAGTGATGTTTAGTATTTCAATCTGCTCAATTTATTTTAACATTTGTTCCCCCTATTATTTATTTATTTTTAATCCATATGTTTTACTCATCTGTCCATACCGTAGATAAAAGGAGCACCAGACACAAGGTTTTCACAATCACTCAGTCACATTGTGAAAGCTATATCATTATACAGTCATCTTCAAGAAACATGGCTACTGGAACACAGCTCTTCAGTTTCAGGCACTTCACTCTAGCCTCTCTAATACACCTTAAACTAAAAAGGGGATATCCATATAATGTGTAAGAATAACCTTCAGGATAACCTCTCGAATCTGTTTGGAATCTCTCAGCCACTGACACTTTATTTTATCTCATTTCTCTCTCACCCCTATTGGTTGGGAAGGTTTCCTCAATCCCTTGATGATGAGTCCCAGCTCATTCTAGGATTTCTGTCCCATGTTGCCAGGGAGGTTTACACCCCTGGGAGTCATGTCCCACATAGAGAGAGGGAGGGCAGTGAGTTTGCTTGCTGTGTTGGTTGAGAGAAAGATAGGCCACATCTGAGCAACAAAAGAGGTTCTCTGGGGGTGACTCTTAGGCCTAAATTTTAAGTAGGCTTACCCTATCCCTTGCGGGGATAAATTTCATAGGGGCAAACCCCAAGCCTGAGGGTTCGGCCTATTGATTTGTTGTTTTGTTTTGTTTTATTTGGTTGAGTGGTTGCTCTAAGTTTCACAATATGGTAGTTCTAATCCCAAATTGATGTCTGCCTGTTTGCCTTGCCTGACAACTCTGGTGGTCAAATAATCTCTTTCTTTCCTTTCTTTGAGAATTATAGCAGACCCCTGGTTACCTACTCACCAGCCACTTTCTACTTGTACCCCTCTTCTTTATTCCTCCTTGCTGGAACTCTCTATTATAAGAGTTCAAAATTCAAAAATTCCCTTTCCCAGCTCCTCTTACAGTTTTTACAGGAGCAGGTAATCAAATCATGGCCAATGTGAGCTGAGAGGAAGTCTCCTGGGAGCTTCTGAGTAAGGCTTTCCTCATTTATAAAAAGAGACATCTACAAAGAAACTCCATGTTTTGCTCCTCAGAATTGGCTTTGGAGATGCTGGGATAATAATGTGATTTCTGGAGCTGTGGCAGCCACATATAACCATGAGAGCACAAATCTAAGGAAGCAAGCCAACACACTGAGTGTTGACAGAGTGGGAAGGTAAAAAAGAAACAGAGTCCTTGAACATATTATTGAGCTCTTGCTCTAGTTCCATTAATCTCTGGACTGATTGTGTGAGATAATAAGTGTCTTATTCTTAATGTAATTGGGTATTTTGTGACTTGTAGCCAAAAGTTCACTTGTCTATAAAACCTCAGCCAACCCCTAATCATATGCTATCTTAAAATTTTACCTCATCAATTTATATGGCCTTGTGTCTTGGTCTGGCTATGGCCAAAAGAAGAGACACTGTCTTCTTTTCTTTAAACTTGGAAGGGGGCCACCATTCATTAGATGCTCAGTGAAGCCATACTGAAAGAGTGACATCTAACCTTTTCTATTCTACCTGTCTGGTAGGAGAGACCAGCATGTTGTGCTCATCTTATAAAGGAGTCAGTTAGTTTGGGAAAGAACACTGGATTGGGAGTCAAAAAACCTGGTTTCTAGCCTTGGTTCCACTACTAAATGCACCATGTGAGCTCAGATCACATGTTTTCTCTGGGCCTCAAATCAGACAAAAACCAAAAGTCCCATGGTTTGGGAGATGTTCCTATTTTGATACAGATACTAAGTGAGGGCAGGAAATGTATTGTTTATAAATAAATATTTACAACTGGAAATTCACTTAAACTGAGTCATAGGCTGATAGACTATCCAACATGGAAAGAACTAGGGTTATTTTGTTGAAACATTTTATAGATAAAGAAATTCAGGCCTAGAGAAGTGATATGAGTCACTCAGGGTTGCCTTTATTAGAGTGGGAAGGAAGATTCACATTTTTTGATTCCCAGGAACAGTTCTTTCCACTGTATCAGAAAGCCTCCCTGTTCCTCAGATCCTGAGAGAAAGTCAGTGTTTCCAGAAACACAATCCAAACACAGATTTCTCCTCTAAAAAGGAGCATGACAAGGGATAGACACATAGGTCAATGGAACAGAATAAAATTCCCAGAAACAGACCCAAAGTTACACCCAACTGACTTTTTTTTCCCCACTGATTTTTGATAAAGGTGCCAGAGCTTTTCAATGGAGGAGGGATAGCCTTTTCAACAAATGTCGCTACAGCAAATTGGACATTCACAGGCCAAAATACAAACTTCACCCTAAACCACCACTTTATAAAAAAATTACTTCAAAATGGATCATGGACTTAAAGGTAAACATAAAACCACAAAATGTTTAGAAAAAAACTCCTAAGATAAAATCCTCGGCAACTGGAGCTAGTCAAAGAATTCTTAGACTTGACACTGAAAGCATGATACATAAAAGGAAAAATTGATAAACGCTCCTCATCAAAATTAAAAACTTTTGCATGGTGAAAGGCCACATGAAAAGGAGGAAAACAGAAGTTATAGGCTGGGAGAAAATATTTGCAAACTACGTATGCAACAAAGGACTAGAATATATAAAAAATTCTCAAAACTTAATAGTAAGAAAACACAAACCATTCGAAAAAGCAGGTAAAAAATTTGAATCCAAAGATTATATATGAGTAGCAAATAAGCATATGAAAAGATATTCAACATCATTAGCAATTACGGAATGCAAATTAAGATCATAATGAGACCTCACTACACACTTATCAGAATAGCTAAAATAAAAAAATATTGGTACCAACAAATGCGGGTAAAAATGCAGAGAAAATTCTCATAAATTTCTAATGAGAATATAAAATGGTACAGTCACTCTGGAAAACAGGTTGGCAATTTCTTTTAAAACACTAAACATGCAATTAGCATACAACCGAGCAACTGAATCCTGAACATTTATCCTGGAGAAATAAAAACCTATGTTCACACAAAAACTTGCACACGAATCCTCATAGCAGTTCTATTCATAATAATCCAAACTGGAGACAAGTGGGTAAATGGTTAAACAAACTGTGGTATATCCATACTATGGAACTCTACTCAGCAATAAAAAGGAGCAAATTGTTGATTGTTGATACAACAGCTTCAGCGAATCTCTAGGGAATTATGTTGAGTGAAAAAAGCCAGTTCCGAAAGGTTACATATTGTATACTTCTATTTATGCAGCATTCTTGAGAGGACAAAACTAAATAAATGCAGAACAGATTAGTGATCACCAGGGATTGGGGGTGTGTGGCTATAAAAGTACATGAGGAATTCTTTGTGGTGATGTAAACATTTTGTACCTTGATTGGATCAATGTTCAAGTGTTGTCACTGCACAATAGGTTTGCAAAATGTTACCACTGGGCAAACTATATAAAAGGTACTAGGGATCGGTCTGCATTATTTTTCTTTTTAAGTGAACAACTCAATTGTTTTTAGTATGGTCACAGAGTTGTGCAACCACCACACCAACGATTGTGAAACATTGTCATCCCTCCAAAAAGAAGCCCGCAAGCATTAGCAGTTCCTATTTCTCCCCTACCCCTAGGCAACCACCAATCTACTTTCTGTCCCTATAGATTTGCCTATTCTGGACATTTCATATAAATGGAATCATCTGTATTATTTCTTACAAATGCACGTGAATCTGATATTATCTTAAAATTAAAAGTAGAATTTAAAAGTAAAATAAACTAAATCCAATAGCAAGTAGACTTTAAAAGAAAGGAAGAGGGGAAACAGATATGAATGCACATGCAGAATCACCTCCAGCACCACCATGGCTTTTCCCTCTGCCTTTTGGACTCCCTACTCTGTCCTGGAGCAGAGAGGTGGTGGCTGGGCTGTCAACATCATCTCCATCCTTAGGATGCATGGCAAGGAGTTCCTGCTAAAGGAATACACTGCTAAGTCCTACACGTCTGGGGTTTTGCTTTGTTTTGTTTTTTCCCGACCCTAGTATTTAGTCTGGGGCAGGATGAAGCCAAGAATGTCAGGTTTTGTTACACTGCCCAACAGGTTGGGGGAGCCTCAGACTGACAGCCCGGATTCCTCCTTGCTCACCAGTTTTACTGAGCAGAGAAACGCGGTTCTTTTGTCTCCAGAAAAGCAGACTTTGGGGAGTCTGTCCCAGAGTCTCACTGAGGGAGGGGGCGAGTTTGCAGTCGGAGGAGCCAACGCCATCTCGTATGGCTTTTTGTCAGGCCAGGCGCCTTTTGTCAGTTGCTCTCACAAAGTTCACGGGTTTTGCACAGGAGGAAACGAAAACTGAATGAAGCTACGTTCCCGTGGCCCAGCCCACGGTTGGCAGGGATCCCAAGTCTGTCCAACCGCAAAGCCTCGCAGGCAGGACAGCGGTCGGGAGGGCAGCTGTGTGCGCCCGGGGCGAGCTGCTTGCCCTCCCTGGGGCCCGTTTCCTCCTCCGAGAAACGGGATCATCACAGCGGCAGCCTCCGGGACCATTCCCACCAGGCGAGCGGTGGTTTCCTTTGCATTTCCCCGCACTCGGCCGGAGGAGGCGCCGGGAGCACAGAGGTGTCTGCCCGGCCGGAATTGTGGCTCCAGCCTCTGGCCTCAGGGCCTCTCCCCCACCCCACCCCAGCCCTCGCGATAGAGGGCCCCCGTGCGCCTCTTCTCCACCCTTGCTCTCTCCGGGAGAAACCAGGCGCCGGGCGACCACCCACAGCGAGGGGCGCGGGCCTCTCGCGGGTTCCGGGGTTCCCATTTCCCTCCCTTCCCTCTATCCGCCCACCCCGGCCCCTGATCCGCCTCTGCAAGGCCAACCTTAACTAAAGGAGTTGACTCTCCCGCAGGCAGAAGGAGTGAAATGGGGGTGTGTACGGGAGGCTGGGCCGTGTAGCCAACATCTTCCTCTCCTGACGTGGGCTGAGCGGGTGAAAAGCAAGCCCCGGGCTCTTGGTTTTCTCACTTGTTGGTTAGACGGAGGAACGTCTGCTCCGCTGAGTTGGTGAAGCGGTTTCGTGAGTGATGTTAAGTCAAGGGGCCAGCACAAAGACCCATTCGTGCGTGCCAAGGTATGCTGGTCCCTTCTCACCCCTACCTGGTCTGGTCTGAGGACCAGGATTTTCCCGTTTTTGCTCAAGTCTTCCCCATGGAATTGTCTGGTAGAGTCAGGACCCCTGGATACTTCATCCAGTGGATGTCACTCCTTTATTGGAGCAAGTTGGACTGCTTGCTGCCCTTCCTTCGCCACTGCACATAACTTTGCTTAGTGGGTGGGAGCTGTTCTCACCACCCATGCCCTGGGCTGGACAAGGGGGGGATGCTCCAGCTCAGTGGCCCTCTACCTGGCTGAACATTTGAATCCCAAGAGGAGCTTTTACAACAGCTCCTGTTCCCAAGATTCTGCTTTTATTGATCTGAGCATCAGCTTGTTAAAGGGCTCCCAGCTTCTAGTGCAGAACCCGAGGAGAGAGCCAGGGCTTTAGCTTGTTTTCCAGTAACCTCATTAGTGGCAGCAAGTTCCTGCAGGTCTGTGAAGATTAGCTATGGCTTACTGGGCTGAGTTCATTACAGTGACTGCCTCCAGATTTGGGGCCACATTTCATCTGAAGTTTCTACCCTATTGGATGGAAGCAGATGAAGCTAAGCCAGAGAGTTGCTTTGTTCTGGGGCCAGAGACTGTCCCCCTCACCCCAGCCACTGTCTGGCAGGAGAGTGGATGGCAATTGCAATGGAAAATAAAACAAAACAAAATCTGTCAGAGAGATACTACGCAGCTTTTGCTTTCCATGAGCCTGAAACAAAGAAGAGAGCTGGAAGCATTTTGCTATAGTTTCAGAATTCCTAACAGTTTTCCAAAAGAAGTAAGTGAGGTCATGATTGCTTCTTGAGAAGCTTCAGTCCCAGTTCTGGCTCAGAAGACATCAGTACCCCTGTCACTTCAGGCAGAAACCAGAGAATGGGTTAAACCCAGAAACTAAGAATTACTCACGCTTGGCGGCATTGAGGGGCAAGCTTGCTGCCAAAAGCAGAAATCCCAGGAAACAGTAGCGATGTTCCATGCTGAATTCTCACAGACCCATGCGATCAAGATTTATCTTTTAACTCCTCTGGCCCCATCCACTGAGAAGAGCAGTGTTCTTCTGGCTCCAACTGAGCCCCACTTCTTATTTTAATTAAATTCCATGCCTTGGGCCATATCATGTGATGGTGTAAGCAGAATTGCCTGATCTGGTCTCTTGAGTTCAACCTCATACAACTCATGTGCTTGTGACTCACTCCCCTTGGCATCTCCTTATTCGTTTGACTTTACAGATGCACGCCATTTCAGTTCCGTGATTTTTCATTTACTAGTTCTAATGGGGCATCTTTTTCTGTGCAGCCTGTTTTAATACTCTTCACCTAACAAAATTCCAATCATCCAAGCACACTATCGTTTACTGTGGTTCCTTCACTGACTGACTTGCCCAGCTGAAGCTGAGATGTCACAATTATGGCTCTTTTTCTAGCAATTGGAAGACCAGCTCCTCCCTGTGTTAGCCAAGGCTCGTACATTCCCTTCCCCAAGAGGAGACAAAGATCGGGGAAGGTGTCTGGTCAATCACTTGAAGTTGTAGGATATACATATATATATATATATATATATATAGAGAGAGAGAGAGAGAGAGAGAGAGAGAGAGATAATAAGGTGTATGCTGTGTCGGAATGTGCTTACAACAGATGTACATGAATCTCGTGGCTGAGAAATTACCCACATTTAGAATATTGTGCAGTTCTGTACAACTTTTGGAATAACTAGTAACCTCTCTCAAAGCATTTATGTGATGTATTACTCAGGGTCGATTGCACAAAATAAACTGGGTATTCTTTTCATGTTCTAGAAAGCAGGCAGTAAGGGTAAACTCAAGCTTGCTTGTAACATAAGTTCTGTGGAGTAAAATCATTTCTGGTTACAGAATAACCAGAAACTGTGGCAATGAACATTTTAGTACATGCGATCTTCTTCTAAGGCACAGCCACATGATTATTTTCAGTACATGGTCTTAGTTGGGGATGAGGATGAAACTTGGCATGTTGATTGATTTTCAGTTGTACTAAAGAGAAACAGAAATAAATAGCCTGTGAAACTGAAATGCATAGAGCAGGAGCAGCCAATTCCCCATGCGAAGGCCATATGCAGCCCTTTCAAACGTCTCATGTGGGCTTTGAAGCAAATATGAAGGGAAAAGTTGTGAAGGAAATATGTTATTCATGAATCAGAACAAAACAGGTTTCAAATACAAAAGAGTAAATGAAAATATTAGTTTTAGGTAATATAAGTGAATAATCTGTTTATACAATTCTGTTTTCCTTTTACTACAAATATATGCAACTTTGATAACTATAAAAAAAGTAAAGTTTTTTTTCAGTTTAGGAAAAAATTACTGTTAATATTTTAAATAATATTATTGCCCTTCTTTTTTTTTTTTTTGACATAGTTTGACCTTTTTTTTCTTTTTTAAACCAGATCAGGCCCTTCTGTCTCTAAATGAGGAGGGAGTTTCAAACTCTTCTGTAGCAAAACCGTACTTAGCAGGCAGTCACAGGGATCAGGCTGTGTTTCATGTCTTCTCTCTTTCCCTGCCCCATCAAGGAAAGATAGGAATGATGAGGCCAGAAATCAAAAGGTAGGTAGCTGGATGGATGTGAAGAAAAAATCAGACAGTTTGGTTTCAATTCCAAAGAACTACAAATTGGATAATCCATTCTTGACAATCAACAGTTGACAATATGTAAAGCAGTTTACTTTGTGTAGGACTCAGAGACAGGGCTATTTTAGATAAGAAATGTCCTAAAGGTTTTTTTTCCCCTAAAAAAATCAAATCATACTGTGAACGTGGATATTATGTATCACTGCTGACATTGCTTGAACTGCCTGCCCCTTTATCAGAATAAATTCCCACCTTTCCCTGCTTCTTGGCACTCTGAGCTCCCAATGTGGAGACCCAGATACGTGCAGCTGATCAGCTGAAAGCACTTTGGGAAACGGAGCATCTGGTCCTGTTGGCTTCTGTAGTAGAAAGCCTTCTCTACTTATACCAGGATTCAAATGAGGGGGAATTTCCAAGCATAGAAAGGGAATCAGATGCTAGGCAGAAAAAAAAACAAGTATGCTGCAACAATAAGAAACCTTGTAAATTAATAAAAGGCAAATACATCAAAATAGCACTGAAGAAAGGACATAAAATGGCAATTCTCCTCCCCCAAAAAGTAAATATTTAATATTTAATCTCATTAGTATTCAATGTCAATTAAAATCATAATACCTTTTAAAAATTTAAGGAATCATACTATGATAAATGTTTGAAATAATTCACTGAAAGAAGTTATTTTGTAGGCATGATTGTTTTGTTTGGAAATGATGTTGAGAAAAGCAAGTGACAGACAGCCTTGAGGAAGGTCCCAAATTGCCTGAAAAGCACCTTTGGTTTCTCACAGCCCCTGTGGTGGTCATATTCCTGCCTGGAGGGCAGTACCCGTCCCCTGAGGGGCACATGTGGCATGGCCGGCAGCGACCACACCCAGGAGCCACACAGGTTGCAGAGGTAAGAGTTCACACCTTTGATTTTAGGAATCACTCAGTTCAGATAAGAGTTCGTGTTTTTTTTCTTAAATTTTTTTTTATTGTGAAAAATAACATATGTACCAAAGAGCAATACATTTCCAAGTACATTTTAACAAGTAGTTATACAACAGATTTTAAAGCTTGGTATGGGTTACAGTTCCACAATTTTTCATTGTTTCTTCTAACTACTCCAAGACACTGAAGGCCAAAAGAAATACCAATATATTGATTTAGCAGTCATATCATTTGTTAAATCCTCAGATAAGTGTTTTTAAGCAAGGTAAAAATTAAGGTCCTTATCTCCCCATTTTCTGTAAACAGTTTTTGTATTTGTTTCCTATTTCTGCTGTAACAAACGACCTCAAACACGGAGGCTGAAATCAACGCGCATATATATCTTACAGTCCTGGGGGTCAGGAGTCCAAAATGAGTCTCAAGCAGCTTAAATGAAGGTGAGGATAGGGCTGCGTTCCTTTTGGAGGCCCTCGGGGAGAATGGGCTTTCCAGTATTATCCAGCATCTAGAGGCTGCCACGAGTCTCTGGTTCACGGTCCCCTTTCCATCTTCAAAGCCAGCAAAGGCCGGTGAGGTCCTTCTCACATCCGTCTGTGGCCCTGACGCTCCTGCTACCCCCTTTGACTTATGAGAACTCTTGTGATTATATTGGATCAACCTGGATAATCTAGGATACGCTATTTAAGGTTGATTGATTAGCAGCTGTATTTCCATCTGCAACCTTTCCCCCTTCACAACAACTCCCCCTTCCCATACAACATAACCTATTTACAGATTTCAGGGATTAAGACGTGACCATCCATTATTCTACCGACCATAGTAATACAGAAAGTAACTTAGTGAAAAGTTCTATTCATTGGGGGAAAATTCAACCTCCCCAAGTTGAATTCTTGATATTCTCACATGCAGTGTGGACAACCAAAGCTATAGGCTGAGCCCCCAGTCTTGGGGTTGGTTCATATGAAACTTAATCCCACAAAGGATAGGTCAAGCCTACTTAAAATTAGGGCTAAGAGTCACCCCCAAGAGAGCCTCTTTTGTTGCTCAGATGTGGCCTCTGTCTCCAGCTAATACAACAAGCAAACTCACCACCCTTCCCCTGTCTACACGGGACATGACTCCCGGGGGTGTAGACCTTCCTGGCAACATGGGACAGAATTCTTAGAATGAGCTGACACTCAGCATCAAGGAATTGAGAAAAACCCTGGAATGAGCTGAGACCCAGCGTCAGGGGATTGGGGGAGCCCTGTCAACCAAAAGGGGTAAGAGTGAAATGAGACAAAGTGTCAATGGCTGAGAGATTCCAAACATAGTCGAGAGATTGTCCTGGAGGTTATTCTTATGCATTAAATAGATATCACCTTGTTATCCAAGAGAAAATGGAGAGGCTGGAGGGAACTGCCTGAAAATGTAGAGCTGTGTTCCAGTAGCCATGTTTCTTGATGATGATTGTATAATGATATAGCTTTCAGAATGTGACTGTGTGATTGTGAAAACCTTGTGTCTGATGCTCCTTTTATTTACCTGGTCAACAGATGAGTAGAACATATGGAATAAAAATAAATAATAGGGAGAAAAAAATGTTAAAATAAATTTAGTTTGAAATGCTAGTGATCAATGAAAGGGAGGGGTAAGGGGTATGGTAGGTATAATTTTTTTTTCTGTTTTTGTCTTATTTTTCTATTGTCTTTTTATTTCTTTTTCTGAATTGATGCAAATGTTCTAAGAAATTATCATGATGATGAATATACAACTATGTGATGATATTGTGAATTAGTGATTATATATGTAGAAGAGAATGATCACATATTAAGAATGTTTGTGTTTCTTTCCTGTAATCTTTTTTAAATTAATAAAAAAAATTAAAAAAAATTAGTACCCTATGAGGAACTGTTTAAAAATTTGAAAAAGGGATCTGAATTTGAGGAGAGATATGAACAAAGCTGACCTGGATAGGACTAAGGTAAATCAGAATATAGGGTAAAGGATGATATTGTCCATATTTTAAAACTCCATCTTCTGTGAGAGACCAAAGGGAGAGATGTTTATTTTGTTCAAAATTTATATTTTGGGTAGTGCATTTCCTAATTTCACTTGTATGGTCAGTTTAGCTGAACACCATAAGTACATGGAATCTTGAATAGGGCATGAGATTTTGTTGGTTTGTCCGGGTTAGTGTGATGCCCTGATAAATCCCAGAGTAATATGGGAAATGAATAAAGAAGTATTTACAAGTTCCCCTTGGGGAACTGGGGAGAAAGGAGGAAATATTTAACTTCCTCATTTGGAGAATTTCTGATATTCTCGCAAGCAGTGGAGGCAACCAAATCAACAGACCGACCCCTCAGTCTTGGGGATTGTCTCTATGAAACTTACTCCTGCAAAGGATAGGCTAAGCCTACGTAAAATTAAGCCTAAGATTGAGTAAACTCCTAGAATGAGCTGAAACTTAGCATCAGGGGATTGAGAAAACCTTCTCGACCAAAAGGGGGAAGAGTGAAATGAGACAAAATAAAGTGTCAATGGCTGAGAGATTCCAAACAGAGTTGAGAGGTTATCCTGGAGGTTATTCTTACGCATTAAATAGATACCACCTTGTTTAGTCAAGATGTAGTGGAGAGGCTGGAGGGAACTTGCCTGAAAATGTGGAGCTGTGTTCCAGTAGCCATGTTTCTTGAAGATGATTGTATAATGATACAGCTTTCACAATGTGACTGTGTGATTGTGAAACCTTGTGTCTGATGCTCCTCTTATCTACGGTATGGACAGATGAGTAAGAAATATGGATAAAAAATAAACAAATAATAGGAGGGACAAAAGTTAAAATAAATTGGGTAGATGGAAATACTAGCGGTCAATTGGGAGGGGTAATGGGTGTGGTATATATGAGTTTTTTCTTTTTCTTTTTTATTTCTTTTTCTGGAGTGATGCAAACATTTTGAAAAATGATCATAGTGATGAATACACAACTATATGATGATACTGTGAACCACTGATTGTACACCATGTATAGAATGTTTGTGTGTTAGGAATGTTAGTATGCTTGTATGTGGAGATTTATCAATTAAAAAAAGATTTATCCAAAAAAAAGCTCTCTTCATGAAGAGAAGTGTGTGGTGGAGCAGGGCTGGGGAGTGCCTCCCTGAGCTCGCAGACCTGTCGAGACAAAGCCCTCGGTATTTGGCAGAGCAGAAAGGCAAGAATAAACCAAAGGTAAAGGAATCAGTTCAAAGGGAGAGAAAGCCCGTGACTGCCTTGTCCTAATGTGGGCTTTTTAATGTGTTATAATCAGAGTCATGGTTTTCAGATTGAAGCATTAGCAAATGACTCAGAGACTTCTGTTTTTGTCTAGCTCATTGGCCTCTCCTGCCTGGGAGCTCTGCACATGAATAAGTAATTACACTCTCTTCTCAAATTTATTAAGCCTCGACATTACTCTCCCACCAAAACGTTCTTCCCTACCTTTTGATGGGAGCACATTTTTATAAGAGTTGAAAATGAATCACGAAGATCCAGATAACCTTTTCTGGGCACCTCTGCAAATAGAGCAGCAACTGCTGCTGTATTTTTAGCTTGATTTTCCACCTGAAGAAATTGGGCACTGGATGCAGACAAAGGGGTTCTCAAAGAAGTCATGACTCATCTCACGGACTTGCTGATCCCATTTGAATTAGAAAGTATATTGGGTAGGGAAATTTGTATTATCACACTAATTAAGTCTTAAATTTGGGGGGTTTTAAACATTTTTTAATTATGGTAATATACGTACAACACAAAATTCCCATTTAACCTTTTTAAGTGTACAAATTCAGTGGTATAATTACATTCACAATGTTGTGCTGCCATCACCACCATCTGTTTCTATCATCCCACAGAAGAAACTCTGTACCCGTTAAGTAATAGCTCCCCATTTCCCATCCCCATATATACCACCCCCCAGTTTTTGTTTCTTGTTTTGTCTTATTAGAGAAGTTGTAGGTTTACAGAAAAATCATCCATAAAATACTGGGTTCCCATATACCACCCCATCATTAGAAACTTGTATTGGTTTGTTACAAGTGATGAAAGCACAGTTTTATAATTATACCATTAGCTATAGTTCATGGTTTATCTTAGGGTCCTAGTTTTGTGTTTAAGGTGCATTTTTTGAATTATAGGGCATAAGAGAGTAAGACATGAAAGCACATCTTGCAGTTGGAGAAGGAATGGACCTGTTCTTTTCTATCATTAGTACCCATTGAACAATAGGATAGGGAAGGGAGAAGCAAGAAGGAACCTCTGGAGGGAGAAAAGAAGAGAGGGAGCCAAAATAAAATATCTGAATGAGAACTTGGCTTCATTTTCTGATAATTGTTGATTCAGAAATATCTCAGAACACGGGTGCTGATGCATCGCTCTCAGTCATTTGAGATTAGTTGTAAGGCTCAGAAAGAAGAACCAAGAGCAGAGCTCAAACTGTAGAAGAACAGCTCAAAAAACAAAAAGCAAAAACAAAACTGAAGATGGAATGGCAAATTAGATCTTTAATCTCACACCAAAATCTGTCATTTTCTTAATGGATGTGTTTTAACACCTCCGATAGGATTTAATTCAACAAGTACTGGAAGAGTTCTGGGCTACGGAAGACCAGACTGGCCATACTCACCAAGGCACAAATGAAGATATCTGACCTCGAAGGAGCACAGGTTCTCACTGGGAGAATAAGATAAAACCCCATAAAACAGGTCATAGTATGACCCTATTTATTTATTTATTTTTCGTTATGGAAACTTTCAAACACAAAAAATAGAACGAATAATATAATGAATCTGCATGTACCCATCAGTAGCTTCAGCAGTCATCAGTATGTGGCCAACCTTGTTCCATCTACCCCCTCCCTGGGCTTGTTATCCGCTGGATTATTTAAAAATCCTTCCCAAACATCACTGGTATCTGATATTTAAGCTCAGTTGTTGAGATAGAGTTATAGGAGTCAAGGAAAGGTTGAGGCCACAGAGAAGTAAGACTTGGCCTGGTCCTGGGATGATGAGTTGAATTGAATGAGCACAGAGGCGTTGTGGGGAGAGGTCCTGCCGGGTGGGAGAGGACAGCGGGAATAGAACAGTGAGTATTAATGACACCTTCAGCAGTGTACCAGAGCCGTGATAGAAACAAGTCACAGAAGAGAACAATGTTCCTGACTTCGCAGAGCTGACAGTCCAATAAGAGGCAGCTGCGAGGTGAGCAGGCCGTGTGGGTGCTACCATAGAGATGCCTCTGCGCGGCCAGCGGGGGCTGGAAGGCAGGGCCTGTTGCTGCATCTGGGCAGCGATCCTCATTTGAGCCTATCTTCACTGTTTGCGCATTCAGTATTCGCAAATTCACTACTCTCACTACTCGCTAAAATGCATTTGTAACTCCAGAATGAGTGCTCGCAGTGTTTTCACTGACATGCTCAGAGGAGTGAAAAAGTTGAGTCCCCTGACACACGTTCCCGTCTGATACCAAACAAGGCGACACTCTTTGCTTCTTGTTTCAGCTCTCATACTGTGAACAAGTGTTCTTTTTGTGATATATTTAATGCCACGTTTTTCACATTTTTGTGCTATTTTGTTGATTTTACTGCTTAACATGGCACCCAAGTGTAGTACTAATGTTGCAGTGCTAGCTTGTGTTCCTGGGCCCCAAATAGCTGGGATGCGCTGACCGAGAACTTTCAAGTATTAGCTAAGCTTTGCCCAGGCGTGAGTTATAGCGCTCTTGGTCAGGAGCTCAGTGTCAATGAATCGACAATATATATTAAATGAGATGTCTTTAAACAGAACATGTAAAACAAGATGATGCACTGGTTGGTTGACGGAAATGTAATGATCAGAGGCTTGCAGAACTGAACCCTGGGTTTCCCTTACAAGCAATGCTTCGGGAGTCACATTGTGAATAATGCACTGTTCCCAGAGACTTCATAACATATAATTTCCACGTATGGTGAGAATGAACTGTATAATGTGAGCCACACACGTAATTTTTAATTTCCTGGAAGCCATTGTAAATAGAAGTAAAAAGAAACAATTAAATTATTTTAATACTATGACTTAACTCAAATCCACACACAATTATTTTAACATGTAATCAATGAAATACTTGACTTTCTTTTTTACATTAAGTCTTCAAAATCCAGTGTGTGTTTTATACCTAGGCACAGGTAAATTTAGAGCAGCCACACCGCAAGTGCTTGAGAGCCACATGTGCCAGCGGCTATCGGATTGGAGACTCAGCTCTGGGGGCACAGGAGAGGGCTCAGGAGGGGGCGCAGCTTGCGCTGTGGCTGGCGCTGTGCTCGGCAGAGGGGAACTGAGGCTGGAGGAGATCCGGGGCAGCAAACCGAGGGGGACATGCTCATCAAACGCCCGGGGGGAGGCTCAAGCCATATTTTTGTGGAAAGTGAGTGCAATGGGGAGGACGTTTAAACGTACATCTGGTATTTTTCTCTCTGACCGATTTCCCAGAAGTGGAGATAAAGAAAAGGAAACGTGTGGAGGCCGAGTTCCCATTACATGTAATTGATTTAATGACCATCCCCTGCACCCCGACTGCCGGTCTCCAGTTTTCTTGTTAAAGTGGAAATAAATCTTGCAAAACCCAGTTGTAAAATTTTTTATCTCAACTTAGTCATTAGAGCCTTGCTCAAGATAATGTTTCAGGGTTAACCAAGAGTAAAATCACTCAAGACCTCTGATTTCAAGAGAAATGCAGTGTATGTTTTAATTACTCGTTTTAATGCCAGTTTATTTTGAAATAATTTCAAATACAAAGAAGAGTTGCAAGAATAGTACAAAGAGCTCCCATATACCCTCTACCCAAGTTTACCAATGATAACATTTGTATGCTATCTATGTTTACATATGTTTATACTATGTTTACATATATTTACATATAGGTAGGTATATATATACAACTGCATGCATACATGTTATTTTATGAACCGTAAATTGAAGACACTGTGCTTCTTTATCCTTGTTTTCCTCAGCTTACATTTCCCAAGATTGAGGGCATTCCTTTATATAAGCACAGTGCAAATACCAAAATCAGGAAGTTTAACATCAGCGCAATACTTACATGCAACCCCTGGTCTATAGTAAATTTTTTTCAGTTATTCCAATAGCATCCTTTATAGCTACTTAACCCCCAAATCCAGCGTCCAGTCAAGTCTCATGCATTGCATTTAGTTCTCAAGTCTCCTTAGTCTCCTTTAATCTGGAATAGTCCTTCAGCCTTACTTGATCTTAAATGACATTAATATTTTTGAATACCATAGGCCAGGTTTTTATAAAATGCCCCTCATTTTAAAGTTGGTTGATGCTTCCTCATGATTAGATTCAGGTGATGTATTTTTGGCAGGAATAACATGTAAGTGCTATTATTTCCCTTTCAGTGCATCACATCTTCCAATGAATTTTGAACACATTTTATTCACTAAGTTCAAATTAATATGATTTCCACAGAAATATATACAAACTCTTAGCACAGTATAAGATATAGAGAAGGATCTGGAGTGCTCTTATTGATTGAGAAGGTTTGGGATTCATATACCAGTAAAATAGGACTATTCCAATTCTCACATGGAATTTATAAAAGAAATGAAAGGTTCAAGCACAAAAAACAGCAAGCTTGTGATTTCAGTATATATGGAACAATTCTGAGAAATAAAGAACATGCCTTCATAGAAAATATTTACATAAATGTGATGAAATAAACCCAACTCACATACATAACATGTTCTTCCTTGTTATAGCAAGTCAGTTTAAGAGGTTACATTCCAGAGATCTTCCACCTTGCCCTCTTTAACTTTAGTATTTTCTTAGCTCACTGGGTCTGAACAGTAACTTTCCTGCATTTTTTTTTACCTTCCTTTGAATACTCTCGTGACTTTTAAAGCTGATAAATATTTATAGCTAAATGGTATCTTTTCATTAATTCTTCACTTGGAATGACTAGAAATGAAATGGAGATTTTTCTCAATACTCTGATTGAAGACTAAGTATGAAAATGCAGGCAAAAGAAATATAGCTCAGCAAAGAGTGCACCCAGCTGCATGAAATAAAGCAGGACCATGTTCCAGAGCTGAGACCTGTGAACAGAGTCAGATTTAAGGTCCAGCATCATGGGCTTCATGCCCACTTCTCCCAGGGGCCTGCAGATCCCGGTGGAAAGGAGGACATGGCTGGAAACTGACACCAGCTCTCTGGGCTTCTGTTCTGTTCATCCATTCTCCACAGAATGGAAATATGATTATGATTTCTGAGTGTATGTGTATGGTGTGTGTGTGTGTGTGTGTGTGTGTGTGCAGGGAGTAATAAGTGTTCACAGACACTAAAATGTTTGACTGAAAGAGAGGGCATTTTTTTTTTTTTGCATTTCTGGGTGGATTTCGGTAGATGGTGGTTCATGGCAACAGTTAATATATTTTTTTTAACTTTTTTAAATTAATTAAAAAAATTAACTAACACAACATGTAGAAATCATTCCATTCTACATATGCAATCAGTAATTCTTAATATCATCACATAGATGTATGATCATCGTTTCTTAGTACATTTGCATCGATTTAGAAAAAGAAATAGCAAGACAACAGAAAAAGAAATAAAATGATAATATGGAGAAAAAATAAAAATAAAAAATACACACACAAAAAAAACTATAGCTCAGATGCAGCTTCATTCAGTGTTTTAACCTAATTACATTACAATTAGGTATTATTGTGCTGTCCATTTTTGAGTTTTTGTATCAAGTCCTGTTGCACAGTCTGTATCCCTTCAGCTCCAATTACCCATTATCTTACCCTATTTCTAACTCCTGATGGTCTCTGTTACCAATGACATATTCCAAGTTTATTCTCTAATGTCGGTTCACATCAGTGGGACCATACAGTATTTGTCCTTTAGTTTTTGGCTAGTCTCACTCAGCATAATGTTCTCTAGGTCCATCCATGTTACTACATGCTTCATAAGTTTATTCTGTCTTAAAGCTGCATAATATTCCATTGTATGTATATACCACAGTTTGTTTAGCCACTCGTCTGTTGATGGAGATTTTGGCTGTTTCCATCTCTTTGCAATTGTAAATAACGCTGCCATAAACATTGTTGTGCAAATGTCTGTTTGCGTCTTTGCCTTTAAGTCCTTTGAGTAGATACCTAGCAATGGTATTGCTGGGTTGTATGGCAATTCATATTCAGCTTTTTGAGGAACCGCCAAACTGCCTTCCACAGTGGTTGCACCATTTGACATTCCCACCAACAGTGGATAAGTGTGCCTCTTTCTCCACATCCTCTCCAGCACTTGTCATTTTTTGTTTTGTTGATAATGGCCATTCTGGTGGGTGTGAGATGATATCTCATTGTGGTTTTGATTGCATTTCTCTAATGGCCAAGGACATTGAGAATCTCTTCATGTGCCTTTTGGCCATTTGTATTTCCTCTTCTGATAGGTGTCTGTTCAAGTCTTTTTCCCATTTTGTAATTGGGTTGGCTGTCTTTTTGTTGTTGAGTTGAACAATCTCTTTATAAATTCTGGATACTAGCCCTTTATCTGATATGCCGTTTCCAAATATTGTCTCCCATTGTGTAGGCTGTCTTTCTACTTTCTTGATGAAGTTCTTTGATGCACAAAAGTGTTTAATTTTGAGGAGCTCCCATTTATTTCTTTCTTTCTTCAGTGCTCTTGCTTTAGGTTTAAGGTCCATAAAACCGCCTCCAATTGTAAGATTCATAAGATATCTCCCTACATTTTCCTCTAACTGGTTTATGGTCTTAGACCTAATGTTTAGATCTTTGATCCATTTTGAGTTAACTTTTGTATAAGGTGTGAGATATGGGTCTTCTTTCATTCTTTTACATATGGATATCCAGTTCTCTAGGCACCATTTATTGAAGAGACTGTTCTGTCCCAGGTGAGTTGGCTTGACTGCCTTATCAAAGATCAAATGTCCATAGATGAGAGGGTCTATATCTGAGCACTCTATTCGATTCCATTGGTCGATATATCTATCTTTATGCCAATACCATGCTGTTTTGACCACTGTGGCTTCATAATATGCCTTAAAGACCGGCAGCGTGAGACCTCCAGCGTCGTTTTTTTTCCTCAAGATACTTTTAGCAATTCGGGGCACCCTGCCCTTCCAGATAAATTTGCTTATTGGTTTTTCTATTTCTGAAAAATGAGTTTTTGGGATTTTGATTGGTATTGCATTGAATCTGTAAATCAATTTAGGTAGGATTGACATCTTAACTATATTTAGTCTTCCAATCCATGAACACGGTATGCCCTTCCATCTATTTAGGTCTTCTGTGATTTCTTTTAGCAGTTTTTTGTAGTTTTCTTTGTATAGGTCTTTTGTCTCTTTAGTTAAATTTATTCCTAAGTATTTTATTCTTTTAGTTGCAATTGTAAAAGGGATTCATTTCTTGATTCCCCCTCAGCTTGTTCATTGCTAGTGTATAGAAATGCTACAGATTTTTGAATGTTGATCTTGTAACCTGCTACTTTGCTGTACTCATTTATTAGCTCTAGTAGTTTTGTTGTGGATTTTTCCGGGTTTTCAACGTATAGTATCATATCATCTGCAAACAGTGATAGTTTTACTTCTTCCTTTCCAATTTTGATGCCTTGTATTTCTTTTTCTTGTCTAATTGCTCTGGCTAGAACCTCCAACACAATGTTGAATAATAGTGGTGATAGTGGACATCCTTGTCTTGTTCCTGATCTTAGGGGGAAAGTTTTCAATTTTTCCCCATTGTGGATGATATTAGCTGTGGGTTTTTCATATATTCCCTCTATCATTTTAAGGAAGTTCCCTTGTATTCCTATCTTTTGAAGTGTTTTCAACAGGAAAGCATGTTGAATCTTGTCAAATGCCTTCTCTGCATCAATTGAGATGATCATGTGATTTTTCTGCTTTGATTTGTTGATATGGTGTATTACATTAATTGATTTTCTTTGTTGAACCATCCTTGCACACCTGGGATGAATCCCACTTGGTCATGATGTATAATTCTTTTAATGTGTTGCTGGATTCTATTTGCTAGAATTTTGTTGAGGATTTTTGCATCTATATTCATTAGAGAGATTGGTCTGTAGTTTTCTTTTTTTGTAATATCTTTGCCTGGTTTTGGTATGAGGGTGATGTTGGCTTCACAGAATGAATTAGGTAGCTTTCCCTCCACTTCAATTTTTTTGAAGAGATTGAGCAGAGTTGATACTAATTCTTTCTGGAATATTTGGCAGAATTCACATGTGAAGCCGTCTGGTCCTGGACTTTTCTTTTTGGGACGCTTTTGAATGACTGATTCAATTTCTTTACTTGTGATTGGTTTGTTGAGGTCATCTATTTCTTCTTTTTTTTTTATTAATTAAAAAAAATTAACAAAACATTTAGAAATCATTCCATTCTACATGTACAATCAGTAATTCTTAATATCATCACATAGTTGCATGTTCATCATTTCTTAGTACATTTGCATCGATTTAGAAAAAGAAATAAAAAGACAACAGAATAAGAATTAAAACGATAGTAGAAAGAAAAAAAAACAAAAAAAAACCCCTATACCTCACATGCAGCTTCATTCAATGTTTTAACATAATTGCATTACAATTACATAGTATTGTGCTGTCCATTTCTAAGTTTTTATATCCAGTCCTGTTGCACAGTCTGTATCCCTTCAGCTCCAAATACCCCTTGTCTTTTTGTTTTTTAATTAACGGAAAAAATGAAATTAACCCAACATTTAGAAATCATACCATTCTACATATGCAATCAGTAATTCTTAACATCATCACATAGATGCATGATCATCGTTTCTTAGTACATTTGCATCGGTTTAGAAGAACTAGCAACACAACCGAAAAAGATATAGAATGTTAATATAGAGAAAAAATAAAAGTAATAATAGTAAAAACAAAACAAAACAAAACAAAAACCTATAGCTCAGATGCCGCTTCATTCAGTGTTTTAACATGATTACTTTACAATTAGGTATTATTGTGCTGTCCATTTTTGAGTTTTTGTATCTAGTCCTGTTGCACAGTCTGTATCCCTTCAGCTCCAATTGCCCATTATCTTACCCTGTTTATACCTCCTGCTGGACTCTGTTACCAATGACATATTCCAAATTTATTCTCGAATGTCCGTTCACATCAGTGGGAACATACAGTATTTGTCCTTTAGTTTTTGGCTAGACTCACTCAGCATAATGTTCTCTAAGTCCATCCATGTTATTACATGCTTCATAAGTTTATCCTGTCTTAAAGCTGCATAATATTCCATCGTATGTATATACCACAGTTTGTTTAGCCACTCTTCTGTTGATGGAGATTTTGGCTGTTTCCATCTCTTTGCAATTGTAAATAACGCTGCTATAAACATTGGTGTGCAAATGTCCGTTTGTGTCTTTGCCCTTAAGTCCTTTGAGTAGATTCCCAGCAATGGTATTGCTGGGTCGTATGGCAATTCTATATTCAGCTTTTTGAGGAACCGCCAAACTGCCTTCCACAGTGGTTGCACCTTTTGACATTCCCACCAACAGTGGATAAGTGTGCCTCTTTCTCCACATCCTGTCCAGCACTTGTGATTTTCTGTTTTGTTGATAATGGCCATTCTGGTGGGTGTGAGATGATATCTCATTGTGGTTTTGATTTGCATTTCTCTAATGGCCAGGGACATTGAGCATCTCTTCATGTGCCTTTTGGCCATTTGTATTTCCTCTTCTGATAGGTGTCTGTTCAAGTCTTTTTCCCATTTTGTAATTGGGTTGACTGTCTTTTTGTTGTTGAGATGAACAATCTCTTTATAAATTCTGGATACTAGACCTTTATCTGATATATCATTTCCAAATATTGTCTCCCATTGTGTAGGCTGTCTTTCTACTTTCTTAATGAAGTTCTTTGATGCACAAAAGTATTTAATTTTGAGGAGCTCCCATTTATTTCTTTCTTTCTTCAGTGTTCTTGCTTTAGGTTTAAGGTCCATAAAACCGCCTCCAGTTGTAAGATTCATAAGATATATCCCAACATTTTCCTCTAACTGTTTTATGGTCATAGACCTAGTGTTTAGATCTTTGATCCATTTTGAGTTAACTTTTGTATAGGGTGTGAGAGATGGGTCTTCTTTCATTCTTTTGCATGTGGATATCCAGTTCTCTGGGCACCATTTATTGAAGAGACTGTTCTGTCCCAGGTGAGTTGGCTTGACTGCCTTATCAAAGATCAAATGTCCATAGATGAGAGGGTCTATATCTGAGCACTCTATTCGATTTCATTGGTCGATATATCTATCTTTATGCCAATACCATCTGTTTTGACCACTGTGGCTTCATAATATGCCTTAAAGTCAGGCAGCGCAAGACCTCCAGCTTCATTTTTTTTCCTCAAGATGTTTTTAGCAATTCGGGGCACCCTGCCCTTCCAGATAAATTTGCTTATTGGTTTTTCTATTTCTGAAAAATAAGTTGTTGGGATTTTGATTGGTATTGCATTGAATCTGTAAATCAATTTAGGTAGGATTGACATCTTAACTATATTTAGTCTTCCAATCCATGAACACAGTATGCCCTTCCATCTATTTAGGTCTTCTGTGATTTCTTTTAACAGTTTTTTGTAGTTTTCTTTATATAGGTTTTTTGTCTCTTTAGTTAAATTTATTCCTAAGTATTTTATTCTTTTAGTTGCAATTGTAAAAGGGATTCGTTTCTTGATTTCCCCCTCAGCTTGTTCATTACTGGTGTATAGAAATGCTACAGATTTTTGAATGTTGATCTTGTAACCTGCTACTTTGCTGTACTCATTTATTAGCTCTAGTAGTTTTGTTGTGGATTTTTCCGGGTTTTCGACGTATAGTATCATATCGTCTGCAAACAGTGATAGTTTTACTTCTTCCTTTCCAATTTTGATGCCTTGTATTTCTTTTTCTTGTCTAATTGCTCTGGCTAGAACCTCCAACACAATGTTGAATAATAGTGGTGATAGTGGACATCCTTGTGTTGTTCCTGATCTTAGGGGGAAAGTTTTCAATTTTTCCCCATTGAGGATGATATTAGCTGTGGGTTTTTCATATATTCCCTCTATCATTTTAAGGAAGTTCCCTTGTATTCCTATCTTTTGAAGTGTTTTCAACAGGAAAGCATGTTGAATCTTGTCAGATGCCTTCTCTGCATCAATTGAGGTGATCATGTGATTTTTCTGCTTTGATTTGTTGATATGGTGTATTACATTAATTGATTTTCTTATGTTGAACCATCCTTGCATACCTGGGATGAATCCTACTTGGTCATGATGTATAATTCTTTTAATGTGTTATTGGATACGATTTGCTAGAATTTTATTGAGAATTTTTGCATCTATATTCATTAGAGAGATTAGCCTGTAGTTTTCTTTTTTTGTAATATCTTTGCCTGGTTTTGGTATGAGGGTGATGTTGGCTTCATAGAATGAATTAGGTAGTTTTCCCTCCACTTCGATTTTTTTGAAGTGTTTGAGGAGAGTTGGTACTAATTCTTTCTGGAATGCTTGGTAGAATTCACATGTGAAGCCATCTGGTCCTGGACTTTTCTTTTTAGGAAGCTTTTGAATGACTAATTCAATTTCTTTACTTGTGATTGGTTTGTTGAGGTCATCTATGTCTTCTTGAGTCAAAGTTGGTTGTTCATGTCTTTCCAGGAACCCATCCATTTCATCTAAATTGTTGTATTTATTAGCGTAAAGTTGTTCATAGTATCCTGTTATTACCTCCTTTATTTCTGTGAGGTCAGTGGTTATGTCTCCTCTTCCATTTCTGATCTTATTTATTTGCGTCCTCTTCTTCTTTTTGTCAATCTTGCTAAGGGCCCATCAATCTTGTTGATTTTCTCATAGAACAAACTTCTGGTCTTATTGATTTTCTCTGTTGTTTTCATGTTCTCAATTTCATTTATTTCTGCTCTAATCTTTGTTATTTCTTTCCTTTTGCTTGCTTTGGGGTTAGTTTGCTGTTCTTTCTCCAGTTCTTCCAAGTGTACAGTTAATTCCCGAATTTTTGCCCTTTCTTCTTTTCTGATATAGGCATTTAGGCAATAAATTTCCCTCTTAGCACTGCCTTTACTGCATCCCATAGGTTTTGATATGTTGTGTTTTCATTTTCATTCGCCTCGAGATATTTACTAATTTCTCTTGTAATTTCTTCCTTGACCCACTGGTTGTTTAAGAATGTGTTGTTGAGCCTCCACATATTTGTGAATTTTCTGGCACTCTGCCTATTATTGATTTCCAACTTCATTCCTTTATGATCCGAGAAAGTGTTGTGTTTGATTTCAATCTTTTTAAATTAGTTGAGACTTGCTTTGTGTCCCAGCATATGGTCTCTCTTTCAGAATGATCCATGAGCACTTGAGAAAAAGGTGTATCCTGCTGTTGTGGAGTGTAATGTCCTATAAATGTCTGTTAAGTCTAGTTCATTTATTGTAATATTCAAATTCTCTGTTTGTTTATTGATCCTCTGTCTAGATGATCTGTCCATTGATGAGAGTGGCGAATTGAAGTCTCCAACTATTATGGTAGATGTGTCTATATCTCTTTTCAGTAATTGTAGTGTATTCCTCACGTATTTTGGGGCATTCTGATTCGGCGCGTAAATATTTATGATTGTTATATCTTCTTGTTTAATTGTTCCTTTTATTAGTAGATAGTATCCGTCTTTGTCTCTTTTAACTGTTTTATATTTGAAGTCTAATTTATTGGATATTAGTATAGCTACTCCTGCTCTTTTCTGGTTGTTATTTGCATGAAATATCTTTTCCCAACCTTTCACTTTCAACCTATGTTTATCTTTGGGTCTAAGATGTGTTTCCTGTAGACAGCATATAGAAGGATCCTGTTTTTTAATCCATTCTGCCAGTCTATGTCTTTTGATTGGGGAATTCAGTCCATTAACATTTAGTGTTATTACTGTTTGGGTAATACTTTCCTCTACCATTTTGCCTTTTGTATTATATATATCATATCTGATTTTCCTTCTTTCTACACTCTTCTCCATACCTCTGTCTTCTGTCTTTTCATATCTGACTGTAGTGTTCCCTTTAGTATTTCTTGCAGAGCTGGTCTCTTGGTCACAAATTCTCTCAGTGACTTTTTGTCTGAAAATGTTTTAATTTCTCCCTCATTTTTGAAGGACATTTTTGCTGGATATAGAAGTCTTGGTTGGCAGTTTTTCTCTTTTAGTAATTTAAATATGTCATCCCACTGTCTTCTTGCTTCCATGGTTTCTGCTGAGAATTCTACACATAGTCTTATTGGGTTTCCCTTGTATGTGATGGATTGTTTTTCTCTTGCTGCTTTCAAGATCCTCTCTTTCTCTTTGACCTCTGACATTCTATCTAGTAAGTGTCTTGGAGAATGCCTATTTGGGTCTATTCTCTTTGGGGTGCGCTGCACTTCTTGGATCTGTAATTTTAGGTCTTTCATAAGAGTTGGGAAATTTTCAGTGATAATTTCTTCCATTAGTTTTTCTCCTCCTTTTCCCTTCTCTTCTCCTTCTGGGACACCCACAACATGTATATTTGTGCGCTTCATATTATCATTCATTTCCCTGAGCCCCTGCTCAAATTTTTCCATTCTTTTCCCTATAGTTTCTGTTTCTTTATGGATTTCAGATGTTCCATCCTCCAGTTCACTAATTCTAACCTGTGTCTCTTGAAATCTATCATTGTAGATTTCCATTGTTTTTTTTCATCTCTTCTACTGTATCTTTCATTCCCATAAGTTCTGTGATTTGTTTTTTCAGACTTTCCCTTTCTTCTTTTTGTTCATCCCACGCCTTCTTTGTGTCTTCCCTCAATTTATCGATTTGGTTTTTGAAGAGGTTTTCCATCTCTGTTCATATATTCAGAATTCGTTGTCTCAGCTCCTGTATCTCCTTTGAGCTATTGGTTTGTTCCTTTGACTGGGACATATCTTCAATTTTCCTGGTGTGATTTGTTATTTTTCATTGGCATCTGGGCATTTAATCAGATTTCCCTGAGTGTGGGACCCAGCAGGTTGAAAGACTTTCCTGTGAAGTCTCTGGGCTCTGTTTTTCTTATCCTGCCCAGTATGTGGTGCTTGTCTGCCTGCAGGTCCCACCAGCAAAAGATGTTGTGGCTCCTTTAACTTTGGAAGACTCTCACTGCTGGGTGTGTGGTGGAGACAGAGGAAAGTTGGTAGGTTGGTTTTAATGGTTTCAAATTGTGAAGTCCTGGGATCTGCATTCCTTGAGAGAGGGATTCCACCTGAGTTGTGTTTCACCCCTCCTGCGGGGAAGGTTCAGGTGGTAGAGAGCCCTGAAAGCAGCCCACCTCTGCGTTTGGGGCAGTTGCAACCTGTGTAATCCCAGCGCTGAGCCCAGAGGCAACCCAGCCTCTGCAGAAACAGCCACAGAAGGCTCTGTTTCGCCCCCTTTCCTCTTTTTCAGTTAGCCCAATTGGCGACTTCTGCCTTGATCAGTTTTGCCTGAGTTGAGGGCCTATTTTTAGTAGTCAGAAGTTGTTCATTAATACCACTATTGGTGTTAGGTTGGGCTCAGTCTCTACTACTGTTGGAGACTCTTTCCTTTCCCTCCGGGAAGTCACCTGTGGGGGAGGGGCGCCGGCCACCGCGGCTTGGGAAACTGCTGATCCGAGGCTCCTAGCCGCCCGGGAAGCCGCATGTGTGGGAGGGGCTCCGGTTGCTGGCCGCCGCGGCTTGGGGAACCGCTGATCCGAGGCTCCCAGATGGCCCGGGAAGCCGTGTGTGTGGGAGGGACTCCGGTCACCGGCCGCCGCGGCCCAGGGAAGTGCATGCCACTCGGGGACCTCACCGCAGCGGAGTCTCTTAGCTGGTCCAGCCATTCCAGACTGGGGTACACTGTGTGTTTGGTCTCTGTTGTGGCTCTGGGAGCTGTTCTGTACTGTTTCTAGTTATTTAGTAGTTGTTCTGGAGGAGGAACTAAGACGTGCGCACCTTACTAAGCCACCATCTTCTCCGGAAGCAACAGTTAATATTTTAAAGTTTAAAAATTTAGCTATGTTTCTGGTTCCTTTTGACTAACTCTTCACCAT
Source organism: Tamandua tetradactyla (assembly GCF_023851605.1). Lineage (NCBI taxonomy): Eukaryota > Metazoa > Chordata > Mammalia > Pilosa > Myrmecophagidae > Tamandua > Tamandua tetradactyla. The sequence goes on from NC_135327.1 coordinate 100,585,253, forward strand.
CTTATGACACTGGGAAACACCTAAACCATCAGGGCCATGCACTTAACTTGTCAGGGCAATTGCCGTTATGAAAACGAAGTGCTTTATTTGGTATTTGTAAGTCTCTAATGTCTCATCATGGTCCCTATTTCTTCCAAGATCCTATGGGGGAGGCCTTGTTTCACAATTAGGGCTCAGCCCACTTTTGTGTGGATGGACTAATGTATATCATAGTTGGATCTTGAAGGAAGGTGGAACCATCAGAGTAGGACAGGGCAAGAGTGGTGTCAGATCCCACTCAAATCACAGATGTAATAAGACATTGGAAACACTGGTATGGAGCAAGCAGAGTCACCAAAATTTTTAAGAAATATAAAAATTGCCTTATCATAACTTTAAGTTGACATTTCAAATTTAATTTACATTTTAAAATATAATTTTAGAAATTAGATTATCTTCAGTAGGTTGGATTCACAATTGCTCGATAGGATAAGATAGGAAATGGGGTAAAAATGACCAGGACTGCAGTACGGGGGGATGAGTGATCAAAAAGGGTCTCCAGTATTTCAAAGAGGAGAGCAAGGAGCAAGAAGTGGGGAGCAGGATGGGGAGAGCAGGGTAGGTCTGATGGGCCATGTCCCCCACCAGGGGTGGTGGCAGTGTGTGGGGAAGTGCCGATGTGAGGGAACTGACTGTCCTTCCGCTCCAGCCTATCCCAGCTGCTGGCTGGGGAAACCTTTCCACACCTGGTTGCACCCGTGGGGAAGCTGGAGGTGTGCCTAGCCAGCCACAGCAATGAGCTGCAATCCCCAGGGCACTGAGAGCTGTTGCCCAGCCGGACGCTGCAAATAGCCATTCCACTGGGTGCAGTGAACGGCAGAACACTGGGCTCCGAGCATTGTGGATCAGCTGCTCCCCTAGGTGCTGCAGTTGGCTCCTTCATCCCACCACTGTATGCTGGGAGCAGCCCCCACCAACCCCGCCACCCCCTGCACACCAATAGTCCAGCCAGCTGCTGCATTCCAGGAGGAGCTGGCCTGAGGGGAGGAGATTTCTCAGGAGTGCCATCTTCTGGAAAGAAGTGGTAAGTGCAGTCTGGTGAACTGCCTATCTGCCTAGGTGTTTTTTTTTTTTTTTGAAAAAAAATTCTACATTTATTATAATGATTTATTTATATTTTATTTATATATATTTTAATATTTATATTAAAATTTTTTTTATTTCTATTTTTTAAAATTTTCTCTACCTTCTGAGTTCATTCCCAGTATCTTGGGGTGTCTCCTTCTGATTTAGGGGCCTATTACTGCTGAGGTGTGTTTTGTGTTTTAATTATAATTTAACTTTATCGTTATTATTTTGGGGGGGGCATGGGCTGGGAATTGAGCCCAAGTCTCCCATGTGGCAGATAGGCATTCTGCCACTGAAATACCCGTGCTCCCCAGCCTAGCTTTAAATAGACCCTCAAGTAGAACTGTAACCCCTACATGAGGTCCAGGCCTTGGCTTGGAGGGGAAATTGACAAACCAAGTACAAAAGGGAACTTTCAATGCAAAACCAAGTAAATACAAAACTTTAGATGAGTGAAGGAAACTAACTTGCAAAATAACCTTATTAAGATAATCAACGCCCTGAACATAACAGAAAATTGCAAAGCACACGAAGATCCCAGCAGAAATAGCCTAGGAGCAAATGATCAAATCAAAACACCAGAGGGGCCACAGAACAGAGAACAACTACTCAAGGATATTTATAAAGAAATAAAGAATATCAGGAAGACCCTAGAAGAGCGTAAAGAAGAATTCAAAATATTAAATAAAATGGCAGAGCTCACAGAGATAAAAGATACAGTAGACCAGATTAGAATTATACTAGATTATAACAATTATACTATAATTGTTCAGATGACTGTGGAACCTGGAAAAGCTGTTGCTACTATTGATGCATAACATATTGCTATTTGTCTTTTTATATAAATAAATAAATAAATAATTAAATGTATATAATTAGGAGTTTTGGAAATTTTAGCTGTGCTTTCAACTTTGGAAAAATATCCCAGTTGTACCATGTTGAATTGGCATTATACAGAAATTAACAGCCATATTGGTCTAGAAACGTTAAACATAGATTTTTCTATTTGTACAGGAGTAACTCACTGTATTAAATATGTAAGGTCTTATTTACATGGGTTTCACTACAGACACTAATAAAGTATTCTCTAAATACAAAAAAGATATATACTAGAGACACAAGATAGCAGATTCGAAGAAGCAGAAGGAAGAATAATTGAGCTAGAAAACAGACTGATTGCATTAGAGCACACAAAAGAACAAATGGCAAGAAAGATGGAAAAAATGGAACTGAATCTTAGGGAAATGATGGACAACAAAAGGTGGACAAATATAAGAATCATTGATGTCCCAGAAGGAGAAGAGTAGTGTAAACGGCTGGGAATGTTAGTTGAAGATATAATCAGGGAAAACTTTCCAACCCTTATAAAAGACATAAATATGCAAATTAAGAGGCTTAAATAGAATAAATTCAAATGAACCCCAAATAGAATAAATCCAAATAGGCTTGCTCCAAGACACATACTAAACGAACTGTCAAATGTTGAAGAGAAGCAGAAAGTCCTGAAATCAGTACAAGAAAAACAATCTATTTCATACAAGGGAAAACACCTAGGACTGAGTCTGGACTACTCAGCAGGCACATGGAGTCACGAATGCAGTAGTATGATATATTTATCCTGAATGAGAAAGGCTTCCAGCCAAGAATTCTTTTTCCAGTAAGTTATCCTTCAAAATTGAGAGTGAGATTAAAATCTTCAAAGACAAACAAGACTGGGAAAACTATTCACAAGATACCTGCCCTACACGAAATACTAAAGGAAATCCAACCAGCAGAAGAAAAAAAAAGAACAAGAGAGGGAGGTCTTGAGGAGGGCACAGAATTGAACAGTACCAGTGAGGGTAATTTAAAGGATAAAAATAGAGAGAGAAAAAAGAATATATAGACCTGATAAATAAATAAAATAAATAAAATAAAAAGGATATATAGACCTGATAATTAAAAACTAAAGAATAAGATGGTAGATTCAAGAAATGCTTCAACATAACTTTGAATGTTAATAGACTAAATTCACCAATTAAAAGATACAGATTGGCAGAATGGATTTAAAAACATGCTATTTATAAGAGATGTATCTTAGACCCAAGGACACAAACAGATTGAAAGTGAAAGACTAGAAAAAGATGTTCTATGCAAGCTTTAACCAATGAAAGCAGGGGTAGCTATACTAACATCAAATAAAATAGACTTTAAATGTAAAGTCATCAAGAACACTACATATTTTAAAAAGGGACAATTTGCTAAGCAGAAATAACAATACTAAACGTTTTTGTTTCCAATCAAGGAGCTCCAAAATACATGAGGCAAACTTTGGCAAAACTGAAGGGAGCTATAGAAGTTTCAACAATAATAGTGGGATAATTCAGTACACAACTCTCCACTATAGATAAAACAGCCAGACAGAGGATCAACAAGGAAATAGAGAACTTAAACCATGTGATAAATGAATTAGACCTAATAGACTTACATAGATTATTACACTCTTAAACACCAGGATATACATTCTTCTCTAGTGCTCGTGAAACACTCTCCAGGATAGATAATATACTAGGACACAAAATAAATCTTTATATATTTAGTAAGATTGAAATTGTCCAAAGTGCTTTCTCTGACCACAGTGAAATGAAGCTGGAAATTAACAATCATCAGAGAAACAGGCTTCTACAAATATATGGAGATAGAACAACAAACACTTTTTTACAAAATTTTTATTAATAAAACCAATCAACATACAACATGAACATTCTTAATGTATGAACATTCCATACTTGGTGTGCAATCAATGGCTCACAATATCATCACACAGCTGTATAGTCATCATTATAATCATTTCTCAGAACATTTACATCACACCAGAAAAAGAAATAAAAAGAAAAAAGAAAAAACTCATACATACCATACCCCTTACCCCTCTCTCTCATTGTCCAGAACAACACCCGCTTAAATAATCAGTGGGTTAAAGAAGAAATTGCTAGAGAAATTGGTAAATATCTGAAGATGAATTATAATGGAATACAACATATAAGAACTTATGAGGTGCAGCAAAAGCAGTGCTGAAAGGGAAATTTATTGCCCTAAATGGCAATATTAAAAAAGAAGAAAGAGCAAAAACTGGGGAGTTAACTGCTCACCTGGAGGAATTAGAGAAAGAACAGCAAACTAACCCCAAAGCAAAGAAAAGACGAGAGACAGCAATGATTAAAGCAGAAATAAACAAATTGGAGAATGAAACAAAACAACAGGAAGAATCAACAAAACTTGGTGGTTCTTTGAGAAAATCAATAAAATTGATAGACTTCTAGCTAGACTGACAAAGAAAAAAAAAGAGAGGACACAAATAAACAAAATCAGAAATGAGAGGGGGGTCATTACCCACAGATCATAAAGAAAAATTTAAAAACCATAAGAAGATACTATGAACAACTATATGCCAACAAACTAGACAACTTAGATGAACTGGACAAATTTTTAGAAAGACACAAACTACCTATACTGACTTGAGAAGAAATAGATCTTAAACCAATTACAAGTAAAGAGATTCAATCAGTCACCAAAAATCTTCTCACAAAGAAAAGTCCAGGACCAGATGGGTTCATAGGGAAATTTTATCAAACATTCCAAAAAGAACTAACACAAAACCTGCTCAAATGCTTCAAAAAAACTGAGACAAAAGGAATGCTACCTAGTCATTTTATGAGGCTAACATCACTCTAAGACCAAAAACTGGATAAAGATGCTACAAGAAAGGAAATTATAGACCAATCTTCCTAATGAACAGAGATGTAAAAATTCTCAACATAATACTGGCAAATTGAATCCAATGACACATTAAAAAAATTATACATCATGACCAAGTGGGGTTTATACCAGGAATGCAAGGGTGGTTCAACACTAGGAAATCAATCAGTGTAATACAGCACATTAACAAATTGAAAGGGGAAAATTACATGATCATGTTGATTGCTGTTGAAAAAGCATTAGAAAAATTCAGCATCCTTTCCTGATAAAAACACTTCAAAAGGTAGGAACCAAAGGAAACTTCCTCAATATCATATAGAGCATATATGAAAAAACCCAAACCCGGTATAATACTTAATGATGAGAGACTGAAAGCATTCTCCCTAATATCAGGAAGGAGACAGAGATTCCCAATGTCATCACTATTATTTTACATTGTACTAGAAGTCCTAGCTGGAGCAACTAGACAGGAGAAAGAACTAAAAGGCATCCAAATAGGAAAGGAAGAAGTAAAACTTTTATTATTTGCAGATGACATGATCTTATACTTGGAAAACCCTGAGAAATCTATGACAAAGCTACTTAACTAATAAACAAATTCAGCAAAGTAGTAGGATACAAGATTAATGGACAAACATCAGTAATGTTTCTATACAAAGTAATGACCTATCTGAGGTGACAACTAAGGAAAAAATTACATTCAAAATAGCAACAAAAAGAATCAGGTATCTAGGAATCAGCCTAACAAGGGATGCCAAGGACTTGTACACAGAAAATTATAAAACATGGCTAAAAGAAATAAAAAATGTCTTAAAAAATGGAAAGACATTCCATTCTCATGGATAGGAAGGTTGAAGGTCATTAAGATGTCAATTCTACCCCAACTGATCTACAGACTCAATATAATACCAATCAAAATCCCAACAACCTACTTTGAAGACTTGGAAAAGCTAGTTATTAAATTTATTTTGAAGGGAAAGAGACCCCGAGTAGCTAAAGATATCCTAAAAAAGAAGAGCAAAGTGGGAGGACTAACACTTCCTGACTTTAAAGCTTACCATAAAGCCACAGTGGTCAAACATATGGTACTGGCACAAAGGTAGACGTATCAACCAATGGAATTGAGTTGAAAGTGTGGAGACAAACCACCAAATCTATGGACAGCTGATCTTTGATAAGGCCCCCAAATCCGCTGAACTGGGACAGAAAAATCTTTTCATTACAAGGTATGGGAGAATTGGATATCAATAGCCAAAAAAAATGAAAGAGGTTCCCTACCTTATGCCCTATACAAAAATTAATTTAAAAATGGATTAAAGCTCTAAACTTATGAGCCAGGACCATAAAACTTATAGAAGAAATAGTAGGGAAACACCTTCAAGATCTAGTAAGAGGAGGCAGCTTCTTAAACTGTACACCTAAGGCATAAGCAGCAAAAGAAAAAAAATAGATGAATCAGAACTCCTTAAGTCCATGAGCTCCTGTGCTTCAAAGGACTTTGTCAAAAAGGTGAAGAGGCAGCCAACTCAAAGGGAGAAAATATTTAGAACTCAAATATTGGTAAAGGCTTGATATCCTGTGTACAGAAAGTATATGGCAGAGGATAATATGAATAGGAACTGTTTCGAAGAGCATATACAAATGGCTAAAAAGCACCTGAAGATATGTTCATTTTCATTAGCTATAGGGGAAATGCAAATCAAGATGACAAGGAGATATCACCTCACACCTGTAAGTATGGTTGTTATTAAACAAACAGGAAACTACAAACATTGGAGAGGATGTGGACAAATTGAAACACTTATTCACTATTGGCAGGAATGTATAATGGTGTAGCCACTGTGGAAAACAGTCTAGTGATTCCTCAGAAAACTAAATATTGAGCTGTCCTATAACCTGGCAATATCAATATTTGGTATATACCCAGAATAGCTGAAAGTGGTGACACAAACAGACATTTTCACACCGATGTTCATAGTGGCGCAATTCACAATTGCCAAAAGATGGAAGTAATCCAAGTGCCCATCAACAGATGAGTGAGAAATGAGAAATGAGAGGGGGGTCATTACCCACAGATCATAAAGAAAAATTTAAAAACCATAAGAAGATACTATGAACAACTATATGCCAACAAACTAGACAACTTAGATGAACTGGACAAATTTTTAGAAAGACACAAACTACCTATACTGACTTGAGAAGAAATAGATCTTAAACCAATTACAAGTAAAGAGATTCAATCAGTCACCAAAAATCTTCTCACAAAGAAAAGTCCAGGACCAGATGGGTTCATAGGGAAATTTTATCAAACATTCCAAAAAGAACTAACACAGATGAGTGGACAAACAAAATGTGGTATAGGCATACGATGGAATATTATACAACAGTAAGAAGTAATGATGTCCCGAACCATATGACAACATGGATAAACTTTGAGGACACAATGTTAAGTGAAACAAATCATACACAAAATGATAGCTACTGTATGATTCTGCTACAATGACTCTGGTAAAGGTAATCTCAGGAATTTACACTGCAGAATATAGGGGATCTAGAGGTATACAGAAGTTAGAGACAGGGGAAAGGCTACCCAATGAGGTTGAACTTAAATGTAAGGGAATGGATAGAAGTGATTGTAACTAATTTACAGGGTTATAAGTAACATTACCATAATGAAGGTAAATATGACTGAAAGGGGATGTATGTTGCCATGTGTCCCACTGATTAAATCTACAATTATAAATAAGTTCTTGACATGGACTATTTTAAAGATTTGATATTGGGCAAAGTGTTGATAGTACAGGGCTACAGGGGAAAAACTAAAATTGCATGCTATGATCAATAGTTAGCAGGAAGATATCAACAGTATCACAGCACTACCAGGGGCAATTAATTGGTGGGTGGTGGTGGTGAGACAAGTGGTGAGGGGTAGTTTTGATTTGATATTTGGTGAGGCTTTGTTTGTTAGTTCTTTGTCTCTATGGACCAATGAAAATTGTCTAAAATTGAGAGTGCTGTTGATTTACAACCAAGTGAGGACACTGTAAGACATGGCTTTTTATTTTGGACATTATCCATGATGCCCAATAGATGGAGGGAGGTGAAGAGTACAATGACTGAGAAGCAGAGTGGCGAACTGTGATACATTTATATGACAGAATATGGTGTGACTTCAAAAAGGAAGAATGTCGAACTAGTTTGCTAGCTGCCAGAATGCAATATACCAGAAACAGAATGGCTTTTAAAAAGGAGAATTTAATGAGTTTCTAGTTTACAGTTCTAAGACCAAAAAAAGTCCCAATTAAAACAAATCTATAGAAGTGTCCAATCTAAGGCATCCAGGGAGAGATACATTGGTTCAAGAAGGCTGATGAAGTACAGGGTTTCTCTCTCAAGTGAGAAGGTACATGGTGAACATGGTCAGGGTTTCTCTCTCATCTGGAAGGGCACATGGCAAACACGGCATCATCTGCTAGCTTCTTCTCCTGGCTTCCTGCTTCATGAAGCTCCCTGGGAGGCGTTTTCCTTCTTCATCTCCAAAGGTCGCTGGCTCATGGACTGTTCATGGTGCTGCAGCATTCTCTGTTCTCACCGAATCTCTCATTCTCTAAAATGTTTCCTCTTTTATAGGACTCCAGAAACTAATCAAGACCCACCCAAAGGGGTGGAGACAGGCCTCCCCTAATCCAGTTCAACAACCACTCTTGATTGGGAGACATCTCCAGGGAGATGATCTAATTACAGTTTCAAACATACAGTATTGAAAAGGGATTATTCTGCCATTTTACTAAATGGAATTTTGATTAAAACATGGCTTTTCTAGGGTCCATACATCCTTTCAAACCAGCACAAGAGGCATGCAAACATAATGGATAAACCTTGGGGAAAATGTGTTGTGCAAAATAAGCCAGAAACAAAAGAACAGATATGCTAAGGTCTCTTTCAGAAAATATTTAAAATTGGAGCCTCCATGCACTATGATTACTTTCCAGAAACCTACAACCTCCAGAAGGGTTCCTAGGCCAGACAAATCCTGAAACCCAGAGGGGCCAGCCTCTCCAGACATTCAACTAGTTCCACCCCCCTTTTTCACAGTATCAACATGAATAAGTCAGAATGGGCATAGCCCAAATACCACTAAAGATAAGGAGAATGATCAAAGGAGAAGGTGGAATTACAGCAGAGAAGATATGATTTAACAAAGGAATGTGATGACTGAAACATTATATTGATTTTTCTTTTAGTTTCCTGTGTCTTGGAGCAGCTAGAAGGAAAAGCCTAAAATTGAGGAACTGTAACCCATACCAAACTCTGAAATCTATTCTACAACTAATTGATGCAGTGTGCTTTGAAATTTTTTGCTTTTTTTTTTTTGGTATATATGTTATTTTTCACAATAAAAAAATTAATAAAAAGGAAAAAGAAAATTGGAGCCTAGAGTGTAAACCCTTATAGCAGACACACTTAGTCTGAAGTTGTAAGTATATTTCTAAATTCGGAGACACTGAGCTATATGTGTATCAGCAGGTATTTCCTTGGAACTTTGAGTAACTCTGTGATACCCAAGACCCAGAAATGGAGTGCTGCAGTCCTGAAAGTTAGCATAGTGATAGATGTTAACAGTTAAAGTAACCAAAAAAGAGATCAGACCTCAAGTAGAGATAAAAACAAAGCCAATCTGGCTGGAACTAAGGTAAATAGGAATGGAGGGTAAAGATGATAGATGGTGCATGTACTCTAGACCTTCACTATGGTATGAGACCAAAGGCAGAGGGGTTTATTACGTCTAGAACCTAAATTTTCTGTAACACACAATCTAAATTAACCTGTCTGCATAGTTCATTTAAACAACCCAAACTCCCAGAGTCCAGAATGGGAACAAGTAGTTGTAATTCTCTGTAGCTTAATGTAATACCCAAATACATCTCAAACTGTGGTGGGCTGATAATTAAAAAGTATTGGTAGTGTCCCTTGAGGGTCCAAAGGGAAAAAAAACAGAACCATTAAAATTTCCCATCTGGGAAACTCTAGGTACCCTCTCAACCACTGGGAACTTCCAAGAAAATAGGCCAAGCCCTGGATTTTGAGGCTTGCCCTTATGCAACACTTCTATGGTGTAGAAGCCAAGACTACCTATAATAAGGCCTAAGAGTTGTTTCTAGGTAACCTCTTTTGTGGCTCAGATGCGACCTCTTTCTCTGTACCAGCTCTGGAAGGAAAATCATTGCCCTCCCCTGTATGTGGGACATGACATTCAAGGGTGAAAGTCTCCCTTACAACATGGGGCACGACTTCTGGGGATGAGTCCGGCCCTGGCTCCAGTGGGGTCAGCACATTCCTGATCAAAATGGGGAAAAGAAGTATAATAAAGTAGGGCATCAGTGGCTAAGATAAAATAGAGTCAAGAGGCTTCTCTTATGCAAGCCGACTGCATAGTTAGATAGTACTAATTGCCATGGTTTGTTAAACCCCAACCAACATCACTCCTGTTAACATTTCTTTTTTTTTTTTTTTTTTTTTACATGGGCAGGCACCGGGAATTGAACCCAGGTCCTCTGACATGGCAGGTGAGAACTCTGCCTGCTGAGCCACTGTGGCCCACCCTCCTGTTAACTCTTAAGAACACCTAGGGCTTGAGTGGAAATTCTATAAAAGTTTCACACACTGTTTGCTTTCCTGGAATTTATAATTTCCAGAGGGCTCCTAGCCCAGATAAATCCTGAAATCCAGAGGGACCAGCCTCTCCAAGACTATCAACTAATTACATCCCTCTATCATTTAATGTTGACACCCCTTCTCAACATGAAAAAGTCAGAACAGGCATTGCCTAAAGATCCCTATAGATTGGGAGAAGGAGTTGTAAAAGAGAAAAGAGGATTTAACAAATGAGTATGACTGCTGAATCACCATATTGACATTTCTTCTAGCTTGCAGTGTTTTGGAGCACCTAGAAGGAAAAATCTGAAATCGTAGAAGGGTAACACATAGCAAACCCTAGTATCTGTTCTGTAACTACTTGTTGAAGTGTACTTTGAAAATCATAGCTTTTTCTTTCTTTTCTTTGTATATATGCCATATTTCACAATAAAAAATGTTTTTAAAAACATTGTATTATTTTCTTCTTAGCCACAGTTAGATCGTGCCTTCATTTGCTCATCTGCTGAATCTACCAGGCAAAGGTTCATAAATAGAATGTGCACCGTGTGAGTTTGGAGAACCAAAGGAGCCATCTGTCTGGGCATGCTCATGCAGCCAACGCCCTTGACTCACCAGGGCCAAGGCCACATGCTGAGCCCCAGCTTCACATCTTGTAACCTGTGTGTTCACATCCTAGTCTCTCTTTCCTCCCTTTGGCAGTGTACTTGGTTTATAAGCCATGACTGTGGTTTGTGTGATCGCTTGTTTTGCCGTAACCAGAGATCACTCCGGTGATCCTGGCCAAGCACTGTGAACATAAGCGTGTTGACCCCACAGTCCTGTGGGAAACCATTCGGTCTATAGCCTCATGGCATCAAGCTCCTTTAAGTCCACCAGGAGAAGGGTCCTGACTGTGGAACATGAAATTTCATCAGCAGAGGCCAGGAAGAGATAGTAAAAGCTACTCAGTTAACTTTGGTGCTTCCATGATTTGAAAAACCATTTGGAACTATTTAGAAAAGTTATTCTTCTCTTTTAAATGAGTTGTCTGTCTTAGGAAAGTTTGAATTAAGCTATTGCTTAGTTATACACATTTAAAAAATTGAGTGGTCTTTCCAATGTCAGAAATCAGCATTGCTATTAAACCACCTTGGAGCAGACTCTAGCCATTGCCTACCCTGAAGCCATCCCTGCACTCCTCCTTCCTCGGTCTAAGTGGGCATGCGATCCACTTCTGGTTAATGTGACTGGGGCAATCTGTGGGGGTGGGGGTGTGTGTGTGGGCTCCTGGGAATATTTCCTTCCCAATAAGAAGGAGGCATGCTAGGTCGAGGTCTGTGCTCCATGTTGCAGTCAGCGTTCTGCCTTGAACATGCCACGTGAGGAAACACCCAGGGGGCCGCTGCAGTTACCTTGCAACCATGAGGGGTGGGGCATGTGATGCTGACCCAGGACCCTGATCTGAAATCACTACCTGTTGAATCAATGCCAGGTCTAATATCTGCATTTCTTGTTATGTGAGAAGGAGGGGGAGGAGGAGGAGGAGAAGGAGGAGCAGGAAACCTATCAGTAGGGTATTCTGCTACTTGAAAACAAAGTTGTCCTAAGGGATATAAAGAGCCCGAACTACGTACAAGAGCCTATGCTAAGCAATCAGGGAGATAAAAGACATATGGGGTAGATACCTATCCTCAAGGGGTACCCAATCTAGTTCAGGGGTCGGCAACCTTTTTCTTTAAAGGGCAGATCATAGATATTTCTAAATTGTGCAGTCATTGTGGTCTTCATCACAACCACCCAGCACTGTTGTTACAGTGTGAAAGCAGGTACACACAGTGTGTAAACAAATGGGCGTGAATGTGTTCCAATAAAACTTTATTTATGGACACTGAAACTCAAATTTCATATAATGCTCATGTGCCACAAAGTATTATTCTTTTTTTTTTGAATTGTTTTCCGCTTTTAAAAATGTGAAAATCTTTCTTAGTTCCGAGGCACAAGGACTTTTGCCTTAATACCTTTTTCCAGGAATATTGATTCTGTGGCTTTATTTCCAAACAAATTAATATACCACTGTTTTCAGTGAAAAATGTGATGGGTCGTGTTCTTTGCTGGTGCCATTAAATATCTCGGAATCTTTGCAGACACAGATATTGGGGGTCTGAGGACAGGGGAAAGGTGAGAAGAGGCCATTTTGAGGGAGGCACAGCTTCAATAACTTAATAGCTTAATTGAACCTTTTAATCTCTATGTTATTTGTAACTTAATCAGTGGAGGATTTTTTTTTCCCCCAGTGGAGGATTTTGACATGTCTTCGTTAGTCTCAAAAATAAATGAGTGCATTTTACACTACCAAACAGATCAAAATACTGCCAGGGAGGAGAACAAAACGAAGAGGAAAGAAAATGATTAGGATGATGTCAAAGGGCTGCATTAAAGGGAAAGGGAAAGATTTGCATTCAGGGCTCTCTAATGCTAAACTGATCTTTCAGGCCAACATCTTGGAGTGTGTTCAAGCCCAGAAAAAAAGCAACATTCTTTATTAGCTGGAAATAACAAAAGGCATTTTCAGTTGGGCTTAATAGTGGGCAGAGACTGCAGCAAGCATGAAAATAACTGAGTGGGCTGAACTCATTGAACCGATTTGCACTGTTTACTGATGTTCAAAAATAAAAAGAGCCCATTGATTCAAGCCCTCTGCCCTGAATCACTTCGTCAAGTGTGCAAGGAATTGGCATCACACTCAAGGCCAAAGAACAGTGACACCATGAAATGAAAAGGAGAATCGTAAAGGAAGTGGACTTTCCTGGCAGGGACACACCAGCACCTGTGAAAGGAAACATTGGATGCCTGTGGGCTGGGGCAGGGGCCACAGCTGTCAGATGGGGCCTGAGTGGAACACGTGGCTTCTGCTGAAGGGACTGGATTTCCGAGAAAGAATGTCGGCTCCGGCCGAGGTGGTAGAGGAGAGCTCCGAACAGGGAGAAAAGACAGCTGGTGTTGGCACTGGAGAGCCCCCCAGACCCCTGAAAGGCAGCCCTGCTGTGAATGAGGGCATTGTCCAGCGACACCTCAGCCCGAGGCGCCCACACAGACCTGCCGAGCCGAGGGCAGGCCCTCTGGCCCGCTCCTCCAGCTCCCAGCACCCTCACCTGCTGGTTAAAAGCTTAATCCAACCTGTCAGAGAGTGGGTTTATGAAAATATGTTTTGTGCAACCTTCAAAAAGACAGCAGGTGAGATAAATGAAAAGGACAATCGGAAAACAAATACACAAATAAAAAAGAAGGTGGAGACTTTAAGAGTGGAATATATGTATATATTTTTATATGTTTGCATTTTATTATGAAAAATTTCATACATATATTGAAGTAAAAGAGTACAATGACTCTCTGTATACCCATCCTCTGGATCTAATATTTTCATTACAGAACTTGAGTGTTTACAGGACAAAATAAAGGATATGAGTAAATACAGGGCTCCCATATAGCCGACCACCACCAATACCATCATTGGTTACAATTGATGGTAGCACATTTTTATAATTGTACTATTAGTTAAAGTCCATGGTTTAATTTAGGGCTCACTGTTTATGTAGTGTAGTTCATGGATTTATTTTTTAATTTTTATTCTGTTACCCTATATACACAAACTTACATTTCCCCCTTTTAATCATAATCAGATATGTATTTCAGTGCTGTTAATTGTGTCGATAATGGTGTGCTATCATCACAGCCACCATTACCAAAACATTTCCATCACTCCAAATAGGAACCTGGACATTTAAAGCCTTCACTTCCTATTCCCACTTAGTCTTCTGGTAATCTATACTCTAGATTCTGACTAAATAAGTTTGCTTATTCTAATTGTTTTCAATCATTGAGATCTGCAATGTTTGTACTTTTGTATCTGGCTTATTTCATTAAACATGATGTCTTCACAGTTTATCTATGTTTTTGCTTATATCAGGGTTTCATTTCTTTTTATGGCTGAATAATATTCTTTTGTATATATACACAACAATTTGTTTATCCATTCATCAATTGATGGACGTTGGATTGCTTCCATTTTTTGGCAATTGTGAATAAGGCCTCTGTGATGTGCAAATATCTGTTCAAGTCCCTGCTTTCAACTGTTCTGGATAAATATCTAGTAGTTGAATTACTGGGTCATATGGTAGTTCTATACTTAGCTTTCTGAAGAACTGCCAAGCTGTCTTCCATAGCGACTGCATAATTTTACATTGCCACCAGCAATGAATGAGTGTTCCTATTTCTCCACATCCTCTCCGATACTTGCTATTTTCAATTTTTTTAAACAGCAGCCATTCCCGTGGGTGTAAAATGGCATCTCATTGTGATTTTGATTTGCATTTCCCTGATGGCTAATGATGATGAGCATGGTTCAAGTGTTTTTTGGCCATTTGTATATCTTCTTTGGAGAAATGTTTTTTCTCCAAATGTTTTGCCCATTTTTAACTGAGTTGTCTTCTTCTTGTTAAATTGAAGGATTTCTTTATATATTCTGGATATTAATCCTTTATCAGATATGTTTTCCAAATATTTTCTCCCATTGTCTAGGTTGTCATTTTACTTTCATGATAAAGTTCTTTAAGGAACAAAAGTTTTTAATATTGAGGGGGCCCCATTTATCTATTTTTTTTAGCTCTTATATTAAGGTATTTGATACATTTTGAGTTGATTTTTGTATATGGTATGAAGTAGGGGTCCTTTTTTTTTTCTTTTTTGGTCAAATGGAGATCCAGTTTTCCTAGCATGATTTGTTAAGTGGTCATTGTCACCTTGTCAAAAATCAGTTGGCCATAAATGTAAGGATTGTTTCAAGAGCTCTCAATTTATTCCATTGATTGATATGTTTGTCCTTGTGCCAGTATCATGCTGTTTTCATTACTGTGGCTTTGTAATAGCTTTAAGATTGGCAAGTATGAGGTTTCCAACTTCATTCTTTTTTTTCAAGATGGCATTAGCTATTTGGGGGCCCCTTACCCTTCCATAAAAACTTCATGATTGGCTTTTCCATTTCCACAAAGAAGGTTTTTGGAATTTTGCTTGGGATTTCATAAATTGCTTTGGATAGTATTAACATTTTAACAACATTCAGTCTTCTAATCCATAAACATGGAATATCCTTCCACTTGTTCAGGTCTTCTTTAATTTCTTTTAGCAAGATTTTATAGCTCTCTGTGCATAAGTCCTTTCATCCTTGGTTAAATTTATTCCCAGATATTTGATTCTTTAATTGTTATTTTGAATGGAATTTTTGTCTTGATTACTTCTTTCTTTTGCTCATTGCTTGTGTATAGAACCACTACTGATTTTTGGGTGTTGATCTTATACCCTGCCACTTGGCTGATTTCATTTATTAGCTCTAGGGGCTTTGGATTTTTCAGGAGTTTCTATATATAAGAGCATTTCCTCTGCAAATAGGAAAAGTTTTACTTTTTCCTTTTCAATTTGGATGCTTTTTATTTCTTTGTCTTTCCTGATTGCTCTGGCTAGAACTTCCAGTACAATGTTGAATAACAGTGATGAATGTGTGCATCCTTGTATTATTTCTGATCTCAGAGGGAAATCTTTCAGTCTTTCACCATTAAGTAGGATGTTAGCTGTAGGCTTTTCATATATGCCCTTAATCATGTTGACAAAGTTTCCAGCTATTCCTAGTGTTCTAAGTCATTTTTTTCTGTCAAGAAAGGATGCTGTATTTTGTCATATGCTTTTCTGCATAACTTGAGATGATCATGTGTTTTTTTTCCCTTTCATTTTGTTAATGTGGTGTATTACATAAATTGATTTTCTTATATTGAATCAACCTTGCAGAGCAGGGATAAATCCTAGTTTATCATGCTGTATAATTCTTTTTTTTTTTATCATCACACAGTTGTGCTTTCATTACCATGATCATTTTTTTAACATTTGCATCTCTCCAGCAAAAGAAATAAAAAATAAAAAACTCAAACATACCATATTCCTTACCCCTCCCTCTCATTGAACACTAGTATTTTAATCTACTTAATTTATTTTAACCTTTGTTCTCCCTATTATTGTTCATTTTTATCCATATTTTTTACTCATCTGTCCATACCATGGATAAAAGAAGCCTCAGACACAAGGTTTTCACAATCACACAGTCACTTTGTAAAAGCTATATCATTATACAATCATCTTCAAGAAACATGACTACTGAAACAAAGCTCTAACATTTCAGGTACTTCCCTCTAGCCACTCTAATACACCATAAACTGAAAATGGGATATCTACATAATGCATAACAATAACCTCCAGGATAACCTCTCAACTCTGTTTGAAATTTCTTAGCCACTGACACTTTATTTTTTCTCATTTTGTATAATTCTTTTAACACGGTGTCAGATTGGTTTGCTAGTATATTTGTTGAGGATTTTTGCAACTTTTTTATAAGAGATATTGGTCTGTGGTTTTCCTTTCTTACAGTATCTTTATGTGTCTCTGCTATGAATGCTAGCCTCATAGAATAAGTTAGGAGTGTTCCCGCTTCTTCAATTCTTTGGAAGAATTTGAGCAGAATTGTATTCTTCTTGAAATGTTTGGTAGAAATCACCTGTAAAGCCATATGGTCCTGAGCTTTTTTGATTACTGATTCAATCTCTTTGCTAGTAATTGGTTTGTTGAGCTCTTCTATTTCTTCTTGAGTCAAAATAGGTAGTTTGTGTGTTTCTAAGAATTTGTCCATTTCATCTAGGTTCTCTAATTTATTGGCATACAGTTATTCATAGTATCCCCTTATAGTCCTTTTTATTTCAGTAGGTTCAGTAGTAATGCCCTGTTTCATTTCTGATTTTCATTATTTGTATCCTTCCTTTTTTCCTTAGTCAGTATAGTTTTGTTGGCTTTATTGATCTTTTCAAAGAGCCAATTTTGGTTTTGTTGATTCTCTCTACTGTATTTGTTTTGTTTTCTATTTCATTTATCTCCGCTCTTTAATTTATTTCCTTCCTTCTGCTCACTTTAGGTTTCTTTTGCTCTTCTCTTTCTGGTTCTTGAGTTTTGAGGTTAGGTCTCTGATTTGAAGTCTATCTTCTTTTTTAATGTAAGCCTCTAGAGCTATCAGTTTCCCCATCAGCTCTGCCTTCACTGCATCCCATAATTTTTGTATGTTGTATTTTCATATTCATTCACCTCAAGAATTTCCTAATTTCATTTCAGATTTCCTTCTTAACCAATTAGTTGTTTAAGGGTATGTTGTTTAATTTCTCTATATTTGAGGGTTTCCATTTCTCCCTCTGTCATTGATTTCTAGCTTCATTCCATTGAGGCCAGAGAATACATATTGAATGATTTCAATATTTTTGAATTTATTGAGACTTGTTTTGTGAACCAACATATGGCCTACCCCAAAGCGTGATCCATGCGCACATGAGAAGAATGCATATTCTGTTTCCGTTGGGTGCAGTGTTCTACGTATATGGCTGTTCTAGTTTGCTAGCTGCTGGAATGCAACACACCAGAGACTGATTGGCTTTTAATAAAAGGGGATTTATTTTGTTGGTTCTTCAGAGGAAAGGCAGCTAACTTTCCACTGAGGTTCTTTCTTACGTGGAAGGCACAAGATGGTCTCTGCTGGTCTTCTCTCCAGGCCCCTGGGTTCACAACAACTTTTCCCAGGGTGACTTCTTTCTGCATCTCCAAAGGCCTGGGCTGAGCTGCAAGTGCTGAGATGAGGAATGCCGAGCTGCTTAGGCTGTGCTACATTGCGTTCTCTCATTTAAGCACCAGCCAATTAAGTCAAACGTCACTCATTGCAGCAGACACGCCTCCTAGCTGACTGCAGATGTAATTAGCAACAGACGAGGTTCACGTACCATTGGCTTACGTCCACAGCAACAAGACTAGGTATGCTCACCTGGCCAAGTTGACAACTGAATCTAACTATCACAATGGCCATTAGGTCTAGTTGGTTTAGTGCATCTTTCAAGTCCTGTGCTTCCTTATTGATCTTCTGACTAGATGTTCTACCAGTATTGAGAGTGGTGTGTTAAAATCTTCTACTATTAACATACAACCATCAATATCTCCCTTCAAATATGTCAGTGTTTGCCTCTAATATTTTGGCACTCTGCCGTTAGATGCATATATATTAATAATTGTTACATCTTCCTGTTGAATTGTCCCATTTATTGATATATAATGACTATCTTTGTTCCTCATACTGTTTTTGAATTAAAGTGTATTTTTCCCGATATTAGTATAGCCACCCAAGCTCTTTTTTGTTTACTATTTATATGGTATATATATATTTCCATCTCTTCACCCTCAATCTGCTCGTTTCTTTGACTTTAAAAAGATAACATACAGTTGGCTCACGCTTTTTTATCCATTCGTCCAATCTCTCTTTTAAAAATATTTTTATTGCATACACAACAAACAAGCATACAAATATCCTTGACATGCAAACATTCTATACATGATGTATAATCAATGGAGCACACTTTTCCATTTTCCCAGAAGGTGGAGAACCAGAAATAATTGGTGAGTGACACATATATCCACCACAGGGGTCTTGCCAGGAACAGAGATTAAGGGGGACTAAAGCTCTCCCATCCCCTCCCCCAAACCCTTGGTGCTTCCATTGCATACAAAATGTCCTTATGAAGAATATTTAGAGACTCTACCCTATGTTAAAAATGAGGTGATTTAAAGATGTTCTTTTTCAATGCCAGCAGTGACCTCTAGGCTCCTTGGTGGTTTGTCACCTCTGATATACCATATGGGGATTTTGAGTATTCAGAGAAACAGGATATGGCAAAATCCCTAATATTATGTTAAATATAATTACTCTTTCGTGGTGATTCAGAGGGCCTCAGAATTATCATTACGGAAATTTGTTTCTGTGGTGGGGTACCAAAATGCAGAGAGCTATAGAATGTAATAATGACACACCTGACTTTTCATTCATTCAATCATTTAAAAATATTTAAATTATTTAATACGTTAATTCATTCTGCACATATTTAGTAATGGCCACTCTATGCCAGGTATTTTCTGGGCACTGGAGGCTGCAGTGGTAACCAAAACACAGTCTCTGCCCTCAACAATTCTATATTCTGGGGACAGCCTCAGTCGAATCTGTTAGATGATGACCAGATTTGATCTCAGGAATGCTGCTTATTGTTGTGGTTAAGAAATCTGACTGTTACTTCCTCTCACCTGGGAGATTCAGCACCTGGCTTTCTGATGCTACTCCTGTCATAATTCCTGCTAATTTCAATACCCACTACGATGGTCCTTCCAATAGCCTGGCCTCTTCAGTTCTGCCACCTGCTGGCCTCTGATGCTCTGGCTTCCTTTCTACTCCAGCCACTGACTCCCACGGTCACCCCCTAGACCTCGTCATTCCCGACGTCTGCACTTTCTCCACAATCGCGATTTCTGTCATCTGCTCTCTGACTGCCTCCTCCTGACTATCCATGTATTTTCTCCAGTTTCCTGATGCAGACATGTTTCCGATCCCATGGAAATCCGCAATCCATTGATCCTACCACCTTCTGCCATTCCTGCCACTCCTCTGCACATCCATCAACTCCTCTCCCCTTTTCGCTCTGAGTCCTTGCCTGGAAAAAACCCACATCTAGTAAAACCTAACTTTCGGCCTCCTGTGGATGAATGTGGATGTAGAAAAAAGCACAAGAGTGCTGATTAGTCAGGGAGAAAATGAATGATGGCAAACATCGAGTGGGCCTGAGATGTGCGCAGCTCTATCCTGCTGTACTTCCCTAGTCTGCTCTCTCTCCCCATTCTACATAATTATTTAACTTTATATCCTTGAAATAATTTCTATCTTAGAAAACTTGCAAGAACTGATTTAAAAACTCCCATTTATCCTTCACCCAAAGACTCCTTATGTCTACATCTAGATAAACACACATACGTTGACTTCTGTGATAGCTGCATCTATTTCTTTATCTCTATATATTGGAAACCATTTATCTTCAATTCCTGAACAACACCAAATGGTCCACTGTAGCTTTCTCCCTTTCCGTTCTTCTAATACCCTCCTCTGACAGTTAGAAAATTGGTTTCTGTTGTCCTCAATATATTTACTTTTTTGCTTAATCCCTCTGTATGTAAAATCTTCTAATACTTGCCAGTTTGCCGTCCTTAACTTGGGTCTAAGTGATTGTTCGTGGCATTGCTTTCCTTTTTTTCTTTCTTTCTTTCTTATTCTTTTTTTTTTTTTTTTACTTTTTATTTTGAAATAATCATGGATTTATAGGAAGTTGTGAAAAGAGTAGGGCAAGGAAGGTGCCATACATCCTAACTCAGTGTCTCCCAGTACTTACATCTTGCACAAATATTGTAAACTATCAAAACCAGGAAAGTGTCACAGGTACAATGTGTGTGTAGTTCTATGCCTTTTAACCCATGTGCAGAGTCACGTAATCAGCACCACAAGATAGAGAACTGGCCCGTCACCGCAGAGGTCTCCTTGCTGCTCACTTTTTATAGTTACACCCAGTCTTCTTCTCTGCCATCTAGAATGCCTGGCAATCACTAATTTATTCTCCGACTCTATGATTTCCTCATCACTTTTTTACTTTAATTATTTAGGAAGGAAGAAGGAAGAAAGCAAAGAATAGAAAAAGAGGAAGGGAGAATAGATGACTGTTTTTAAACATTTTTTTACATTGTGAAACAACACACATAGAAAAGTGTATAAACATAAATGCAGAGTTGAATGAAAAAGAATAAAGGGGATTTAGAAGGCTGTATCACTCTCAGTTGAAGACCTTGCTTCTTATTACACTGAAAAAGTGAAAATGATGGAGAAAGAACTTCCACAGCTCCTGACACCACACCTACCCACTCATCAGGGCTACACCCTCTGCCCTCCTGCCACAGTGAAGGATGTGTCCTCATACTTGGGCACCAGATCTCATCTTCTTAAAGACTAAGATTGCACTTTTGTCTATGCTCCTACACTGTCTGTTTTAGTTCACTAGCTGCTGGAATGCAACATACCAGAGATGGGTTGGTTTTTAATAAAAGGGGATTTATTTCATTAAAAACGTGTAGTTCTTCAGAGTAAAGGCAGCTAACTTTCAACTGAGGTTCTTACACGGGAAGGTGCAAGGTGATCTCTGCTGGCCTTCTCTCCAGGCCTCTGGTTCCAACAACTTTCCCAGGGTGATTACTTTCTGCATCTCTAAAGGCCTGGGCTGGGCTGCAAGTGTTGAGATGAGGTATGCTGAGCTGCTTGGGCTATGCTACGTTGAGCTCTCTCATTTAAGCTTCCAGCCAATTAAATAAAACATCATTCATTGCAGCAGGCACGCCTCCTAGCTGACTGCATATGGCGTCAGCAACAGATGAGCTTCACATGCCATTGGCTCCTGTCCACAGCAATAGAATTAAGCACCTTCACCTAGCCAAGTTGACATTCGAACCTAACTACCACACGTCCAGCTCTTGTCAACTATATACATCACCTTAAACAATATTAAAGTGACAAAAACTCTCTTCTGGCTGTGAACCTATGAATCTCAAAACAAGTTATCTGATGACAATATGCAAAGGAGGACATTCATTCACAGGACACAGGTTTTCATTTCCATAGGGAGAAACTGGCAGGAACATAGGTGTCATAAGACCCAAACAGTTCTGAAAACCTGCACGGCAAACACCATTGGATTTCAAAGTCTGAAAGTTATTTATCCTTCAGCTTCAGAAAGTGGCAGTCCCACCCTTTCCAAGGGCCTATGCAGTGGCCCGCCTCTTTCTGAATCAACCTTGGGGGACAATGAGGAGACCACCTTTTTCTTGGTTCCACCCTCTCCAAGAACTGGGGCTTGTGCTGGTTTGAAAGGATGTATGTCCCCTAGAAAAGCCATATTTTAATCTAAATCCCATTTCATAAAGGCAGAATAAACCCTATTCAATTCTGTATGTTTGAAACTGTAATCAGATCATCTCCCTGGAGATGTGATTTAATCAAGAGTGGTTGTTAAACTGGATTAGGTGATGACATGTCTAACTACCACACTGTCTATTTCCTTTGTCCCAGTATTTGTCCCTCTTTCTTGCACCATCAAATTTTCCTTCTCTACAGGATCATTCCCATCACAGAGGTGTTATATCTTCCAACATAAAAACAAAACAACCAACCCTTGGCCCTTCACCACTCCACACCCCACCCCAACTACTATCCTAGTTCTCTGCTGGCCTTGATGCCCAGCTCCTTGAAAGAATGTCCACACTTATCATCTCTACTCCTCCCATTCTCTCTTGAACCCATTACAGTCAGGGTTTCCATCCCACCATTTCTTCAGAACAGCTCTGGTCAAGGTCACCATGACCTCATCATTAAATCCAATGGTCCATTCTCGGTCCTTGCTTTAGTTTACCTAACAGCACCAACAGACACAGTTAAACATCCTTCTTCCTTTAAATATTTTTTTTTACATGGATTCAGGACCCCACATTTCCCTGGCTTTCCTCTGCCACACTGGCCTTTCCTCAGTCTCCTTTACTAGTTCTGTCTTATCTCTTCAATTTTTAGATGTTATTGTATACCAAGGTCAGTTCTCTGTCTTCTTCTCTCCTGCAGTTACATACATTCATTAGGTGATCACATCCCATTTCATGGGTTTAAAAACCTATATGCTACTCCCAGGGATGAGCCTGGCCCTGGCACCTTGGGATCAACAATGCTATCCTGACAAGAAGGAGGAAAAGAAGTGTAACAAATAAGGTATCAGTGGCTGAGAGAGTTCAAATACAGTTGAGAGACCACACTGGAGGTCACTCTTATTCAAGCTTCAGTTAGACATTGCTACCTATCATAACTTGCTAAACCCCAACCAAAACCATTCCAGCCAATCTTAAAGAAGACATAGGGCATTATATAAGATTCTACAAAGATTCCATGCACATAACTTTCCAGAAACCTACAATCTCCAGATGGGCTCCTGGACAAGATAAGTCCTGAAATGCAGAGGGGCAGCCCTTCCAGAACATCAACTAGTTCCATCCCCCATCCCATATTATTGACAGCCCCTTCCAACATGAAAAAGTTAGAATGGGCATAAACCAAATACTCCTAAACAGTGGGAGAAACAGCACAGATGATGGTGGAGTAATACAAAGAAAATCGGGTTTAACAAATGAGTATGATTACTGAATCATTATACTGATATTTCTTTTAGCCTCCAGTACCTTAGAGCAGCTAGAAATAAAAACGTAAAATTATAGAATTGTAACCCATACCAAACTGTGGAATCTGTTCTACAACTAATTGTTGCAATGTACTTTAAAATTTATTGCTTATATATATATATATGTTATTTAAAGAGGAGGAATATAACAGGATTTAACAAATAAGCATGGCTGCTGAATCATTATATTGATATTTCTGTTGGTCTCCAGTATCTTGGAGCAGCTAGAAGAAAAAATGAAAAATCTTGGAACTGTAACCCATATCAAACTTTAAAATCTGCTCTATAACTACTTGTTAAAGTGTACTTGAAAATTGATTGCTTTTTTGTATATAGATTGTATTTCACACATATACACACACACACACCCAAAACCTATATGCTGATGATTCCCAAATGTGTATCCCTAGCTTGGTCTCACTCCTTAAACTCCAGACACATAAAATGACAACAAAAACAAAAGAAGCCTTAGATATATGTTTGCTATAACAATAATTTGTTGTTGTTATAGCAAATGCACACATACACACTTTATATAACACTTTATAAGTGCTAGTTCCATGCACTGTTTTAAACACTTTACAAATATTAACTTATTTAGTTCTCTATGAGACAGGCACTATTATCATTCACATTTTACAGATGTGAGGCACAAGGAGATTAAACTGAGGCACAAGGAGATTAAATAACTTGCCCACATTTTACTGCTTGTAATGATGTAGCTGGGATGTAAACTCATGCAGCATTACACTATATTGTACAGAGCTTTAATTCTCTGTATTTAATTCTACTACACAGCTCTACTTCAATATCTAAAAGATACTTCAAACTTACCATATGCTTATTTACCATCCATTTATCTCCTTTGGTGAAGAGTCTGTTCAAATCTTTTGCCCATTTTTAAATTGGGTTTATTGTTTCCTTATTATTGGGTTTTCAGGGTTTTTTGAATTTAGTCTGGATAGAAGTCATTTATTATATAAATGCTTTGCAAATATTTTCTCCAGCTTACCTTTCCATTCTCTTAGCAGAAAGCTAAATTTTAATGAAATATAATTTTTTTAATTTTTTTATTTTTAAATGTAACATATATACAAAAAAAGAAAGAAAAAGCAATGATTTTCAAAGTATACTTTAACGAGTAGATACAGAACAGATTTCAGAGTTTGTTATGGGTTAACATTCCACTATTTCAGATTTTCCCTGCTAGCTGCTCCAAAGCACTGGAGGCTAGAAGAAATCATTTTCTTCTTTTTTTGTGTGAAAAATAACATATATACAAAAAAGCAATAAATGTCAAAGCACATCACAACAATTACCTGTAGAATAGATTTCAAAGTTTGTATGGGTTAGGTTTTTACTTCTAGCTGCTCTAAGGCCCTGGAGACTAAAAGAAATATCAATATAATGATTCAGCACTCATACTCGTTTGTTAAACCCAACCGTCTCTGTATAACTCCACCATCACCTTGGCTCTTTCTCCCACTCTTCAGAGGTATTTGGGTTATGCCCATTGTAACTTTTGATGAAATCTAATTTATCGTTTTTTCTTTTATGAATTGTGCTTTTGGTGTGATATCCCAAAATACCTGTGTCTCACGGAAGGTCACAAAGATTTTCTCCTATGTTTTCTTCTAGAAGTTTTGTAGTTTTGCTTTTACATTTAGATCTATGACATTTAGAATTAATTTTTGCATATGGTGCAAGGTATGGATCACCTTTCTTTTTTTTTAAATATCCAATTGTTCTAGCACCATACGTTGAAAAGACTAGCCTTTTTCTACTGAATTGCCTTTGTACCTTTGATGAAAATCAGTATGGGGGGGGGTCTGTCTTAATTATTGTAGCCTTATAATAAGTCTTATAAAATTTAATACTTTATAAGTATTTGTTCCCCAGCTTTCTTCTTCTTTTTCAGAATCATGGATTATTATTTTATTTAATGAGTTAAAATTATCATTTATTGGAATGCCCAAATTGTTCCATCTGCCTTTCAAGGAGTCTCCTACATTCTTTTGATATGTCCCATCACTTTTTTTTTATCCCTTCCTTAATTTCTCATGCAGTAATGTGTTTGTTCTAGTTTGTGAGCTGCTGGAATGCAATATACCAGAAACAGAATGGCTTTTCAAAAGGGGAATTTAATGAGTTTCTAGTTTACAGTTCTAAGACCAAAAAAAGTCTCAATTAAAACAAATCTATAGAAGTGTCCAATCTAAGGCATCCAGGGAGAGATACCTTGGTTCAAGAAGGCTGATGAAGTTCAGGGTTTCTCTCTCAAGTGAAAGGGCACATGGCGAACACAGAGTTTCTCTCTCATCTGGAAAGGCACATGGCGAACACAGTGTCATCTGCTAGCTTTCTCTCATGGCTTCCAGTTTCATGAAGCTCCCTGGAAAGTGTTTTCCTTCTTCATCTCCAAAGGTCGCTGGCTCGTGGACTCTCTGCTTCGTGGTGCTGCAGCCTTCTCTGCTCTCTCCGAATTCATTCTCCAAACTGTTTCCTCTTTTATAGGACTCCAGAAACTTATCAAGACCCACTGAAATGGGTGGAGACATGTCGTCCCCTAATCCAGCTTAACAACCACTCTTGATTAAGTCACATCTCCAGGAAGATGATCTGATTACAGTTTCAAACATATGGTATTGAATAGCGATTATTCTGCCTTTATGAAAAGGGATTTAGATTAAAACGTGGCTTTTCTAAGGGACACACATCCTTTCAAACCAGCACAGTGTTCCAGGCCTGGCCTGTGTTTCTCTTCAGGGAGCCTTAAGTCTTTCTATTGGAATATGGTATTTAAAAATCAGGGTCTTAGAACTCGTTTATTCTTCGCTATTAGGGTGTCATTAGTTGTAGGCCCTCTCTATGGCTACACACACACATATCTAAATATATTTCTCTATATCCATATTAAACCGCCAGAGCTGATTTGCCTGATGAT
This sequence comes from Tamandua tetradactyla, assembly GCF_023851605.1. Classification (NCBI taxonomy): domain Eukaryota; kingdom Metazoa; phylum Chordata; class Mammalia; order Pilosa; family Myrmecophagidae; genus Tamandua; species Tamandua tetradactyla. The sequence goes on from NC_135327.1 coordinate 100,611,887, forward strand.
GGCAACCTGAAGAGACCATCCAGAGGTCTCATTTTCTGGATCCCCAGAGTGGCTCTGAATTCCACCCTTTTGGAATTCCAGGTCTTCAGATTTTCCTTTGATCCTGTGAGCTCTCCCACATCCTTCCAGTAAGTCTCTTCTTTTGTTTCCCCAGACAGATTTGTTTTCTGCTGTTTGTCACCAAAGACCCCTAATGGATTCACCATTCCATATTTGCACTTTGAAAGAATATACTTGGTGAATTCTGCACTTAAACCAAAGGTATTCCTCTTCACTGGTGGAATCTGAGGCAGTGCGATTCTTAGGTAGAAGAGGTTTCTCATGGGGAAGTGGGAGGGAGGTCTCCTTAGTGCTACTCAGATCACATGATCGTCATCTGTGTATACATACACGTGTTAAGTGTTCTGCCATAATTGAAGCATGGGGTGCCACAAATATCTAAACCTGGACCCAGGCTAAGAAGGGTGTATTAATACTAGTGCTCTAACGCTGACATTACACCCTGCAACCTCTGAAAGGGCATATAGGCACAGACCATTACCAGAAAAAAAAGTCTTCCTTGGAGTCCAGAAGATGATTAGTCCTCTCCCCTCTCCATTGGGTGGCCTTTCAGGTGAAAATAGCCTTTCTATACTGGATGCCCGATGCCCCGTCCCCTCCTGCCTGCAGCCTCCATCTTCTGCCTCATAAAGTGCCATCCTGCCACCTTTGTGTCCAAGGCTGGTGGCCATGGTGGATGCTTGTATTCTTCAGACTAGAGCTGCTTCAACATCAACAAGTCTCTCTCTTTCTGATACTGACTGCCTTTAATAGAGTATTCTAGGGATGACACCCCTCCCCCAGCAGAAAGAGGAGACCGTGGGGAACAACACAAAGAGTAAAAGGATGGAAGTCCTTTCTACCACCCTCTTCCCACTGCCGCCACCTGCCCTGCCTAGTGAGCAGAGAGGGGCCGGCAGTAGCACTGCACCTGCTAAGAGGTAAACTGTCAGCCTGCATGGAGCCAAGCAGGTTCAGTTGAAGTGGGTGGTTTCTGAGACCCTCTGTGGGGAGCTACCGCTGGCGCCTACACTCTACATGTGGGACCTTCCCTGCCCAGGAAATGCACCTCTTCTTCCAGGACAGGGTTAGTCTCCTCCCTGCCCTGGACATGTTACCTTCATCCTGATATCTGGCCTCTGGGGATTCTGTGAGAGAAGGTTGGTTCCCTGATGCTATAGGGGGAGGTGCTCCCCCACAACCAAAGTTGGGGGTCACTGGGCTCCCCAGGCACTAATTGTTCCATACCTTCACTGTATAGGAGTGTACCCGCTGTCTAGCTGCCCATTGAGTGGGGTCTCCCCAGTTACCTCTTTGATCTCTGGACCAAAAACAGAGGTCAGAGGTCAGCCTGGACTTCCTCTCAATTATCAAGAACTGGGAGTACAACAGGAGGCATTGCTCCCGAGCTCTGTGAGTGTGGAATAAGATGCCACCTTACCGTCCCCACTGCCTCTTCTCTCCTGGGTTCTGTTAAATTTCGTGGGGAGGGTAGAGAAGTCACAGGCACACATTCAGCAGCCACCTCCCAGCCCTCGCCTGTACCCAACCCTATTCATTGTGCACAGATGTTTGTCTGTTTCCATTCCACAGCCAAGGGAGATGTTAAGTCTACTGAAAAGGCCTGACCAGGTCTTGACCATAGAAACTAGGACCAAGCAGCCCAGATGCCTATCAGGCTGAGAACTCACAGTGGCTGGGCCCCTTCCCCCTGGTCACATAAATAGCCCTGCTTTGGCAGTGCAGATGTGTCTTTCCTCACTGAGGCAGAGTCGGGCATGCGGAGCTGCCATCTACCCACCCTGACCCGAGCCGTTTGACCTCCCAGGACACCAGCTATGATGGGGTCTCTTCCCCTACTCTTTTGACCCCTCTGTGCAGTGTAAATAATAAAGTGGTCATTTTCTGAAAGTTTCTCTTGTCCCTGAACCTGTGTTCCCACAACATATCTTGCAGCAGAGATATGCTCCACAGATGTTTTAGGATTGATACACCTGAACAGGAAAGCTGGAAACTAAAAAGTATTTGCCCACAACCCTGAGCCCCGATGCTGGCCTCTGGGCCCTCCTGGGGCATGTCTGGTGTTCTCAGTGAAGTGATTTCTTCCTGCCAGTGCTTTCCTGTGCTGACTGCCTCATTCTGGAGGACAAAACATTAATGCGTTCTAATTCAGAGGGTGTGAGGGTCTGGATAACTTCTCAATAGTTTTAGCAAGCAGTGTTTTTGGTTAAATGTATCCAGCAGAGGTGTCACTTTTGCTTGAACACTCAGGAAAGCTGGGCTGTGCTTAGCTCTGCTCCCCATGCCCACAGCAGCTCAGGGCCCGGTTTCTGAGCAGCAGCCCCTCCTCTCACAGCCCAGCAAAGGGCACTGGGATCCTGTGTACAAGCCCACTGTGCATTTAGATAGAAGGGCCGCCTCTTCCGAGGCCCCTCACAAGCTGAGGCTCCTTCCTTCCCACCTGCCACTGAACTCAAATGGAGGAAAATGTTTATGAAAACTAAATTTAACAGTGATGAAGTTTGAATATATTTATAAAACATTTATTAATTTCAGCTATTGTTCTTTGTATTTTGTAGACTATATATTCCTAGGTCTTAATTTTTGATGCACCTTGACCAGCTCCCAATAGGGAAGCACAGCACCTATTGTGCTAAATGGAGAACTGACCCTCCTTTTCTGGAAGGAGCCCACTGCAGTTTGGGGTTCCCCAATGCGCCCGTGTTCATGGGAGCTCCTGCTGCCCCCTAGAGGGTGGGAGGTCCTAGTGCTCGTTGGTTGCTTTTGACAATTTGCTGAGAGGTTTATGATGTCAGCTTGTTAACAAGCTTGTTGTTTGTGTTTATCTGATGTTTTCTCATGATTGGAGTGAGGTTATGCATTATTGGCAAGAATACCACTAAAATGATGTTGTCTAATTCTCTCAGTGTATGATAACAAGAGGATATGTATTGAATGAATGAACAGTTTAAACTCTTCTTTGGTGGTTCCCGCTCTCCATGATTTGTAAAAGTTCTGAGCTCTAACTTTAAAAGGTTGAAAAGTGATCAGACTTTGACTAGAGTTATGAATGAAGCCTAGAGTTAGGACTAAAGTAAATCAGGGGGATGCGAAGGTAGTTCACTGATAGAATTCTTGCCTGCCATGTGGGAGACCCAGGTTCGATTCCTGGTCCATGTACTTCCCAACAAACAAACAAATGAAATAAATTCAGCAAATGGTGCTTCAGTAATGGGATATTCACATGGAAAAATAATGAAATGTGACCCTCCCATTCCGCATACAAAGAAAAAAAAAAAGTAAATCAGATAAGGTAAAGGATAAGGTAAAGGATGATATGGTAATATTTTAAAACTTCAACTTCTGTGTGAGACCAAAGAAAGGAGTGTTTATTTGGTGCAAAATTTATATTTTGGGTAGTACGTTATCTAATTTGACTTGCATGGTCAATTTATTTGAACACCATAATTATAGGGAATCTTGAAGAGGGCATGAGATCTTGTGGGTTTGTACAGGTTAGTGTGATGCCCCGATATATCCCGGAGTAATCTGGGCAGAGAATAAAAAAGTATTTGCAAAGTCTCCTTGGAGGACTGGGGAGAATGGAGGAAACATTCAACTTCCCCATCTGAGGAATTCCTGATATTCTCACAAGCAGTGGGAACAACCAATTCACTAGGCTGAGCCCTCGATCTTGGGGTTCACCCCTGTGAAACTTATTCCTGCAAAGGAGAAGCTAAGTGTACTTATAATTATGCCTAAGAGTCACCCTCAGAGAACTTCTTTTGTTGCTCAGATGTGGCTTGTCTCTCTAAGCCAGCTTGGCAGGTGAACTCACTGCCCTTCACCCTACATGGGACATGACTCCCAGGGGTGTAAATCTCCCTGGCAACATGGGACCTGACTTCTGGAGATAAGCCAGGGCCTGGCATCATGGGATTGAGAAAGCCTTCTTGACCAAAAGGGGACAGAGAGAAATGAGACAAAATAAAGTTTCAGAGGCTGAGAGATTTCAAACAGAGTAGAAAGTTATCCTGGAGGTTATTCTTATGCATTATATAGATATCCCTTTTTAGTTTATGGTGTATTAGTGTGGCTGGAGGGAAGTACCTGAAACTGTTGAACTGTGTCCCAGTAGCCTTGATTCTCGAAGACGAATGTGTAACTATATAGCTTTTACAACATGACCGTGTGATTGTGAAAACCTTATGTCTGATGCTTCTTTTATCCAGGGCATGGACAGATGAGTAAAAAAAAAAAAAAAAGAGGATAAAAATGAATAAAGAATAGGCGGGATAAGGAGTAGAAAATTGGGTTGATTGAAATACTAGTGGTCAATGAGAGGGAGGGATAAGGGGTATGGGATGAATGAGTTTTTCTTTTTATTTTTTTTTCTGGAATAATGCAAATGTTCTAAAACTGATCATGGTGATGAATACACAACTATGTGATGATATTGTGAGCCATTGATTGCATACCATGTGTGGACTGTATGAGTGTGAAGATTTCTCAATAAAATATATATGTATAAAGTCCTGAGCTCTGGGTCTAGTGCCATCCAGCTCAGGAGGCAGTGCTGGTCCTCCAGCTGAGCCCAGATGGCCCACCGTGGCCTGGGGGCATGGTGCAGCTTCCTGCCAGGCAGGATCCCCCCGCCCCCATCCCAGCCCTGCCTGTTCCTCCCAGACCTACCTTCTCTCCAGCTTTCTTTAAAATAGTTTACTAGAACATGTGGGGTACATGCCACCCTCCCTCTACCTCCCAATATTTCCTGCAGGACATTCCTGTGGCAAATCATCCTGAAAAACTTAAATACTAAATCTCCTTATCTAAAACTCCCAGGAGGAACTAAGGTTTGAGGTTGGTATCAGTGGTGCTAGTTTGCTTGTTTATCAGCCTTGTAACATCAGGTAACATCAGGCTCGTGTCCTCACCAGACTCTTCAGGTTTTACACAGGATTATCTCTTCTACCCAGTGGCTTCAGAGGTGCACGACCACTGCTTAGTTTAATGTTCTACTGTCACTGTCCTGGAATTCTTCACTTTTTGAATAAAGGACCCTGCATTTTCATTATGCCCTGGGCCCTGCCAATTATGTAGCTGGCCCTGACCCTGCCTTCAACTGACACCTTAAAGCACACGGTGCTGCAGTGTGGAACAGCTCCCACCTCACGTTCAGGGGGCGTCTGCCTGAATTCACTGCTATAGAGCTGGCAGACTTCATTGAGAGGTGATGGCTGTGGAGGTGAGGCTGAGGGCCCCACCGGGCTCTCCAGAGCCCCACCGGGGGCAGAGTTAGATGTGTCCCGAAGGACACAGACTTGGCTTCCCATAGAACAGATTCTGGCCCTCACTTTAGCCTGAAACCTCCATCTCTGCTAAAGGGCGTTATAAGAACAGCCCTGTGAAGCCACTGCTGTACATTGCAGGGAATTATTGAGGACTGTGAAGGCATCACATATCAAGAGAAACCTCTCTCCTCTGCTGAGCAGTTGGTCTGTACTTTCTTTTTAGAAAAAAATGTCATGGACTCTGTGAGCATACACTGCTTATCACCTTCACTATCTCCCTGTGAGAAAGCTCAGAGCCAATGTAGCTGACGTGGAGTCAGCATAGCCCACATTTTAGTTACAGTCCTCATTCTTGGCTGCATTCTACCTTTCCTGTCCTCAATTTCCTTCTGCCCCATTCTCCTATCCACACCTAATACATTTTTATCTTTTTATATATATTTTCTAAGTTACCTCATACCCTTTCTAAAACAAAATATAAATCAACCAATAGCTAACAATACTTAAAATAAATCGAATCCTACAAATCAAGTGCCCTCTTCCCATAAAATCCCTATAAATAAAAAGATTTTTCAGGGCCTGCTCACATAAGCATTATTATTCCAACAGCATCCTGACGCAGCACCACTGGGGCCACCTCACGCAGTCACAGGATTGGCTGTGAGGGCCAGAGCTTGCAATGGGAGCAACTCGAGGCTGGCAAGCCGCGTGACGCCAGGTCAGCTGTCCAGGGCTCCTGGGGAGGGGATCACTGCCGGTCTCTTCCTCTTTTCCTAAAGTAAGACAAACACAAATCATCTCACTGGCCACTAAACAGAAGAATGCCTGCTGGCTGTTTCTGACATCCAAACACAGCACAATTAGTCCAGCAGGTAGGCTCTGACATGCTCTTCCAGCTGCTTAGGAAACAGGAGAGCAGAGAAAGTCAGTCAATACATGAACTTGCTCTGGCTGTGGCAGGTGATTGGACATATTGCAGAAAGAAGGATTGGTGAGGACCAGGCACCCCATTAATTAACTTGATGAAGTACCGGGACATTTTAGGCAGCACAAAAGAGAGCAGGGTCTTGTCAACTTGTCATACCATGTACTACCTTCAGGGGTTTTGTTCTATCTGTGTACCACTCATTATATGTGTAGCTTACTATACTTCTTTGAATTCCCTACCTACTTATACTAAGCTCATTCTAAGCAAAAGTATCTATGAACTCAGGGATTTGGTATGCTAATTATGTTTTTCCTAGTCTATTGTAAAATAAACATATGCCTATTAGAATTAAAAAAAAAAAGTTTGTTCAAATTCTACCTAAAGTCATCTCATGTACCACCTGTGGTAGGTATGTCACACTCTGAGAGATCCCAATGGAGGAGAAGCTCGATTCTGTGTCTCATAACGCTTCCCGGAAAGGAGTTGATTATGGTGGGATTTGGGGAATTATAGAATCTGTCCTTTAAAAGTATAGATGTTCATTATTATAGCTGAAACATCATCTAATACCTTAAATTTAATTAACCAAAAAATTAATCAAATCAGCAAATATTTGTATATATTGATTCAACCTTCTTAATTAAGTAAGGAAAGCCAGCCAGTCAGTTTGTCTTTGGCTTCAACCATTAACTATTTACTTAGTATAAACTTTTTTCAAGTTAAATAACTTTCTTTTTGAATGTCTCACTTCTAAATGGGAATTCGAGAGATATATTGAAATAAAGTGTTATCTTCCCAGGATAAAGAGTTAACTCAGATACGTAGATCTAGGGGAAAAAATAGGATTTGGAAAACCAGAATAAATACGGTGGCGACCATAACTTTTACACCATTCCTGTTTGTATTTCTAGGCTTCTTCTGATAAAACTGAGCCTTTTAATCAGTATGTCTACTAATGACAATAGTGCTGGTTTGTAAAGACCTTTAGGAACAATGCTGGCAGTTGTGGAACGTTCTCTGTGTATTTTATGAATAGCTCTTGTTCATTCAGTTTACCAAAGGGCCAGTAAAAGAAGGTTATGTTCACGGTATCAGTTAGAGTTCTTCAGAGAAACACAACCAACAAGAACTACACATATAATGTAAATATTATGACATTTATTATAGGAATTGGCTCACATGACTATGGGGATGGGCAAGTCCGAGTTTCTCAGGGCAGGCCACAAGCTGGGAATTCCAATGAAGGTTTTTGATGAATTCCCAGGAGAAGCTGGTGGTGGAGGTAGAGATGGAAATTCTCCCTTCCCTGTAGGCCTTCAGTAATGGAATTAAGACCAGTCCTGATTCAGTTGGGCCACACACTAACTGAAGTAGCCTCATCAAAAGTCCTATTTACCATGGGTTCACACTCACAGGAATGGATTAAGATTAAGAGCATGTTTTTCTGGGGGTACATAGTTCCAAAGTACCCCACTTAAAATATATCAGCAACTGCTGTGGCCTAGGGCAAAACTGTATTCCAAAGTGGGCTGGAAGTTTCACCAGGAGCCCCAGAGGAGATGCAAGTGCAGCATGATGGAGAGGGCTGTAGTCTCCAACGGTGATGGGCTGGAGGAAATGTTTAGGGCTGTCCTTTCACACCATGCTGGGCATGTGGGGGAAGGGGCAGTTGGACTTTGAGAAACTCTGCTGTAAGGGATGGAAAATGAGTGGTTGGCATTTTGTCACGGCACACCTGGGGATATGAAGGCAAAAAGAGAAAAAAAGGTAGGGGTGAGAAATAAATGTTTCATAAGGTCAAGCAAGAGAGAGATGACTTCCCAGCAATGAAACAGGGGCAGCGTTGGAAGTGTTATCAGGCATTAATTGGAGGCCTTGTTAGTGTCAGACCTGAGCACCAGATGCTGAAAGACGAGCCTAGCACAGAGACATTTATGATAGGAGTCTCTCTTTATGAGGTTGTCAGAATCAGAAAAGGGATGAGACAGACTTCTGGGAGGGGTCGCACGTGAAGTCAGCCGGATGTGGTAACTCATGGCTTCCAGGTGCTGGTTTGGCAGGGTGAGGGCATTGTGGGACAGGCAAGGCTATTCGCCATGGAGCTAGGAAGTCAAGACTGGGACTGAGGACCCAGGCATGATTCCTGGGGCTCCATCTCACCCACTTGGGGATGGAGCTTGGAGAAGTGACCATGGGTCTCGCTCAGGAGGTGGTTAGCACTGGGCTCCTGCCGACCCTTGCAGTAAGCTGCCCTAGCCTGGCTGCTTCTCTCTGCAGGCCTGGCCAGTAAAAGTTCCTCTCTACTATCATCCAGTGCCTCTGGGAGGATGGCTGAGAAAAAGCTGTTTTTTTTAACATAAAACCTGACAATAGCTGTTTCTACCCTCTGAGATGGCTGGCACGATCCATAGTAGTGGTGAAATCAAGCTCTTTATGTCCCTCTTCCTCATTGTAGGGGAAGGAGAAGGGAAATTGGAAATTTCAAGGTTTCTTCCAGTTCTTGCAAACTGTTATGGTGGAAGCTGAGGGTAAGAGACAGAGCTGACTAGGAGAGGTGCCCTCTCCCCACAGATGAGCCAGAGGGAGATTAGAAGGCAAGTAGGGCTGCCATAGGAATGTGAAACTTTTTGTTGTTGTTGTCGTTGTTTTAACTTTAAAGGGAGCTTCTGGAGGCTTCTCTGTTGACAGCTGGACTACATTTAGTAACCTGAAGAGCATGAAGGAAGAGTCTGGACATTGCAGCTTCCAGGGTCCCCTGTCCTTCCTCTTCCTCAGGGAACCTAACAATGTGACATGTTGGTGGCATGATGGAAAGTTCCTTAAATGCACAATTCAGCAGTCATGTGCTTGGTGAGGAAGTTGGCTAAGACAGAGTATGTGTGTGTGCAAGACTGTGTGTGTTAGTGTGTGAATATTTGAGAGTTTGTGCGTTGCAAGTTGAATTATGTACCACAATTTAGACTTGCTCTTCATCTTAACTCGCATTCCTGTGGGTATGAGCCCATTGTAAACCGGATCTCTTGAACATGTTATTTTTAGTTAAGGTGTGGCCCAACTGAATGAGGGTTGTCCTTAATCTGGATCACTGGAGTCCTTTATAAGCAGAAGAAATTCAGACCTAATAGGAGAGAAAGCCACGGGGAAGAGCCACAATCCAGATGTCAATGGAAACTGGGAGAGAGAGGAGAGAAAATCACCATGGGAAAGCTAAGGAACTCAAGGATTGTTAGTCAGCCAGAATGCTACCCACCTGGGGAGAAGCAATTCTTTGAGTCAACACCTTTAGAATTCTGGCCTCTAAACCTATGAGCAAATAAATTCCTGTTGTTTAAAATACCTGGATATAACATTGTTTAAAATAACAGGATATGACAAATGCCACTGTGCCATATTTGTCATAGCAGCCTGTCAAACCAAGACAGTGAGTGAGTGTATGTGTATGTGCATGTATGTGCGTGTTCTTGGCTCCAAGAAGAAAGACCCTGTAGTAGTCAGGGTTCTCCAGGGAAACAGAACCAGCAGAAGACATCTGTAAATATGAGACTTCATAAAAGTGTCATACAACTGTGGGACACACAAGTCCCAATTCTGTAGGGCAGGCCTCGAGCTAGTACCAATGATGAAGGTCTTCAATGAATTCCCCAGAAGAGGCTGACTCGCTGAAACGAAGAGAGATTCTTTCTTCTGACTTCTCCTTTAAAGCCTTCAGTTGATTGTAATAAACAACTTTCATTGCTGAAGACACTCTCCTTGGTTGATTGTGGATGTAATCAGCCATGGATGCAATCAGCTTACTGAGGACTTACCATGAAATGCCCTCACAGTAACAGGCCAGTGCTTGCTTGACCAGAAAACTGGGCACCATCCTCTGGCCAAGCTGACACATGAATCCAACCATCACAGACCCCAAAGATAAAGATGCAGGTATTGCTGGTGTTAATAAATTACTGGAAAACCCCAGTGTCCATCAAAAAAGGAGAGACTAAAGAAACTACTATACATTTGTGTAATGGAATACTATGCAGCTGTTTAAAGGAATGCAGTCGCTCTTTGTATAAGTTAGACTTTGGTCAACAAATACCTGTGTATTCCAGGTATGAAGGGTTTTACTGTGGGGAGTTATTGGAAGGGCTGGGGAGTAAAGGTCAGGGAGCTGTTCCTGATGACCTCAGCCTGACGGACCAAAGCAAGTAGTTCTCACAAGGTTGTGGGGGCCTACTTTGAAACTAGGTATTTCTTATGTCTGGGGGTAGTGGCTTTTGGGGGATAATGGTCTTCCATTCTCTGATATTGAGAAATGTTTCTCATTGGCGAACTCTAACCCAGAACCATATGGGGAAGTGGATTCTCAAAAATGTAGTTTTGGTTTTATTCTTGTGAGGCAGAGGAGTCCTCAGAAGATTGACCACATATCCTGTACATGCAGAGAGGAAAGGATACTCATTAAACATTTAACAGTGACTACCTCTAGGGAGTGAGATTTCAAGTAGAATGGGAGGAAAAGGAAGGGAGAGATTTCATTTTTTTCACAGTTTTTTTGAGATATATTTTACATACCATAAAATTCACCCATTTAAAATACACAGTTCAGTGGTTTTTAGTATATTCAGAGAGTTGTGCAAACATCACCACAAGAACTTGAGTCTTAATTATATAATCTCTGTGTTGTTTAAAATTATTTTTAGAAACCAATATTACTAAAAAATATAATGAAACTAGAACGTAATCAATGTAGTGATTTTGCAGCAGTAATCAAAACAGGAATGCTGTATAAATTATAGGATGCTCAGTTAAATTTGAATTTCAGATACATAATGAATAATTTTCTGATGTAAGTGCGTCCCAAATATTGCATGGGACTTACACTAAGAAGCATTAATTTATTTATCTGGAATTCAAGTGAACATCCTGTTTTTGTTTTTGTTTTCCTTTTTGCTAAATCTGGCAATCTAAATGAAAAACATTAGCATATGATGGAATGAAAAATCACTGAAAAATGGTGAATGCATACACTGATCATACAACCTGGCTGTTTTAGTTTGCTGAAGCTGACAGATTGCAATATACAAGAAATGGGTTGGCTTTTACAATGGAGAGTTAACTTACAAACTTATAGTTCTTAGGGCATGAAAATGTCCAAATGGAGGCATCAACAGATGATCATTTCTCCCCAAAGACTGGTTACTGGAAATCCTCAGCAACTCTGTCACATAGGAAGGCACATGGCACATGGCCAGCATCTGCTGGTCCTTCTCTCTCAGATTTTGTTGCTTTCAGTTTCTGGCTGCTCTGCCTATGGCTTTCTTTCTGAGTTTCTATGTGTTTCTCTCTTTTTCATCCTTATCAAGGACTCCAGTAAGAGGATTAAGATCCACCTGGGGCACACCTCCACTGAAATAACCTAATCAAAAGTTCCCACTCACAATTCGTCTGCACCCGGAGGAATGGATTAACTTTAAGAACATGATTTTTTCTGCGGTATATACAGCATCACACCATCACATTAGCCATTCCACTTCTAAGAGTTTACCAGAAAAAAAATGAAAACGTATGTCTGAAACAAGACTTGTACGCAAATGTTCATAGCAGCTTTTGTAACAGCTCGAAAGTAGAAACAATCCAAATGCCCACCAATAGGTTAATGGATGAACAAATTGTAGTGTATCCAAACATGGGACTTCTACTCAGCAATGAAAAGGAATGAACTATCAATACATGCAACAACATGCATGAATCTCAAAAACATGCTGGATGAAAAAAGTCAGACACAAAATATGAAATTCTGGAACAGTCAATGTTAATATATAGAGATAAAAAGCAGATCAGCAATTGCCATGGACCAGGGTGGGTGGTTGCTTGCAAAGGGGCAAGAGAAAATTTTCTGGAATGATGGGAATAGTCTATATCTTGAGTGTGGCAGTGATTACACAGGTGTATACAGTTGTCAGAACTCATTGAACTTCAACAGAAATAGGTGAATTTTATTGCATGTAAGTTATACCTCAATAATAGGGATTGAAAAAGAAACCACCAGCATAAATCTGGCACCAAATAACAGTGATTTAGGAGCATGAATTTACAGCTCAGTCATGATGTGCTTGGTAATGGTTTTGACAATTAGTGGTGTGACTTAGTTTAATAAAATTAGAATAAAATAAAGGTGTTTCTCCTTCCATCATTCAGATTCAGTTTTATTTGTCCGGAGTTGATAATTTTATAGACTAGATCCCACTGAACTTATTTGACTGATTATTATCCCTAAAAACAAAAAAAGGAAGTGTCTCACTTGGTGCAATAGGACATCTCTCTTTACTCACCGAGTATTCACTAAGTATCTTCTCTGGGCCAGGCATCCCTACAGGCAGTGGTCCAATTTACTGGTGAACAAGGCAGGCAGAACTATATGTTCCTGGCTCATGTCCCCTAGGGAGACAGACATTAAACTAATGTTCACACAAGTCAATATATAACACTATGGAGATGAAAGTCACAATATTAAATTAGAAGACTTTGGGATGTCACACTCTCCCTCCTGCTTGCCAAAGAGAATTCTGCCTTTGGTCCCTCAGTTCTGCCCCTTTCTCAGCAGGCCCTGCGTCTCCACCGAAAGAAAGGTGGTTCACACTGGGAGTTGTCATTATCATCCTCCTCTTCTTAGCAGAACTCTAATTTCCTTCCAGTGAGGCTGCCTTTCCCATTGGCTCCTAGTACCTCTTGCAGCTCTATGGGGCCCTGTAAGTTCCACAGGGTGAGAGGTAAGGAGAAATGACTATTCATACGGCAGCTTCAAGTAGCTCACTGGGCTGAGAAGGGTGCCCTTTTGGTGTCCTTATACTCTTCCTCCCTCCTACTGGAAGGCGGATGTTAAAAACATATGGCACTTCAGTAACCATCTTGGATCCTGGGCTGTTCTCAAGGATAGAAGCCTTGTGCAAAGATGGTAGAGACTTCTGGAGAAGATGGCGGCTTAGTAAGCCGCGCGGGTCTTAGTTCCTCCTCCAGAACAGCTACTAGAGAAGTAGAAACGATTCAGAACAGCTCCTGGAGCCACGACAGAGACCAAGAAGACAGCGTACCCCATTCTGGAACGGCTGACTGGCTGGGAGAACCCGCTCCGGTGAGATTGCGGAGGGGCGCGGGCTTCCCCGGGCCGGGGCGGCAGGCGGCCGGAGTCCCTCCTTCCCTCCTTCCCTGGCCGGCTGGGAGAATTGGACAGGCGGTCCCCTCAAGCCGCGGCAGCTGGCGCCCCCCCCCCCGCCACACGCAGCCCCCTGGACCAGCTGGGAGAATTGGATCGGAGATCCCCAAGCTGCGGAGAACGGCGACCAGGGTCCCTTCCAGACACGTGGCTTCCCGGTCCGGCTGGGAACGGTGGATAGACACTTCCCAACCCGCGGCGGCTGGCGCCCCCCCCGCCACGCTTGGCGCCCCGGGCCGGCTGGGAAATTTGGACAGGCGGTCCCCCAAGCCGCGGAGGCCGGCGACCCTACCCGCGCGCGGATCCCCCGGCCGGCTGGGAGATTCGTATCGGCACTCCCGCAAGCCGCTTCGGCTGGTGACCCCCACCCCCCTACAGCGAGAGTTTTCCAGTTAAAGGAGCCACAGCATCTTTTACTGGTGGGACCCGCAGACAGATGAGCGCCACGAGCACCACCTACTGGGTAGGATAAGAAAAACAGAGCCCAGAGATTTCACAGAAAAATCTTTCAACCTGCGGGGCCTTACACCCAGGGAAATCTGATTAAATGCCCAGACGCCAGCAGAAGATAACGGATCATGCTCAGAAAATTGAAAATATGGCCCAGTCAAAGGAACAAACCAATAGTTCAAATGAGATACAAGAGCTGAGACAACTAATGCTGAATATACGAACAGAAATGGAAAACCTCTTCAAAAACCAAATCGATAAATCGAGGGAGGACATGAAGAAGATATGGGCTGGACAAAAAGAAGAAATAGAAAAACTGAAAAAACAGTTCACAGAACTTATGGGAGTGAAGGACAAAGTAGAAAAGCTGGAAAAACAATGGATACCTACAATGGTAGATTTAAAGAGACAGAAGCTAGAATTAGTGAATTGGAGGATGGAACATCTGAATTCCAAAAAGAAACAGAAACTATAGGGAAAAGAATGGAAAAATTTGAACAGGGGATCAGGGAACTGAATGACAATATGAAGCGCACAAATATACGTGTTGTGGGTGTCCCAGAAGGAGAAGAGAAGGGAAAAGGAGGAGAAAAACTAATGGAAGAAATTATCACTGAAAATTTCCCAACTCTTATGAAAGACCTGAAATTACAGATCCAAGAAGTGCAGCGCACCCCAAAGAGATTAGACCCAAATAGGCATTCTCCAAGACACTTACTAGTTAGAATGTCAGAGGTCAAAGAGAAAGAGAGGATCTTGAAAGCAGCAAGAGAAAAACAATCCATCACATACAAGGGAAACCCAATAAGACTATGTGTAGATTTCTCAGCAGAAACCATGGAAGCAAGAAGAGAGTGGGATGATATATTTAAATTACTAAAAGAGAAAAACTGCCAACCAAGACTCCTATATCCAGCAAAATTGTCCTTCAAAAATGAGGGAGAAATTAAAACATTCTCAGACAAAAAGTCACTGAGAGAATTTGTGACCAAGAGACCAGCTCTGCAAGAAATACTAAAGGGAGCACTAGAGTCAGAAACGAAAAGACAGAAGAGAGAGGTATGGAGAAGAGTGTAGAAAGAAGGAAAATCAGATATGATATATATAATATAAAAGGCAAAATGGTAGAGGAAAATATTATCCAAACAGTAATAACACTAAAAGTTAATGGACTGAATTCCCCAATCAAAAGACATAGATTGGCAGAATGGATTAAAAAACAGGATCCTTCTATATGCTGTCTACAGGAAACACATCTTAGACCCAAAGATAAACATAGGTTGAAAGTGAAAGGTTGGGAAAAGATATTTCATGCAAATAACAACCAGAAAAGAGCAGGAGTAGCTATACTAATATCCAACAAATTAGACTTCAAATTAAAACAGTTAAAAGAGACAAAGAAGGACACTATCTACTAATAAAAGGAACAATTAAACAAGAAGACATAACAATCATAAATATTTATGCACCGAACCAGAATGCCCCAAAATACGTGAGGAATACACTGCAATTGCTGAAAAGGGAAATAGACACATATACCATAATAGTTGGAGACTTCAATTCACCACTCTCATCAATGGACAGAACATCTAGACAGAGGATCAATAAAGAAATAGAGAATCTGAATATTACTATAAATGAGCTAGACTTAACAGACATTTATAGGACATTACATCCCACAACAGCAGGATACAACTTTTCTCAAGTGCTCATGAATCATTCTCAAAGATAGACCATATACTGGGTCACAAAGCAAGTCTTAACAAATTTAAAAAGATTGAAATCATACACAACACTTTCTCGGATCATAAAGGAATGAAGTTGGAAATCAATAACAGACAGAGTGCCAGAAAATTCACAAATACGTGGAGGCTCAACAACACACTCTTAAACAATGAGTGGGTCAAAGGAGAAATTAGTAAATACCTCGAGGCGAATGAAAACGAAAACACAACATATCAAAACCTATGGGATGCAGCAAAGGCAGTGCTAAGAGGGAAATTTATTGCCCTAAATGCCTATATCAGAAAAGAAGAAAAGGCAAAAATGCAGGAATTAACTGTTCACTTGGAAGAACTGGAGAAAGAACAGCAAACTAACCCCAAAGCAAGCAAAAGGAAAGAAATAACAAAGATTAGAGCAGAAATAAATGAAATTGAAAACATGAAAACAATAGAGAAAATCAATAAGACCAGAAGTTGGTTCTATGGGAAAATCAATAAGATTGATGGGCCCTTAGCAAGATTTACAAAAAGAAGAAGAGAGAGGATGCAAATAAATAAGATCAGAAATGGAAGAGGGTCTCTGACCTCACAGAAATAAAGGAGGTAATAACAGGATACTATGAACAACTTTACACTAATAAATACAACAATTTAGATGAAATGGACGGGTTCCTGGAAAGACATGAACAACCAACTTTGACTCAAGAATAAATAGATGACCTCAACAAACCAAGTAAAGAAATTGAATCAGTCATTCAAAAGCTTCCTAAAAAGAAAAGTCCAGGACCAGACAGCTTCACATGTGAATTTTATCAAACATTCCAGAAAGAATTAGTACCAACTCTCCTCAAACTCTTCAAAAAAATCGAAGCAAAGGGAAAGCTACCTAATTCATTCTATGAAGCCAACATCACCCTCATATCAAAACCAGGCAAAGATATTACAAAAAAAGAAAACTACAGACCAATCTCTCTAATGAATATAGATGCAAAAATCCTCAACAAAATTCTAGCAAATCGAATCCAACAACACATTAAAAGAATTATACATCATGACCAAGTAGGATTCATCCCAGGTATGCAAGGATGATTCAACATAAGAAAATCAATTAATGTAATACACCATATCAACAAATCAAAGCAGAAAAATCACATGATCATCTCAATTGATGCAGAGAAGGCATTTGACAAGATTCAACATCCTTTCCTGTTGAAAACACCTCAAAAGATAGGAATACAAGGGAACTTCCTTAAAATGATAGAGGGAATATATGAAAAACCCACAGCTAATATCATCCTCAATGGGGAAAAATGGAAAACTTTCCCCCTAAGATCAGGAACAAGACAAGGATGTCCACTATCACCACTATTATTCAACATCATGTTGGAGGTTCTAGCCAGAGCAATTAGACAAGAAAAAGAAATACAAGGCATCAAAATTGGAAAGGAAGAAGTAAAACTATCACTGTTTGCCGACGATATGATACTATATGTCGAAAACCCGGAAAAATCCACAACAAAACTACTAGAGCTAATAAATGAGGACAGCAAAGTAGCAGGTTACAAGATCAACATTCAAAAATCTGTAGGATTTCTATACACTAGTAATGAACAAGCTGAGGGGGAAATCAAGAAACGAATCCCATTTACAATTGCAACTAAAAGAATAAAATACTTAGGAATAAATTTAACTAAAGAGACAAAAGGCCTATACAAAGAAAAATACAAAAAACTGTTAAAAGAAATCACAGAAGACCTAAACGGATGGAAGGGCATACCGTGTTCATGGATTGGAAGACTAAATATAGCTAAGATGTCAGTCCTACCTAAATTGATTTACAGATTCAATGCAATGCCAATTAAAATCCCAAAAACTCATTTCTCAGAAATAGAAAAACCAATAAGCAAATTTATCTGGAAGGGCAGGGTGCCCTGAATTGCTAAAAGTATCTTGAGGTAAAAAAACGATCCTGGAGGTCTCACGCTGCCGGACTTTAAGGCATATTATGAAGCCACAGTGGTCAAAACAGCATGGTATTGGCATAAAGATAGATATATCGACCAATGGAATCGAATAGAGTGCTCAGATATAGACCCTCTCATCTATGGACATTTGATCTTTGATAAGGCAGTCCAGCCAACTCACCTGGGACAGAACAGTCTCTTCAATAAATGGTGCCTAGAGAACTGGATATCCATATGCAAAAGAATGAAAGTGAACCTGTATCTCACACCCTATACAAAAGTTAACTCAAAATGGATCAAAGATCTAAACATTAGATCTAAGACCATAAAACAGTTAGAGGAAAATGTTGGGAGATATCTTATGAATCTTACAATTGGAGGCGGTTTTATGGACCTTAAACCTAAAGCAAGAGCACTGAAGAAATAAATAAATAAATGGGAGCTCCTCAAAATTAAACACTTTTGTGCATCAAAGAACTTCATCAAGAAAGTAGAAAGACAGCTTACACAATGGGAGACAATATTTGGAAACGGCATATCAGATAAAGGTCTAGTATCCAGAATTTATAAAGAGATTGTTCAACTCAACAACAAAAAGACAGCCAACCCAATTACAAAATGGGAAAAAGACTTGAACAGACACCTCTCAGAAGAGGAAATACAAATGGCCAAAAGGCACATGAAGAGATGCTCAATGTCCTTGGCCATTAGAGAAATGCAAATCAAAACCACAATGAGATATCATCTCACACCCACCAGAATGGCCATTATCAACAAAACAGAAAATGACAAGTGCTGGAGAGGATGTGGAGAAAGAGGCACACTTATCCACTGTTGGTGGGAATGTCAAATGGTGCAACCACTGTGGAAGGCAGTTTGGCGGTTCCTCAAAAAACTGAATATAGAATTGCCATACGACCCAGCAATACCATTGCTAGGTATCTACTCAAAGGACTTAAGGGCAAAGACACAAACGGACATTTGCACACCAATGTTTATAGCAGCGTTATTTACAATTGCAAAGAGATGGAAACAGCCAAAATGTCCATCAACAGAAGAGTGGCTAAACAAACTGTGGTATATACATTCAATGGAATATTATGCAGCTTTAAGACAGAATAAACTTATCAAGCATGTAATAACATGGATGGACCTAGAGAACATTATGCTGAGTGAGTCTAGGCAAAAACTAAAGGACAAATACTGTATGGTCCCACTGATGTGAACCGACATTCGAGAATAAACTTGGAATATGTCATTGGTAACAGAGACCAACAGGACTTAGAAACAGGGTAAGATAATGGGTAATTGGAGCTGAAGGGATACAGACTGTGCAACAGGACTAGACACAAAAACTCAAAAATGGACCGCACAATAATACCTAATTGTAAAGTAATCATGTTAAAACACTGAATGAAGCTGCATCTGAGCTATAGGTTTTTTTTTTTCTGTTTGTTTGTGTCTTTTTTTTACTATTATTATTATTTTTATTTTTTTCTCTATATTAACATTCTATATCTTTTTCTGTTGTTTTGCTAGTTCTTTTCCTAAATCGATGCAAATGTACTAAGAAATGATGATCATGCATCTATGTGATGATGTTAAGAATTACTGATTGCATATGTAGAATGGAATGATTTCTAAATGTTTTGTTAATTTCTTTTTTTTCTTTAATTAATAAAAAAAAAAAAAAGATGGTAGAGCAGGAAGATAGAGAGAGCCTGGGTCTTGGATGACCAGGAGGTTAAAAGAAATTCTGTTGCTTGAACTTCTGTCATTTTGAGTGTCATGTTGCATGTAGCCAAACCTAACAACGCAGGTAGGATTGAAGAATCCGGTGGTGGAGAGAGGTGAACTGGGAGAGGCTTGAAGATATACACTTTGGAGACAAAGAACTACCAGCAAGAGAAAAACAGAAGAGACCCAGGAAGGTGAGGAAGGAATAATGGAGTCAAGGGAGAGGAACTGGGTTGGGAGTAGAAGAGGAGACAGAGAACCTCTGGGTGGCTTCAGGGTGTAAGAAATACTGAAAACAAGGGAAATGATGTTTTAAAGTGCTGTTCTCATCAAAGCTCTGCTCAGCCACAGCTACATCCTAGGCATGGCTGTGTATTTACCAGCATCCTGGGTGAGTTTTCCAAACCCTATTGCTGATATGCAAGGAGACCACACCACCCCTCTCTGGCTCCAGAGGCAGAATACATGCTTTGGGGGGAGGCAGACAAGAGGGAATTAGGTTAAGGGCGGTGTGATGGTCAGGTTCATGTGTCAATGTGGCCAGGTTATGGTGTCCAGTTTTCTGGTCAAGCAAGCATTGGCCTATGTGTTGCTGTAAGGACATTTTGTAAAATTAAATCATCAGCACGTTGATTGCGTCTACGGCTGATTTCATATGCAGTTGCCTAAAGGAAGTGTCTTCTGCAATGAGTGAAGTTTAACCCAATCAGTTGAACGCTTTAAAGGAGAAGTCAGAAGAGAGAATCTCTCACCCCATTTCAGCCAGCCAGCTCCCTGGGGAATTCATCAAAGATCTTCATTGGAGTTGCCAGTTTGTGGCCTGCCCTACAGAATTTGACTTGTGCATCCCCACAATTGCATGAGACAGTCTTATAAAATCTCATATTTAACAGATTTCTCCTGTTGGCTGTTGGTTCTATTTCCCTAGAGAACTCTGACTACTATAGGTGGCAAGGAGAGGGAGGCCTTGGGCAGGGTTAGGGAGATGGGTTGTACCTAAGAAATACAGGGAGGAGCAGCAGAGCTGTTGTAAAGAGGTGATTTCTTTTTCATTAGATGCAAGTATGTAAAAGAATAAGTGCTCACTCAAAGACTTATACATAAATGTTCACAGCAGTTGCATTTATCAATGCCCCAAACTGGAAACAGCCCATTGTCCATCAACAGGCAAATGGATCGATGAAATGCAGTTGTTCCAAAAAATGGAACACTACTCAGCAATAAGAAGCTACCAATGTAGACATGCAACAACTTAGTTGAATCTCAAGATTACTATTCCAGGAAAAAGCAACCAGGCACAAAATGTACATATTGCATGATTCCATTTATTTACAATTCTAGAAAATCCAAACTAATCTGTAGTTACAGAATGCAGGTCAGTGGTTTCCAGGGACTTGGAGGGAAGGATTAACTGCAACGAGTCCTGAGAAAACCTTTGGGGATGGAAATATTCTGTATCATGAGTGTGGTGGTTGTCTCTTGGATGTGTACATCTTTCAAAATTCAATGTACTTTACAAATTATTGTTTTTTATTCATAAAGTATACCTAAATAAAGCTTTTTTAAAAACAGAATCAGTGAGGGGAAAATTAATTTTAAAAAAACGCCCTGTATTGGAGAGTGTAGGTAGGAATAAAAAGAGACAATACTATTTCTAGGGAACCTCATGGAATTGAGTTTTCATTTATTCTGAACTGGTGAAAATGATTGAAGAGCCAATGAACTAAGACATCAGTGGTTATCTCTGAGCCTCACAGGTTCTGCTCAAGAAGTAAGGGATGGAATAATTCTCCTGTGTCTTCTGTAACTCAGGATGGGGTAGATTTGCTGACTATGACTTCCTTAACAATCTGACCACCCCACCCCCCCCACAAAAAAGGAAAAAATCACCTTCACATTAGGAAGATATGTGGAACATCTTTCCAGGACTGGTGGTCAAATGGTTGGCATATCAAGTTGAATGGAGCATGGGGGGAGGGCGGAGCAGGGTGACTTGGGACCAGTGCTCAGCCAGCACCTGGCAAAGGCAGCCAGCTATACCTGTTCTGCTTCCATCACAATGTGGGAAGGAAGAGACACTTTTTCATTAGTAAGCAGGTGTTCTAAGCACAAAGATACTCAGAGCAAAGATACTCTTTCCCTTCCCAAATCCTGTGGCTGGGATCACTTGACAGCTCTGTGGTATACTACTTTTCAATAAGATGCCTTTTTTAACTACCCAAGTGCTTGGTACTGGAATCAATAAAGTATGTTAAAGCTTGGAGAAAGAAAGAAAGAGACAGAGAGAGAGAAAGTCCCCACCTCGTTCAATGGGGGAGTGAGATGCTTCAGGGCTCCCTGTACCCATCTACAACCAGCAAAATTGAGAGAAACATATTTTTCAAAGCTCATGGAACTCTCCTACACAGTGCCCTGGGAAAGTAGTCAAATTGTGTCACCTGGGGCAAGGGATTGCTGGACCATGAAGAAACTGTTTCCTAGGGAAGAGGGGACATTTTGAAACTTGTAAATGGGTTCCTAGGGCCACGTGGGCATGCTCAAGACAAAACACATGTGTAGGAAGGATCAGTGAGGCCCCTATGCTTTGGTATGGAAATGGTCTCTAAACTCAATGTATAGATAAATGCTGAAAGGAAGCACTCACACTGGTCAATACACAAAGACAAGAAAAGGTCTTTTCTTTATCTTCTTCCCTCCCCTATTTCCACCACCTGCCCCTGCCACTGCCCCAGCTCCTGGCAATCAAGAAAAGCTCTATCATAATACTGGTTGGATACGAGCTTAAGGAACAGATGTCTCAGAGTCTAAATTCCAGCAATAACACATTAAAATATCAAAACATCCAGGTTTCAACAAAGGATTACAAAACATGTATCCTTTTGATATCCTGTTTTAGAAACAGGAAGTGATGGGCCAGGCAAAGGAAATTAAAGCATTAGAAGCCATCAGTGAGGAAGTGCAGACCTGGGACACACCAGACAGAGACATTTTTTTTTCTTCCACAGGCTGGGAAGTGAACCCCAGTCCTCCCACATGGCAGGCAAGCCTCCTACCACTGAACTATCTGTGTACTGAGAGAGAGACTTTTAAAAAGTGATCCTATATATGTGCAAAGAGCTAAAGGCCAAATGGACAGGAACTACAGCAAATCAGGAAAACGACAGATGAACAGAAAGAGAATTTTAATAGAAAGATGGAAATGATAAGACCTTGAAATCATACAGTCTTAAGAGCAAGAGGAATAAAGAATGAATAAAAGTGAACAGAGCCTGAGGAGCCTGTGGGAAGCCATCTAGTGTACCATCGTGGGAATCATAGAAGGAGAAGGAAAGGGCCAGAGAGAATAGTCAAAGAAATGACTAAAAACTTCCCAGATTTAACGAAAGGCATGAATATACACATTCAAGATGCCTGATGAATCCCAAACATGATAGACTCAGATAAACTTATACTGTTCTATGTTATAACCAAACTAGCGGAAGTCAAAGAAAAATAAAGCATTCTGCCCATTGTGTTGGGCATGGCTGGGCCTGCTGCACTAAAACTCCGGGCAGGTCAGTGCCTTGTTAAGGAAAAGAACACAGACACGTGCAACTGCAATGCAAGAAGAATTTCCTTAAACGGTGGTGGGGTGGAGCAGGGTTGCTGCTTAGCACAATGTCCACGGGCTCTGTAGACCCCAATGTGAATTGCACTCCCCGAAGGTGCACGTGTGGTGGCCCTGAGGGGACAGTTAGGCCCTAAATGGTCTTCCCTGCCCCCTCCACTAGATTGTGGGGGGCCTGGCCCTACCTCTTCCTTAGTTTGATGGAGAAAACTCAGCAAACCAGAAGCGATGTCCAGGTAGTGCTGATGCAGGGGGTTCCCTGAGAGGAACTTAAGAGACACATTACTGATCAAATGCCCAATTCCAATACAGCTCTTATTGCTGTATATATTTTATTAAAACAAATTCACTCCCTGCTCCTTTGAAAGAAGTGAGTCACTTGTTTCTTCCGTTTTCAGGATCTTCACAATTGGGAGGATAAGTTTCAGAGGGTGGGTAGTATAAAATTCATAAGACATTTTCACAGAGCAATTTAACAAAAATCTTTTAAAACTAAAAATGTTCATACTTTTTAACTCAGCATTTTCACTTCTAAGAATTTATCTTACTGAGACTCCTATAATGGTTCAAAGATAAAACTTTTAGAACTGTTCTGTTGAAGCATTGTTAGCCCATAAATAGGGGCATGGTTAAATAAACCAAGGAATGGACATAACAATAGAATATTACATGGCCTTATGAACAGAGAGGCAAATCTACCTGTACTGACATGAAAGGTCTTCAGGATATTGTTAAGTGACACGATGCAAAATGGGATGATCATATTGACTGAAAATCTGTTAGAATATGTATGAAGAATAAAAATTGGAGAAATATGCAAAAAATGTTAAAGACAATGTATTTGGAAAATGGAATATCATTTTTACGTTGTGTTTCAGCATGGTTTGAATTCTATATGGTGTACAAGTATTATTTTTGCACAATATTGGAATTATGTGCACCACTTCCCTAGTAAGCACTATGTATTCATTATTTCATTTAAACTTCACATACTCACTAGGAGGTAGACATTACCTACCCTACAGCTAGAAAGCCTAGAAAAGTTAACCTGCCCAAGTCTACCCAGCTACTAAAGATTCTTTATCTAACGAGATAAAGAAGGTTTTCAAACTTTTATGGTTAATACTATCTATTCAGGCTCAGTTTCTCTTTATGTAGAGGCTCGTTTCTGGCTACTCTCCTTTCCATTATGATCTCACTTCACACCCAAAACTAAAATTCATTTCCTCTAGGAAGGTATCTCAGGCTGATGGTCCCTTATGACTCCATTAACTCTGCATTTTGATGTACTCATTTCAGTGTGTTTGCATGTGTTACAACTTGAATTTGTATACAAAATTCCTGTTCTTGTTCATCTTTCTCTTTTGATGATGGGCTCCTTGAGAGATGTGACACTTCGCTTGGAACTTCCTGTAGTCCTTCAGGGTCTGTCTCCTGATGTACCATTTGCATTTGGGGGATACTTAATATTGACAGTAAACACTTTCAATAAATCAAGCATCCTTTTTCTTTTACAGAGCTATCTGTTGAATCTACCAAATTACGTAAATGTCTCTGAGTTGAGCAGCTTCTGAATTAATAGATAAATCAGGTAATGTCTTTTCCTGACATTTATTTTTTGGTTGTGGGGAGATATGAGTCATAAGGAGTCGGGAAAGAAGGTTGCCAGATGGAAAAAAAAAAAAGCTTGACAACCGCTGTATTAAAAGACACCCACGGTAGAGAATTCCTCTGTTCCTCTGCTTGAGTGCTAACAGGACTAAATGGTGTTTACATTATAAATGACTGAGGAAACAAGAAAAGACTTAGGGCTGGTTGATGATTGTGTTGAGAAAAAAGCCTCAAGGTAACTACTCAGTAAATTGATTCTAGAATATTTTCCTCATCTGGTGCAATTAGAGAGACAATTATACAAGCTGGTGAATTAAATATAATATTCATTTTGCTCCACAAATATTTGAGAGTATACCTTTAAGAGTTCATTAGTCTGGTAGCAAAAATTACATTGTTTACATGTCCAGTCAGAGTTCATGTTTCTCACTGTGCTTCATCAAAGTGGCATTTTAATCCAACAGACTTAGATACAATTTGAAAAAAACTGCTCATAGTGATCACCAGAAATCTAAAAGCTATTTAATTATACACAATTGAAGTTGGGAAAACATGGCATTCTTTTTTCCCCTAAATTAAATCTTAAAAAATTTGCAAACATTTCAAATTTATAAAAAAGTATGGAAAATAATATGAGGCACAACTCTATATTCATCACCCACTTTGTCAAATTTTAACATTTTGCCATAATAGACTTAGATTAAAAGAAATAAACAAAATGACACACATACATTTAAAGCCCTTATTAAGTATCTCCCAGATCCCATTCCTTTCTCTCCCTCTCCAGATAACCCAAATAAGAATTTGCTGCTTATTATTCCCATATGCTGTTTTTCTTCACTATTTTTATGTATCTGTAAGCAATAGATTTCATTTTGCGTTTTTTACTTCATATAAATGAAATGCCATAAATATCATTCTGCACCTTTTTTGTTGTTGTTCTTGTTTATATGTGTGGCTCTACTTGTAAAAATGTACCTGATTATACCAAAGCCTGTCTGTTATCCGTGGATAGACTTTGGGCTGTGCCCAATCTTATGCTACTATGAACAATGCTGCTGTGTGCATCTTTTTTTTTTGTATGCTGTATGGTGCGGGTTCTATTTCACTCTTTTTCTATGTTAGTAGCCTGTTACTGCAGTACTATTTGTTGAATTGTTTGTTTGGTTTTTGTTTGTTTGTTTGGGGAAGTGCATGGGCTGGGATTCAAACCTGGGTCTCCTGCATGGCAGGCGAGAATTCTACCACTGAATTACCCTTGCACCTTCATTGTGTGCATTTCTGTATGTCTATCTTGTATGCAAAAGTTTCTGAAACATTCATGTGCATATAAAACATAGCTGAATGCAGACTCTGATTCAGTGGGTCTGGGGTGGGGCCTGAGATTATGCATTTGTAATAAGGTCCCAGATGGTGTTGATGCTGCTGGTTCTAGAACCATGTTTTTGAGGAGCAAGGGTCTTAGTTTTGGAGTGTAACTGCTAGGTTGTAGAGGATGTGCATCTTCAATGTTATCTGATATTGCCAAATTGCTCTCCAACATGCTTGCATCAATTCACACACTGATAGCATACAAGAATTCTACAGTATTATGTCTTCATCAACATTTGCTCTTGTCAGATGTTAATTTTTGCCAATTAGCTGGGTATAGAGTGCTAGCTCATTTTAATTTGCCTTTCATGAGTATTAGTGAGGGTCAGCTTTTTGAGTTTTTTTCTTCTGTAATGATACTTAGCATAAGCTAAAATTGGGGGGAACATCATGTCTTCCTCAATCTGCTCCATAACTTAAAGCACCCATCTTAAAAAAGATTCCTCACTTTGTTTCTTTTTTAAAGAGGTGGAAACAAAAGTAGAAAGGAAATAAAAGCGGAAAGAATGGGGCTGAGTGGCAGTGAAGAGAAGCGGACACTGCCAAATCAGATGGAGGAACGTTTAGTCTTGTTTGTTTTATGGATTCTTCTCTGGGTGAGGGCAAGAGAAAAATAATTGGAAGCTTAGGGAGGGAAGAAAGGATAAGAAGTCTGTTTCTTCTGAGTACTTCATTTATCTTGAATCTTAGTGGGGTGAAGAATTTCACTTAAGTAAATCATCCAGCAAAAATTAAACCGTTGCCATCTGAAGATCAATTACAGACATATAAGAAAATATGAGGGAAATGTATTTCAAAGGTAAGGCATGTGTACTGTAGAAAATACTGATAAGCTAAAAAATTAACCATGTTCCGACCATCTAATACAATGTAGTGGATAAGTGCATGGACTTCTAAGTCCTGTGTTTGAATTCTAATTCAACCATTTGTTAGTTGAATTACCTTAGACAAATCACTTAACATCTCCACATCTTGGTTTTTTTTTTCTATGATATCTTTTTCATGATAACATGTAGCTTATAGGGTTGTGACCATTAAATTAGTGAATAAAGTAAAGTGCTTAGAACATTGTCTGGCACATAGCAAAAGTTCATTAAAACTTAACTTTTAGGCTTATTTTCTGTATGAATATATACTTTCCCCTCAAATTGGACCATATTGTATATGCTATTTTATAATAAGCTTTTACCCATGGCCTACAGAATGGAAACCTTTGAAAATTATCATATACCAGTGCTGGTTTTAAAGGATGTATATACCCTAGAAAAGCCATGTTTTAATCGTAATTCCATTTTGTAAAGGCAGTCATTTTTTCTAATCCCTATTCAGTACTGTATGTTGGAAACTTTAATTAGATTATCTCCATGGAGATGTGACCCAATCAAATGTGGGTATTAAACTTGATTAGATGGAGACATGACTCCACCCATTCAGGTGGGTCTTGATTACTTTACTGGAACCCAGAAAAGAGGAAACATTTTGGAGATAGCTGAAGATTCAGAGAAAGCAGAGAACAACAGAGCCATGGGAAAGCCACAACAGAGAATGCCACAGAACCACGAAGCAGAGAGTTCACTGACCAGTGACTTTTGGAGGCAAAGAAGGAAAATGCCTCCTGGGGAGCTGGAGAGGAAGCTAGCAGAAGATGCTGTGTCTACCATGTACCATTCCAGCTAAAAGAGAAATCCTGACCATGTTCACCATGTGCCTTTCCAGATGAGAGAGAAACTCTGAATTTCATCAGCCTTCTTGAATCAAGGTATCTTTACCTGGATGCCTTAGATTGGACATTTCTATAGACTTGGTTTAATTGGGACATTATCACAGTCTCAGAATTGTAAACATGTAACTTATTAAATTCCCCTTTTTAAAAGCTGTTCCATTTCTGGTATATTGCATTCTGGTAGCTAGCAAACTAGAACAGTACTCTTCTAATTGTTTAGAAAGGCTCTCTAGAATTCATATATGTGATTATCACAATTAACAGAGTTTCTGGTGCTGGACACTTCAGATAGAATTTTTTTGCTCTTATGAATGATACTGAGTAGCTAAATCATTCTATGCCTTTTTAATAGCTCACCTTTCTTAATAGCAGCTTTATTCCTCTCCCCTCCTAATCCACTCTTAGTTATTACACTCCTCCCTTTCTGTGATCAGGGAATAAGGTAGCTGTTTCAGTTTGCTAAAGCTGCTGGAAGGCAATATACTAGAAAAGGAATGGCTTTTAAAAAGGGAATTTATTAGACTTCCGGGTCAAGATGGTGGCTTAACAATGTGCGCATTTTAGTTCGTCCTCCAGAACAACTACTAAATAACCAGAAACAGTACAGAACAGCTCCCGGAGCCACGATAGTGACCGGACACACAGCGTACCCCAGTCTGGACCAGCTGGACTGGCTGCGAGCACCCCCCAGAACCGTGAGTTCCCAAAGCTGCGGTGGCCAGTGCCCCTCCCCCACAGGCTGCTTCCCAGAGGGGAAAGGAAAGGACTTTACCAGCAGCAGGGACCGGGCACAATCAAACGCCAATTGTGGAACGAATTAACAAATTCTGACTACTAAAAATAGGCCCCCAGCTTAGATGAACGTGAACAAGCAGAGGGTGCTCATTTTTGCCAGTGCCAAGGGGGCAGGATTGACAGAAAAAGGGGGAAATAAAAAGAAGTAAACAGAGGTTTTGTGGCTGTGTATCTACAAAGGCTTGACTGCCCCTGGATACAGTGGCAGGACTTTTCAGGCTGCAACTGCCCCAGGCATAGGCAGAAGTGAGCTCTTTTGGGGGCTTATCTGGAGCTTGTGCCTTCCCCAGGGGAGGGGTGGAGCCCCACCCAGGTGGAATTCCTCCATCAAGGAATTCAGAACCAGGGCTTGGTAATTTGAAGCCATTAAAACCAGCCTACAACCTCTCCTCTGTCTCCACCACGCCCCCAGCAGGGAGAGTCTGCCAAAGTTAAAGGTACCACATCATCTTATGCTGGTGGGACCTGCAGTCAGACAAGCGCCACATACTGGGCAGGATAAGAAAAACAGAGTCCAGAGACTTCACAGGAAAGTCTTACAACCTGCTGGGTCTCGCCCTCAGGGAAAACCGACGCAGGTGACTCTTTCCTCCTGATAGGAGGCCAGTTTGGTCTGGGAAAATCTGGCTGGGGTCTATAATATCTAAGTAGACCCTCCTAAGTGTGTGTGTGGGAAAGGCACCACACGAGCAGGGCAAGAAACAAGAAAACAAGAACTGAAAAATTCTGCTCTGTTAAACAAAACTTAAGCTAAAGGTCCAGATAAAGCTGAACGGAATGTCAAAGAACAGATAGACAACAAATTCATCCAGCAAGAAAACCCTAAATAAAAGAAGTGAAAGCAATCTCCAGAATAAACTAATTAAGGTAATTAAATGCCTAGACGCCAGCAAAAAAAACAAATCACACTGGGAAAATTGAAGCTATGGCCCAGTCAAAGGAACAAACCAACAATTCAAATGACATACAGGAGCTGGAACAATTAATTCAGAATGTACGAACAGACATGGAAAACCTCATCAAAAACCAAATCAATGAATTGAAGGAGGATATAAAGAAGGCAAGGAAAGAACAAAAAGAAGAAACTGAAAGTCTGAAAAAACAAATCACAGAACTTATGGGAATGAAAGACACAGTAGAAGAGATGAGAAAAACAACAGAAACCTACAATGGTAGATTTCGAGAGACAGAACATAGGATTTCTGAACTGGAGGACGGAACATCTGAAATCCGACAAGAAACAGAAACTATAGGAAAAAAAATGGAAAAATATGAGCAGGGACTCAGGGAATTGAAAGACAATATGAAGCGCATGAATATATGTGTTGTGGGTGTCCCAGAAGGAGAAGAGAAGGGAAAAGGAGGAGAAAAACTAATGGAGGAAATTATCACTGAAAATTTCCCAACTCTTATGAAAGAGTTAAAATTACAGATCCAAGAAGTGCAGCGTACCCCAAAGAGAATAGATCCAAATAGACATACTCCAAGACATTTAATAATCAGAATGTCAGAGGTCAAAGAAAAAGAGAGGATCTTGAAAGTAGCAAAGAAAAACAATCCATCACATACAAGGGAAGCCAAATAAGACTATGCGCAGATCTCTCAGCAGAAACCATGGAGGCGAGAAGACAGTGGGATAATATATTTAAATTATTAAAAGAGAAAAACTGCCAACCAAGAATTCTATATCCAGCAAAATTGTCCTTCAAAAATGAGGGAGAAATTAAAACATTTTCAGACAAAAAATCACTGAGAGAATTTGTGACCAAGAGACCAGCTCTGCAAGAAATACTAAAGGGAACACTAGAGACAGATACGAAGGCAGAAGAGAGAGGTGTGGAGAAGAATGTAGAAATGAAGACTATGAGTAAAGGTAAAAAGAAGGAAAATTAGATATGACATATAAAATCCAGAGGGCAAAATATGAGAAGAAAGTACTACCCATGCAGTAATAACACTGAAGGTTAATGGATTAAACTGTCCAATCAAAAGACATAGTCTGGCAGAATGGATTAAAAAACAGGACCCATCTATATGCTGTCTCTACTCAAAGGACACGAGGCCAAGGACACAAATGGACATTTACACACCAATGTTTATAGCAGCATTATTAACAATTACCAAGAGATGGAAACAGCCAAAATGTCCACCAACAGACATTTGGCTAAACAAACTGTGACATTTACACAGGATGGAATATTACGCAGCTGTAAGACAGAATAAAGTTATGAAGTATGTAACAACATGAATGGACCTTAAGGACATTATGCTGAGTGTGATTAGCCAGACACAAAAGGACAAATACTGTATGGTCTCACTGATATGAACTAACATTAGTGAATAAACTTGGAATATTTCCTTGGTAACAGAGACCATCAGGAGATAGAAATAGGGTAAGATATTGGGTAATTGGAGCTGAAGGGATACAGATTGTGCAACAGGACTCAATATAAAACTCAGAAATGGACAGCACAATATTACCTAACTATAATACAATTATGTTAAAACACTGAATGAAGCTGCATATGAGAAT
This sequence comes from Tamandua tetradactyla, assembly GCF_023851605.1. Lineage (NCBI taxonomy): Eukaryota > Metazoa > Chordata > Mammalia > Pilosa > Myrmecophagidae > Tamandua > Tamandua tetradactyla. Next base: position 100,642,858 of record NC_135327.1, read on the forward strand.
GATAGAAGGAGGAGGGCTAGGGTATAAATGAAATCACAAAGAAAGATAGATGATAAAGATTGAGATGGTGTAATCTAGGAATGCCTAGAGTGTATAATAATAGTGACTAAATGTACAAATTTAAAAATGTTTTTGCATGAGGAAGAACAAAAGAATGTCATTACTGCAGTGTGCTGAAAATAGATGGTAATTAATATTTAAAAATTTCAACTAATGTGTGAGACTACAGCAAAAAATGTTTATTTGGTACAAATCTATACTTTGACTAGTGCATCTCCTAATATAACTTATGTAGATAGTTGATTGAACACCTTAAGTACATAGAACTTTGTATAGGACATGAGATTTTGTTGGTTTGTCCAGGTGATGCCCTGATGAATCCCAGAGTGATTTGATCAGTGAGTGGAAAAGTATTTGCAAAGTCCCCTTTAGGGAATGGTGAGAATGGGGGAAAACTCAACTTCCCCAAGTTGAATTCTTGATATTCTAACAAGCAGTGTGGACAACCAAAGCTATAGGCTGAGCCCCCAGTCTTGGGGTTTGCTCATATGAAACTTAACCCCACAGGGGATAGGTCAGGCCTACTTAAAATTAAGCCTAAGAGTCACCCCCAAGAGAACCTCTTTTGTTGCTCAGATGTGGCCTCTCTCTCCAGCCAACACAGCAAGCAGACTCACCACCCTCCCCCTGTCTACATGGGACATGACTACCAGGGGTGTGGATCTTCCTGGCAGCGTGGGACAGAAATTCCAGAATGAGCTGAGATTCAGCATCAAGGGATTGAGTAAAACTCTAGAATGAGCTGAGACCCAGCATCAAGGGATTGAGAAAACCTTCTCGACCAAAAGGGGGAAGAGTGAAATGAGACAAAGTGTCAATGGCTGAGAGATTCCAAACAGAGTTGAGAGGTTATCCTGGAGGTTATTCTTATGCATTAAGTAGATATCACCCTGTTATCCAAAATGTAATGGACAGGCTGGAGGGAACTGCCTGAAAATGTAGAGCTGTGTTCCAGTAGCCATGTTTCTTGATGATGATTGTATAATGATATAGCTTTCACAATGTGACTGTGTGATTGTGAAAACCTTGTGTCTGATGCTCCTTTTATCTGCCTTGTCAACAGATAAGAGGAACATATGGAATAAAAATAAATAATAGGGGGAACAAATGTTAAAATAGATTTAGTTTGAAATGCTAGTGATCAATGAAAGGGATCAGTAAGGGGTATGGCCTGTAAAAATTTTTTTTTTGTTTGTTATATTTTTCTGTTGTCTTTTTATTTCTTTTTCTGAGTTGATGCTAATGTTCTGGGAAATGATCATGATGATGAATATGCAACTATGTGATGATATTGTGAATTGCTGAGTGTATGTGCTGGGAATGTTTGTTTCTTGTAATTTTTTTTATTAATAAAAAATTTTTTTAAAAAAGGGAATTTATTAAGTTGCCAGTTTACAGTTCTAAGGCTGTGAAAATGTCCAAACTAAGGCATCCAGAGAAAGATACCTTGACTCAAGAAAGGCTGGTATGTCCGGAGCACCTTTATCAGCAGGGAAGGCATGTGTTTGGTGTCTGCTAGTCCTTTGGCTTCTTGTTTCAAACAGCTTCCCAGGGGGCATTTTCTTTCTGCATCTCCAAACATCTGGGTCTTGCACTGGCTCTGTCACTTCTGTGGGCTCTTCCCAAATGGTTCCCTCTTAAAGGACTCCAGTAGGTGGATTAAGACCCACCTTGAATGGGTGGAGATACATCTCTGTGGAAACCATCTAATCAAAGGGTCCCATCCACAATAGGATGGGCCACATCTCCATGGAAACAACTTAATCAAAAAGACCCCATCCAGCAATACTGAATCAGGATTAAAAAACATGGTTTTTCTGGGTTATACAACAGTTTTAAACATTCACAGCAGTGAAACCAAGTTCTCAGTCATTCTACTCTAGGCCTTAGGTTAAAAAGACAACTATTGCTGTAGCTGTGAAGGGAGGCCTCTTCCGTTTATTTTGCAATATGCCCTTTGGTCAGATGACCTCCCCTAGAATTACTTCTTGCCTCACTGGGCAAACCCAGGATTTTGTGGTTCTTTCACACTGGCACATCCCTTGCTGTGGATGTCTTTCTCCTTCTACTCCCATTCAGTGTCTTGAAATGCAGTCTGCTTTTATGTCTCACTGTAACCTGTTTCTGACTTTCTGAAGCCCTGCTGCCCCTTAGCCTCAGGCTATGGGTTTCTGGCCTTCTCAGACCTGCATTCATACTACCGACTTCTGTTTTGTGGGCTTCTCTGCCTAACACTTTTAAGCAATCCACAGCTGTCCTGGCACTATTTAACAACCTTGGATCTCATTAAATTCACATTTTGTGTATGTGAACACAGGAAGCAAACTTCAACAATTAAAAAACAAACAAAAACAACAAAATACAATCCCCCATGTTATTGAATGGCCTAGAAAGAGCTGGAAAGTTTCCTGTTTTCAAAACTTGCCTAAGGATAAAGATCACATGGAGCATTTGTCAAAACATACTCTCTGGGTGGCCCAATGGAGTGACCAGTTTTCTGTATAAATTATTTAACAAGCATCCAGGTGATTCTTATAATCAGGTAAATTTGAAAATGCTGGACTTTTAACTTGATCCTTTGAGAGCTTCAAGTGCATTGGGAAGTTTAGTTGGGATTCAAGTGAACCTGGTTAGCCTGTAACCAACCTATAGTTAGTACAGGGTTCATTCCATAGGGGTAGGAAAACTCTAGGATTCAACTGTAAGTTGTAACAAACATTGGAAATATCTTCAGAGGTTGAGATCAAAGCAGGAATTTATATTTACCATCTATAAACTACTAAGTATGTTCAAACATACACGCTCTGGGTGTGAATTCTGTCCCAAATGCTAGAGTTCTAGAAGTGTGAGTTGGAATCATAGTTCTTCAAAAAGTGTAAAAGAGAATTTGGACGCTCTGAGGAATGAATCTTTTGCACATATACTAAAATCATTTGGAGCATGTATCTTTTATCAGGGAAAGTTTTATTTCCTCTTAAAAAAAAAATCAGTTTGGTATCAGACCAATGTTAGGTGACTGCACTGACAGTGCTGTGCAATTTTTGAGCCCCAAGAGGACAGAACTCTGATACATGGTTCAACTCATGACAGGCTTGGGTTTCTTGTATCATCCGTGTTTAAGATATACAAGACCTTACTCTCTCATTCTGAGGACACAGGAAGATTCAAACATCTGAGAATTCCAAGAGAAGCTCTAGCAATAGAAGCTGATTGACCCACCAAAAACATTTATTCATGAGACCCTCTTACAATTTATTAATTTGATAGGATAAAGTGAAAAGTAAAAAGAATTATATAAAAATGAGGCTAAAGTAAAACAGATTAAAATTGTGGAAGAAAATTCAAATGGTGGTCCTTGAGACTGGCAAAATTGAGAGAAAAATGCCTCATAGGTCCTAAAAGTAAAGCCTGCAGTCCTTTAGATTAAAACCCATTTCTCTCTTAAGGAGTCTTTAACATGAGGCAATGCTATTTATCTTTATTTTTGAAATCAGCTAAATGTTTGATTTTTTTCCCCTAATCGTTCCAGAAATTATTTCCTTCCTTAGGAAAAAAATTTAAAGGTAAAATTTTAAAGGGTGGCACAGTAAACCACGGTGAAAGGAGAAAAGTACTTTATTCAGTGCACACTGATATCAGATCCATTCATAATTATAGTTAAAAAAATTCTCGTCTTCTGAGCATTTGTCTTAAGAAAAAATGTTAACATTTAAAACCCCTAAAATTATTATCGAAGGCTTATTTCTTTATGAATATATATAAATACATGTGCATGTATGTGTATATGTATGCATAAATATCTGGTTTTTCCTATGAGCCACTTAAAATTTAATTTTCAAAGCTGTTCTTTACTGTATTTAAATATTGCTCTTCTAAATATTTATAAGCTCCACAGGTGGCGGCTTTAATGGAATTTTTCCTAGAGAAAACTTTTTGGATTGAAATTGTTCCAGTTCTTCTGCCGTTAGTTGATCCTTGGGTGTGAATAACCCATTATCTGTTGTGATGCTGCCACTTGAGGCGGGGAAAGAAGTGGATGTGCTATTTCCAAAGACAGTATTAGATGGCTTGGAAAAAGCAACATTAGACTGTGAGCCTGGACTACCAAAAGCAGTCACAGAACTGCAGCTTCCAAGGCTTGGAGCTGCTGGAATTCCCACAGGGCCCGCTGCCAAGGAAGTTGGAAATCCTGAAAATCTGGATGATTCCAAACCAGTAGCTGTAGGGCTTTTAAATGAAAATGAAGCAGCAGATGTGATTTCAGGCTTCCCAAGTCCAAAGGCTGGAGTACCTGTAGTGACGGAAGAACTGGCAGAGGGTACAGCTCCAAACGCTGGAGGATTCCCAAACACAGAAGGGCCCCCAGGAGAGGGGGTGACAAATCCAGGGTTTGGTTTAAAACTAAAGTTCTGAGCATTATCACTGCTGTTATTATTCACTGGGAAACCTACAAAGCCAGAAAAAGAAAAAAGAAAAAATGTCAGAAAATGGAGCCAGATTACTCCCATTTTTCCCCCTTATTTCTGCCATGTTTGGATATTGAGGAGCTTATTGGAAAAGTGAAAACGAGAAGCTAAAATCCACTTAAGCTTTATTGTCCTGCATTTGCTGCTAGCAATTTTATTGCTACTATGGTTCCCCTTCATGAAGGCAGAATGGGAGGAATTTTTAAAACCTCAGGGCCTACGGAGTGGACTTGCAATACCATCTCATCAAAGCTGCTGCTTAAGGGCAACACTATACTGTTGTACACAGTGACAACAAAGTTTCCACAGTTGCTGTTGCAACCAGAGTATCTATTCCTGTGACACTTGAGAAACCATCCCAAAACTATATTTCCAAAGCCTGAGCCACAGAGTCCTTCAAAAAACATGTCCATTTTAGCTCAACTTTTACAAATATCTGATGAGTCAAGTTCTTTGAGGCTTCATAATAGAGGGTGGTAGAACTTACAAGGGTGATTTAAATGGCTTTTAACATCCCTTCAAGGTTTTATGACTTGAAACCTAAAAAATGCTATTTTTTGAAATCAATGAAGTCTTGTACTGCTTTAACACTTACTTGGTGATCCAAATGTTGATGTTTGCCCACTGCCAAATCCAAATGTAGGTGCTGCTTGATTTACTCCACCATTTACATCAAAGAGCTTTAAAAAGAATATGCAAATAATAAAGTGCTTAATGAATAATTCTCAAATAACTTTCCTACACACTTTACTGTGTACAGGAAATCCAATTTTTAAAATGTGTATTTAAAAATATGATGTTAGATGTTTAAAATGGAAAAATGCTCCACTATGATGCTGAAGAAGTTAAGACATAATATTGTATAAATGTATCAACACCAACAAATTAAAACTATTGTGACTAGCTGGTACAATTATGGTAATTTTAATTTTATTTTTGCTTTTTTATACTTTAAATGAGCATATATTAAAATCAGAAAAATATTTTTTAATAGTACATTTCAGTGTCTATAATTATTGGGGTACATTTGCGTTTATCAAGAAACCTAGATATGAGACAAAGTAACATTTATAGAATACTTACTCTATTGCTTGAATTGGAGCAGTTAAATTAAACATTCTCTATTACTTGAAAATACTCTACGCTCTTGCTATTCTCCATTCTAGAAATATCCTTCATCTCTGTTTACTAAAATCTTACTCCCTCTTTCAAGACTTTTCACTTACTCTTTCACTCAAGAAGACTTTCCTAATCAATCCGACTGGATATGATTTCTCTTAGTCGGAAGTCTCAATAGCAATATTAAAAAACCAACTTTATTTGACTTATGATTAACATAAAATAAATACAACCATTTTATGTATAATATTTCAATGAGTTTGAACAAATTTATAACCATCTCCACAATCAAGATTTAGAACATTTCCACCACACCTAAAATTTCTATAAATGGAATCATATAGTATATGCTATTTTTTTTTTTTTTTGGCTGGCTTCTTTCCCTCAGTATAATGTTCATCAACAGGTAAATGGATAAATGAATTATAGTACATCCAGACAACGGATTACTATTCAGTAATAAAAGAAGGAATGAACCGCTGATACCTGTTAACCCAGCTGTGGGTCGGCTGTCCAAGATCCTGGAGGGACCCTGAAAAACTAGCAAAGAGGGAGTAACTCCCAGGTCTAGGGGAAGTTCCATAGTTCTTTACACTTGGTTATCTTTCTACATTAGCTCTCAGCAATGGTTACAGTGGGCCACTTCTCTACTAGGGACACAGTCCTTTCATGAAGTCTTACTAAATGAAAATGACCTTACAAAAACTGAAAGGTAGAGGAAATTGGCTCACATGAGTCTAGTTATTTAGAAGTACATATTTAAGAAAGGGGCAGGTGTTGGGAATGTCAAACAGTCATTCACTATGTTTAGGAAGGTACTACTTTTGTAACCTTTTTTCAGAGAGTAGAATCATAAACTACAGGCAAGCTGGACAAACTAAATTCTAAAATGTAAATGCCGTGTTTTAAAATAATGTTAAAGACTTTGTACGGGGGTATAAAAATCACAACTTTATTGACAGAGATAAATGGGCATGCTACCATCAGAATCATGTATCTTTAAAGACAAGTGAATACATAGCTTCTAAAGGCATTTCTGTATATGACAAGGAACATAAGGTGAACGTCCTTTAATTATGACAAACGTATACACTGGTCTGATAGTGAATTAATATAATTTCTGAACAATTTCTTTTTTTATCTATACTTTGCTGACCATGGAACAGAGAGAAGACAATTACTGGATCTTGACTCTAAATGATGATAGTGTTCTTGAGGATGTGGGTATCATAATTCTTGACCAAGAATTTTTGCTTTGCTTTCCAAATCCAAAGTGAAATATCCTCTGCAAAAAAGTACCAGATATACTCACCAAGGCTAGTTTAGTTGATGAATTTAGATTTTTTAATTCATTTACCCTCTTCCTCCATTGACTTATTAACTGTTGGATGGAATTTAGCTGAAGAAAGAAAACAGGAAAACACTGAATGAATATTGGGTGTTTAAGCTAATCTCTCTGATAATGTCACATCTTCACTCTCCAAAACCATAAAAGTTTATATAACATCTTTGTTTTATAACTTTTAAACTTGCAAGGATCTGCCCCTATTCGCCATAAATATGCTAGTTGTAGTCTCTTCTCTGCGCTCTCCAACTCCTTATATCATTAATGATGAAAGGATTTCTGGGACTGACTACTGGCTCATTTGCAATACAAATAATGATATTCCTAATTACTATAGTCAAAATACATTGTCATCATTTTAGAAAACCAACCAATTTATAAGTCATTTAGAAAATAAAAATTAGCCCTGTTCTGAAAAAAATTATAGATCTCATCAACTTTACTAAGATACAAGCAACAACAAACAGAGAAAACAGTAACTAATAGCTAATCCATTATTGAAGTAGATGAACAGGAAACAAACTTACGTAACTCTGTAAATTATTGCTGGTTAAGAAGTTATGGTATTCAAGCCTCAATTCCTCTGGTGAAATGTCTGTAAAACCTGAAGTAAGGAATCAGTTGGAATCTTTAAAATAAAAACCAACAGTTTTGATAATATAGTATAGATAGAGGTATTAGACAAAAAATACAATAATGTCAATTAGAAAATTTTCATATTCATAGGAAAAACTCGAAGTCTACAATGTATTTAATGCTTGAGAAAGTATAAAATTAGAATATAATACAGTTGAGTGATTATTTGATCTCTGAATGGCAAAGAATTTTCCAAAGAAAGTGGAGTAAAAGAAATAAACAAAAAGAAAGGTTTGACTACATATACATTTAAATTTTGGTGTAAGAAAAGAAAAAACTTCAATAGGTAAAATTAAAAGACAAATGGCAAACTAAAAACCAGCACACACGACAGGAGAAGAAAAAGAGATAACGTCCTTAAATGTATAAATAGCTCTTATAAATCAATAAGAAAATTAAGTTAATATGTGTAAAGTTACTTTTTATTCAATTAGAGTTTTTCATCTGAACCACAGAAAACAGAAAATCATTTGACTATTTTCTCAGTTCTCCTAAAGTAGCACAAAAGGTGTATCATTCTAACTGCCTGGAAGTTAATATATATAACGGATGCCTAAGGGTGGCATTTTCAAACTTTTTGGTCTCAGGACCCATTCACATTCTTAAAAATCATTAAGGATGCCAAAAATAGATTTTGTTTATGGGTTACACATATTGATATTTACCATATTTGAAATTAAAACAGAAAAATCTAGAAAACATTTATTAATTTACTTTAAAATAAGAAACCAATTATGTATCAACATAACATTTTTTAATGGAAAACAACCTTTCCAAAACAAACAAAAATTTTAGTGAGATGAGTGGCACTGTTTTAATTTTGTAAAACTCTTTAATGTCTGACTTAATAGAAGACTGGTGGATTCTCATAGTTGCTTCTGCGTTCAATCTGTTTCAGTGTTCTTCTGGTTAAAGTATATGAAAAAATCTGTCCTCAGACAGATATATAGTTGAAATGGCCATTCTAGATAACTGTAAATATTCTTATTTGATACTACACCAGAATTTGACAAGTGGTAGTTTCTTAAAGGTGACTATAATGCGGATTCAAACCATATTAATGAACTTTTGGCACTATTATGTTAAAGTACATTGGTTTATCTTGCATTAGAATGGACTTTCAGCCACGTATAATTTTGTAACATAAGGCACTGGTCATGTGGAAAATACTGGTTCACTGAGTTAAGGAGAACTTCCAAATGTTGACCCAAATCATTATACAATGTCAAAAAATTCATTTTTGTTAATGTTATCATTCATCTAATCAGAAGAAATTTTAAATATCGAGAAGCTGTCAAGTTCATGGTGGCCAGAAAACTGTTTTCCATAATTCTAATTTTCACTCGAAAGTGTAAATTTTGTCATTGGCAATAAACACTGTCAGTTTTCTTTGAAGTGAAAGACTCATTTCATTCCTTTTTTGAGAAAATGTCTGCCAAAGAGATAAGTTTGAAAAACCATCTGTCAGTTTTTTAAGTAAAAATGGTCTGTGAAAAAAGTGGTTAGTTCAGTCTACAACTCAATCACAGAAGTGCCTTTCCTCAAGATAACCAACATGCTTCAGTAGACAGCAAAAGCACTTTAAGAGTTCTTTCAATTCTGTCACACAGAATATTAAAAAGATGTGTACTCAAGGGTGTACTTAATAAAATTAATAATTTTATTTTTAATTTTAGCTTCATCAAGGACATTCGTAAGTGAAACTGGCATTTTCTTTTAAATTTTGACTACTATAGCCTACTAGTACAGTTTCATGCCTCTCCCTTGGTTCATGTTAAGAATCAAGCAGTTTTACCTACCACTGCTTTTTTCAATTATTTATTTATTTATTTATTTATTCATTTTTGCATGGGCAGTCTCTAGGAATTGAACCTGGGTCTCTGGCATCGCAGGCGAGAATTGTGCCACTGAGCCACTGTTGAACTGCCCCCTACAACTGCTTTTGTACCATCAGTGCAAATGTTAATACAATGAAAAGGCAATTAATGTCTTAGTACTATTACAAAAATAATTTTGAAAAAAAAATTTTATTTATTTATTAAACATAACAACATACAAACACAAACATTCTTACCATATGATCATTCCATTCTTGATATATAATCAATAACTCAAAATAGCACCACATAGTTGTATGTTCATCATCATGATAATTTCTTAGAACATTTGTACCAAGAAATAAAAGAAAAAGAAATAAAAAGAAAACAGAAAAAAATTCATACATACCATATCCTTTACCCCTCCCTTTCATTGATCACCAGCATTTCAATCTACTAAATTTATTTTAACATTTGTTCCCCCTATTATTTATTTATTTTTAATCCATATGTTTTATTTGTCTGTCAATAAGGTGGATAAAAGGACCATCAGACACAAGATTTTCACAAAGAAAGCTATATCATTATACAATCATCTTCAAGAAACATGGCTCCTGGAAAACAGGTCTACATTTTCAGGCAGTTCCCTCTAACCTCTCTAACACATCTTAACTAAAAAGCTGATATCCATATAATGAGTAAGAATAACCTCCAGGATAAATTCTCAGCCATTGACACTTTATTTTGTCTCATTTCACTCTTTCCTCTCTTAGCCAAGAAGGTTTTCTCAATTCCTTGATGCTGAGTCCCAGCTCATTCTAGGATTTCTGTTCCATTGCCAGGAAAGTCCACACCCCTCAGAGTCATGTCCCATGTAGAGAGGGGAAGGCAGTGAGTTTGCTTGTTGCATTGGCTGAGACAGACAGGCTACAACTAAGCAACAAAAGAGGTTCTCTGGGGGTAACTCTTAGGCCTAATTTTAAGCAGGCTTACCCTATCCTTTGTGGGGTTAAGTTTCATATGAATAAACTCCAAGATTGAGGGCTCAGCCTATTGCTTTGGTTGTCCCCGCTGCTTGTGAGAATATCAAGAATTCTCCATTTGGGGAAGTTAAACTTTCCCCCCTGTGCTGGTTTGAAAGGAAGTATGCCCCCTAAGAAAAGCCATGTTTTAATATAAATCCCATTTCATAAAGGTAGAATAATCCCTATTCAATACTGTATATTTGAAACTGTAATGAGATCATCTCCCTGGTTGATGTGATTTAGTCAAGAGTGGTTGTTAAACTGGATTAAGGGATGACATGTCTCCACCCATTTGAGCGGGTGTTGATTAGTTTCTGAAGTCCTATAAAAGAGGAAACATTTTGGAGAATGAGAGATTCAGAGAGAGCAGAATAAAAACATAGCTACAAGAAGCAGAGTCCACCAGCCAGCGACCTTTGGAGATAAAGAAGGAAAACGCCTCCCAAGGAGCTTCATGAAACCAGAAGCCAGGAGAGAAAGCTAGTGGATGATGCGGTATTCGCCATGTGCCCTTCCAGCCGAGAGAGAAGCCCTGACTGTGTTCGCCATGTGCCTTCTCATTTGAGAGAGAAACCCTGAACTTCATCGGCCTTCTTGAGCCAAGGTATCTTTCCCTGGATGCCTTTGATTGGACATTTCTATAGACTTGTTTTAATTGGGGATTTTCTCGGCCTTAGAACTATAAACTAGCAACTCATTAAATTCCCCTTTTAAAAAGCCATTCCATTCTTGGTATATTGTATTCCGGCAGCTAGCAAACTAGAACACCCTCTTTCTTGCCATTCCCCCAAGGGAACTGCAAATACTCTTTTATTCACTGTTCAAATCACTCTGGGGTTTATTGGGGCATCACTCTGGACAAACCTACAAATTCTCATGCCCTACTCAAGGTTCCATGTACTTATGGTATTCAATTAAGGTGTCTACATAAGCTATATTAGGAAATGCACTAATCAAAAAATATATATTTTGTACCAAATAAACATTTTTTGCTGTAGTCTCACACATAAGTTAAAGTTTTAAAATATTAATTACCATCTATTTTTAACACCCCACAGTACTGACATTCCTTTGCTCTTCCTCATGCAAAAACAGTTTTTAATTTGTACATTTAGTCACTATCATTTAAACTCCAAGGATTCCTAGATTATATCATCTCAGTCTTTATCATCTATCTTTCCTTCCGATTTCATTTGTGCCCCCAGCCCTCCTCCATCATTTTCACATTCAGCTTCATTCAGTGTTCTAACACTATTGTAATACAGTTAGTAGTATTGTGCTATCCATTTCTGAAGTTTTACAATCAGTCCCATTGCACAATCTGCATCCCTTCACCTCTAATTACCCAATATCTACTCTATTTCTATCTTCTGATGATCTCTTTTCCCAACTGAAATTCTCCAAGTTCATTCAATGAACTTGTCATTGAACTTGTCATTGTCAACTGAACTAATGTCAGTTCATACCAGTGAGACCATACAGTATTTGTCCTTTTGTTTCTGGCTAATCTCACTCAGCATTATGTCCTTAAGGTCCATCCAATATCTACCCTATTTCTATCTCCTGATGACCTCTGTTCTTAACTGAAATTATCCAAGTTCTTTCATTAATGTTAGTTCATATCAGTGAGACCATACAGTATTTGTCCTTTTGTCACTCAGCATAATGTCCTTAAGGTCCATTCATGTTGTTACATACTTCATAACTTTATTCTGTCTTATGGCTGCATAATATTCCATCGTATGTATATACCACAGCTTGTTTAGCCACTCGGCTGTTGATGGACATTTGGGCTGTTTCCATTTCTTGGCAATTGTAAATAATGCTGCTATAAACACTGGTGTGCAAATGTCCGTTTGTGTCCTTGCCCTCATGTCCTCTGAGTAGATATCTAGGAATGATATTGCCAGGTCATATGGCAATTCTATACTTAGCTTCCTGAGGAACCGCCAAACTGCCTTCCACAGTGTTGTACCATTTGACATTCCCACTAACAATGCATAAGTGTGTCTCTTTCTCCACATCTTCTCCAGCACTTGTCGTTTTCTGTTTTATTGATAACGGCCATTCTGGTGGGTGTGAAATGATATTTCTTTGTGGTTTTGATTTGCATTTCCCTAATAGCCAGGGAAGTTGAGCATTTTTTCATGTGCTGTTTGGCCATTTGTATTTCCTCTTCTGAGAAGTGTCTGTGCATGTCTTTTGCCCATTTTGTAACTGGGTTGTCTGTCTTTTGGTCATTGAGTTGAACAATCTCTTTATATATTCTGGATACTAGACCATTACCTGATATATTGTTTCCAAATATCATGTCCCATTGTGTAGGCTGTCTTTTTACTTTCTTGACAAAGTTCTTTGATGCATAAAAGTATTTAATATTGAGGAGTTCCCATTTCTTTCTTTCTTCAATGCTTGTGCTTTGGGTGTAAATAGGTCTAGGAAACCACCTCTTATTATAAGATTTATAAGATATTTCCCTACATTTTCTTCTAAAAGTTTTATGATCTTACATTTAATGTTAGGTCTTTGATCAATTTTGAGTTAATTTTTGTATAGGGTGTGAGATATGGATCCTCTTTCATTCTTTTGCATGTGGATATCCAGTTCTCTAAGCACCATTTATTGAAAAGACTGTTCTGTCCCAGGTGAGTTGGCTTGACTGCCTTATCAAATATCAATTGTCCATAGATGAGATGGTCTATATCTGAACACTCTATTTCATTCCATTGGACAGTATATCTATCTTTATGCCAGTACCATGCTATTTTGACCACTGTAGCTTCGTAATATGTCTTAAATTCAGGTAGAGTGAGAACTCTGACTTCATTTTTCTTTCTCAGGATATTTTCAGCTATTCGGGGCACTCTGCCCTTCCAGATAAATTTGGTTATTGGTTTTTCTATTTCTGAAAAGTTCTCGGGATTTTAATTGGTATTGCATTGAATCTGTAAATAAATTTAGGTAGAATTGACATCTTAACTATATTTAGTCTTCCAATCCGTGAACACGGTATGCCCTTACATCTATTTAGGTCTTCTGTGATTTCTTTTAACAATTTCTTGTAGTTTTCTCTGCATAGGTCTTTTGTACCCTTAGTTAAATTTATTCATAAATATTTTATTCTTTTGGTTGCTGTTGTAAATGTAATTTTTTTCTTGATTTCTCCCTCAGATTGTTCATTAATAGTGTATAGAAACACTATAGATTTTTGAGTGTTGATCTTGTAACCTGCCACTTTGCTGAACTCATTTATTAGCTCTAGTAATTTTGCTGTGCATTTTTCGGGGTTTTTGACATATAGTATCATATCATCTGCAAACAGTGAGAGTTTTGCTTCTTTCCTTTCCAATTTTGATGTCTTGTATTTCTTTTCCTTGTCAAATTGCTCTGACTAGAACTTTCAACACAATGTTGAATAACAATGGTGATAGTGGACATCCTTGTCTTGTTCCTGATCTTAGGGGGAAAGTTTTCAGTTTTTCCCCATTGAGGATGATGTTAGCTGTGGGTTTTTCATATATTCCCTTTATCATGTTGAGGAAGTTCCCATCTATTCCTGTCCTTTGAAGTGTTTTCAACAAGAAAGGATGTTGAATTTTGTCAAATGCCTTTTCTGCATCAATTGAGATGATCATGTGGTTTTTCTGCTTTAACTTGTTAATATGGTGTATTACATTAATTGATTTTCTTATGTTGAACCATCCTTGCATAGCTGGGATGAATCCTACTTGGTCATGGTGTATAATTCTTTTAATGTGCTGCTGGATTCAATTTGCTAGAATTTTGTTGAGGATTTTTGCATCTATATTCATTAGAGAGATTGGTCTGTAGTTTTCTTTTCTTGTAATATCTTTGTCTGGCTTTGGTATGAGAGTCATGTTGGCATCATAGAATGAGTTGGGTAGCTTTCCCTCCTCTTCAATTTTTTTTGAAGAATTTGAGCAGGATTGGTACTATACTCTTTCTGGAATGTTTGGTAGAACTCACATGTGAAGCCATCTGCTCCTGGACTTTTCTTTTGGGGGAGCTTCTTAATGACTGATTCAAATTCTTTACTTGTGATTGGTTTGTTGAGGCTGTCTATTTCTTCTCAAGTCAAAGTTGGTCATTCATGCCTTTCTAGGAAGTTGTCCATTTCATCTACATGGTTGTATTTATTAGCATAAAGTTGTTTGTAGTATCCTGTCATTACTTCCTTTATTTCTGTGGGGTCAGTGGTTAGGTCTCCTCTTCCAGTTCTGATCTTATTTATTTGCATCCTTTCTCTTCTTCTTTTTGTCAACCTCACTAAGAGTCCATCAATCTTATTGATTTTCTCAGAGAACCAGCTTCTGGTTTTACTGATTTTCTCAATTGTTTTCATGTTCTCAATTTCATTTATTTCTGCTCTAATCTTTGTTATTTCTTTCGTTTTGCTTGCTTTGGGGTTAGTTTTCTGTTCTTTCTCTAGTTCTTCCAAGTGGACAGTTAATTCCTTGATTTTTGCCCTTTCTTCTCTTTTGATATAGGCATTTAGGGCAATAAATTTCTCTCTTAGCACTGCCTTTGCTATGTCCCATAAGTTTTGATATGTTGTGCTTTCATTTTCATTTGCCTCAAGATATTTACTGGTTTCTCTTGTAATTTCTTCCTTGACCCACTTGCTGTTTAAGAGTGTGTTGTTGAGCCTCCACATATTTTTGAATTTTCTGGCCCTCTGCCTATTACTGATTTCCAGCTTCATTCCTCTATGATCTCAGACAGTGTTTTGTATGATTTCAATCTTTTTAAATTTATTGAGACTTGCTTTGTGACCCAACATATGGTCTATCTTTGAGAATGATCCATGAGCACTTGAGAAGAAGGTGTCTCCTGCTGTTGTGGGGTGTAATGTTCTATAAATGTCTGTTAAGCCTAGCTCATTTATTGTATTATTCAAATTCCCTGTTTCTTTATTGATCCTCTGTCTAAATGTTCTGTCCATTGATGAGAGTGGGGAATTGAAGTCTCCAGCTATTATGTGTCTATTTCTCTTTTCAGTGTTTTCCATGTTTGCCACATGTATTTTGGAGCATTCTGGTTCGGTGCATAAATATTTATGATTGTTATGTCTTCGTGCTGAATTGTTCCTTTTATTAGTACATAGTATCCTTCTTTGCCTCTTTTAACTGTTTTACATTTGAAGTCTAATTTGTTGGATATTAGTATAGCTACTCCTGCTCTTTTCTGATTGTTATTTGCATGAAATACCTTTTCCCAACCTTTCACCTTCAACCTATGTTTATCTTTGGGTCTAAGATGTGTTTCCTGTAGAGAGCATATAGATGGGTCCTGTTTTTTAATCCATTTTGCCAGTCTATGTCTTTTGATTGGGGAGTTTAGTCCATTAACATTTAGTGTTATTACTGTACAGATAGTACTTTCTTCTACCATTTTGCCTTTTGGATTTTATATGACATATCTTATTTTCCTTTCTTTTTATCTTTACTCATAGTCTTCCTTTCTACACTCTTCTCCACATCTCTCTCTTCCGTCTTTTCGTATCTGTCTCTAGTGCTGCCTTTAGTATTTCTTGCAGAGATGGTCTCTTGGTCACAAATTCTCTCAGTGATTTTTTGTCTGAAAATGCTTTGATTTCTCCCTCATTTTTGAAGGACAGTTTTGCTGGATATAGAATTCTTGGTTGGCAGTTTTTCTCTTTCAGCAATTTAAATATATTATCCCACTGTCTTCTTGCCTCCATGGTTTCTGCTGAGAAATCTACGCATAGTCTTACTGGGTTTCCCTTGTATGTGATGGATTGCTTTTCTCTTGCTGCTTTCAAGATTCTTTCTCTCCGACCTCCGACATTCTGATTAGTAAGTGTCTTGGAGTACGTCTATTTGGATCTATTCTCTTTGGGGTACACAGCACTTCTTGGATCTGTAATTTTAAGTCTTTCCTAAGAGTTGGGAAATTTTCAGTGATAATTTCCTCCATTAGTTTTTCTCTTCCTTTTCCCTTCTCTTCTTCTGGGATACCCACAACATGTATATTCATGTGCTTCGTGTCATTCAATTCCCTGAGTCCCTGCACATATTTTTCCATTCTTTTCCCTATATTTTCTTTTGTTTGTCAGATTTCAGATGTCCCGTCCTCCAGTTCACTAATCCTATCTCCTGCCTCTTGAAATCTGGCATTGTAGGTTTCCATTGTTTTCATCATCTCTTCTACTGTGCCGTTCATTCCCATATGTTCTGTGATTTGGTTTTTCAGACTTTTGATTTCTTCTTTTTGTTCATTCCTTGATTTCTTTATATCCTCCCTCAATTCATTGATTTGATCTTTGATGAGGTTTTCCATGTCTGTTTGAACATTCTGAATTAATTGTGCCAATTTCTGTATCTTATTTGAATTGATGATTTGTTCCTTTAACTGGGCCATATCTTCAATTTTCCTACTATGTTTTGTTATTTTTTGCTGGCATTTAGGCATTTAATTACCTTAATTAGTTTATTCTGGAGATTGTTTTCACTTTTTTCACCCAGGAGTTTCTTGCTGGCTTACTTTGTTGTCTATCTGTTCTTTGACATTTTGTCCAGCTTATTCTAGACCTCTAGCTTAGGTTTTGTTTAACACAGCAGAATTTTTCAGTTCTTGCTTTGCTTCTTGCCCTGTCTGTATGGTGCCTTCCCCCCTCCCTTAGGAGGGTGTATTTAGGTATTTTAGACCCCAGTCAGATTTTCCCAGACCAAACTGGCCTCCTCTCAGGAGGAACGAGTACCTGCGTCAGTTTTCCTTGAGGGTGGGACCCAGCAGGTTGAAAGGCTTTCCTATGAAGCCTCTAGACTCTGTGTTTTTCCTATCCTGCCTGTTACGTGGCACGTGTCTTTCTGCGGGTTTCACCAGCATAAGGTAATGAAGTACCTTTAATTTCAGCAGACTCTCCCTGCTGGGGGCGTGGTTGAGACAGAAGAGAGGTTGTAGGCTGGCTTTAATCGTTTCACTTTTCCAGACCCTGGTGTCTGAATTTCTTGAGGGAGAGAATCCACCTGAGCTGGGTCCCATCCCTCTCCTGGGGAAGGCACAGGCTCCAGACAAACACTCAAACAAGCTTAATTCTGCCTATGCCTGGGGCAGGTGGAGCCTGGAAGCCCTGCAGCTATATCCAAAGAGTAGTTAAGCCATAGAAACATAGCCACAAAAAACAAAAAGAAAAATCCTTTTCTGAGCAGGACCCTTGTTCCTTGGATTTGCCAATCAAAAGCTTAGTTGGAACACTGCTTTGTTTATCTCCAGGTGCTATGTGTCCCATCCTTTCCTTTATGGCCCAGACCCTTTCAAGTATTATGTGCTATCTGATCCAAAAAACCTGTTTTTTTTTTCTTTTTTCGTCAGCCCTGCCCCCTCTGTGCCGGGGCAAAACCCAGCAACCTCAGCTTTTACTGGAGGTTCAGCTGAGCTGGGGGCCTATTTTTATTATCAGAATCTGTTAATTAATTCCACAATTGGAACTTGTTTGCGCTCAGCCTGTGCTGCTAGTAAAGTCTCTTTCCTATCCCCTCTGGGAAGCAGCCTGAGGGGAAGGGGCGCTAGCTGCCACAGCTTGGGGAACTTGCAGTTCTGGGTAGGCTCGCAGCTGGTCCTCCTTGTCCAGACTGGGGTACACTGTGTATCTGATCACTGACGTGGCCCCAGCAGTTTTTCTGTACTGTTCTTGGCTATTTGCCAGCTGCTCTGGAGGACGAACTAAATCCCACACCTCACTAAGCTGCCATTTTGGCCCTCTTCCTTTGTTGAGTTCAATAATAATAATTTTGAACTTGTACGTCCCCTGAAACAATCTTAGGTATAGAGTTGTCAGATTTAACAAACAGAAACATAAGGCACCCAGTTAGATTTGAACTTCAGATATACAACAAATAATTTTTTAGTGTAATTATGTAGCAAATATTGCACAAGACACACTTATACTAAAAGTATTACTATTTGTTTAGCTAAAATTCAGATTTAACTGGGTGTCCTGTATTTTTTTCCAGTGAGCCTATTTAGGACCCATAGGATTCCACATTCCATATTTTAGGACCCACTACTTTAGGGCATTAGGGATCAATTCTGAACTGATCAAGGCTTAGTAACATTTTATTTTCTTTACAGAAAGTACCACTATCTGAAATTATCTTATTTACATGCATTCCTTATTGTCTCCCTCCTTAAGGAAAACAAGCTTCCTAAAGCAGCGATACTGCTTGGCTTGCTCATCACTGGATCCCTAGCACTTAGAATAGGGCCTGGTACAAAAGAATTTCTATAAATATTTTGTGGAATGAATGAGTAAATAAACAATGAGCAGGAAAAGTAGAGATAGAACTGAAATTTCAGTGTTCTGGGGGCTGCATGGGTTCCCATTTGCTAGGTACCTGCAATATCCTCAACAGGACAGAGACCTAATATCATGCAGACTGGGTCTGCAAAAGTTTGGTGGTGTAGGTCACAGTCCAGAAAGGATTTTGTGACTACGGACCAGAGAATGGGAAGGAAAGGGGATTCCTAAAGAAATGCTAGCCCTATAGCTTAGCTAAAGAGCCTCACTTTCAAACATTATCTCCAGGAGAGGTCTCAATGTGTTTTATGAAAAATAACTTTTATTACAAGAAAGGCAGAAAGAAAGAAGGATAGATCAGATCCAGGCAACAAAGTCTTTAAAGCAGGTTGGATGTGACTCTTCTATTTATTATAGGTGCTAAGAGGTTTGGAAGTTATACATATAGGGAACCAAGAAAGCAAGCCTCTTTCTGGGATTAAAGAATTGAGATGGTGGTGGATATTGCTTTTATTATTTTCTCATAAGAACTATATATCTTTAAAAAATATATTCTCTAAGCTCTATCCCCAGATTATGAAAGGGTACTTTAAGCACTGTCCAAATTGTCCTAATTGTAGTTAAGTTGGTGGTTAATTTATTTGGTATGATCTTAGTTTTAGAAAGTATTACTTTATATTTTTAAAATACACATTTTCTCAGTTACCTGAAATATTGGGCTTCTTCACTGGTGAATACACAGAAAACTTCCACTGTCCTGATGATTCCCAAACCTCCATATCTTTTACAATTCCTTCCCTAAAAAAAAGGCAAAGGATCATTTTTCGTTTGCTTGTTAGCTTGTTAAAATTTTTTATATGATTTTCAAAGACTGAAATTTTAAAATCTAGTAAGTACATAACTTCAGATTTTTCTGCTATATTTTCTGAAGTGTTCTTTGAAGCACCTTATTTAAATATGAACTATATTTCATGATCATAAATATGTCAGAGAAATAACTTTGGTTTTTTAATACACTGAACCACTAACCAATATACTTATTGAGAACTATCACAAGCACCACACAATTTTTTGAGAACTAAAATATAATAATAAAATATACAATATTAACTTTAATCTTTCTTTGTTCATTATAAATATCAATGATGATTTAACTAGGAAAGACAGAAAGTACACTTAAGTAATTTAGAATGACAAAAATTTTGTTATTTTTCCACAATCTATATTTATTTTTCTACATGTTAAGCTTCTCACGCTACATTTTAAAATGTCTCATTCAATTTACATTTGTAACTTTTGTTTTTCTACTTTTCTCACATGCTGGTCCCAACGTGCATAATAGCTAAAGTGTGTTTGGAGGGTCACCTTGGTTATCAATAAAGGCTCTTTTTGCCAGCAGCCAGCACCAGACTTCATCTAAACAGGACACTAAGATCTTTTAAGGTGTTCCAAAGAGGGAATGCAGAGGTCAAAAAATAGTTGACTCAAACCAATGTTTTTTTTAAGTATACCTTAATTCTAAAATGTTTCAGTTTCTTGTTTATTTTATCCTATATGCATCATTAAGGTGGTGCCCTTCATGTTAACTAGTTGCTGAGCTGGGAATCTTCATGCTTTACTTTTGGAGTACATATGATGCAGAGATACTTTTCTCTTAACATTAAACTCCAGAGTCTGTACAGAAGAGAGATACCGATTCCAAGCCTTCTTTTAGTTGGTTGGTATTGACTCCATTATAGGATGATTTTGGCTCCACAGATATGTCCATTTCAAAAAGTGGGGTTGTCCAGTGGATAACTTAGCTGGCAGTTGCAGGATGACACAGGTGGAGCTTGTCATTCAAAGAGCTTCAGGTAGTCAGGTGGCTGATCCTGCTGACCACAGACTTAAAGAAGGAATACTTTTCCCAGAGAAGTCATGGGTTTCTCCTTGTGATATTCCAACAAATCCACCAGGGGTGGACCTGCTGCAGCTGGTTCATGCCCAGGAAGCTGTAGGAGTCTGCAGAGACATTTATGAGAAAGTGTTTACAGCCATCCTCTGACTGATAGGATAGCGTATAGCCTTTGATCCTTTCACTGACTTGGATTGAGAAACTGCCTGGTGCACCTTTGCTCGGAGGTTTGCTCTTCAGTGTGAGAATTCCATGGAACCATGCAAAAATGGTGCTTGAGGTTTTCTGATAGTCCAATCACAGTGGTAGCTGCAGCTGCTTCTCTTTTAAACCATCAGATGATGTCTTCCTGAGCAGAGTTGGGTGCTGTTCTTGTCACTATTCCCTAATTTCTAAGAGGTCTCCTATGGTATCCTGCTGGGCTTAGGATTTGATGCTTGGGTAGAGGGAGAGGCCTTTTTAGTTTCTGCATAACACTTGGGGACCTCTGTAGTCCCTCATTGCTTCTTTCTTTTTGGGTTACTAGTGATAAAGTCTTGTGGCCTTCCCTAGCTTGTTTAGTCAAGAAGTGTCTCTTCTCATTATTTCTTTGAGTGCTTGAAAAGACACCCACCACTCAGAATCTTCTTTCCAGCTCTTATAAATCTGCTTGGTTTTCTCTTCATCTACTTATGTTATTTCTTCATCTTGTTTCGTCTTTATGGATTCTTTCTTCTGATGAAATCCATATGCCCCCATACAAAAGACAGACTCTGCCAACCTTTGTTGAATATTTCTTTTTTTCTTTTACTTTTTATTTATTTTAATTAATTTTTAAATTTTTTTAAAAAACATAAACACAAACATTCTCAACAGATGATCACTGTTCTACATATATAATCAGTAACTCACAATATCATCACATAATTGCATATTCATCATCATGATCATTTCTTAGAACATTTGCATGTTGAATATTTCTTGAAGACCTGAAGGGTAATTGGATTTTCTTATCTTCTAAGGCTGATGCTGGTCTAGATCACTGCCCCAATCTCTCCTCTTCTATCATTTTCCTACAAATGTCCTAAGCCTCCCAGTTGTTTGGTGCTTGCAGTTTGTGATTTTGTTTTCAAGCTATTGGTGAATTCTCTTGCCTAAGTTTTTCTGAGCTCTCCCACTTCCAGCTCTTCTTTCAGACAGGCCCTCTCAGCAATAATTTCATTACAGAGCACATCAGAGGGCTTATTTACATGATGTTTACCTTTCATTGGCTTCCAGTTTTCAATGAAGAGATTTGCTGTTTTTTAATCTGGATTTTACTGGAAAGGACTATCCCTCCACCTGCCCCCCCATTGCTGCTTCTCTTTCTTTTCATTGTTGGATCTGTTCCTTCCTCATCCTAAGGGACAGGATCTGTTTCTGCTCTTCATTGAGCTCTGCCAGTAGATCTGGATCTACACACATTTTCGATAATATGTTTCAGCATCTTTCAGACCTGTGGCAAAAGTTCCAGGTATGCCTTGAATCATAAAATTTTAAAAGTACATCAGAACTTTAGAGACTATTTTGTCTAATTTTCACATTTTCCAGCAGAGGAAACAGACCGATATCCATATAGCTGATTAGCTGGCAAAGCCATGATAGATTTGGCTGTAAACGAAATGTGTCTTCCCCCATGCAGAATGCTGCAATGAACAGAATGATGGATATCACAGAGAATACTGTATTAAATTTATGATTTCAACAAATACAGGAAGGAGAGTTTGTTCTTTACTTATATAGTACATGGCTCAAAATGTTCGCCACTGGTTCTAATTTAATTATGGGAAGTAAAAGAGTAACTGGCATATTAAAGTTCCATCTTGGGAGCCAAGAGCTGAAGGAAGAGAGACAGCCAGGCACTGTTTTGGCACCAATCATAAATTCTACCATGAATTTCCCAAAAAATGGCTTGAATCAACTTCACAATAATGAAAAAAATCAAATTAAATCAGTTTGAATAGGATTACAAACTAAAAGTTTTAAAAAGAAAAATAAGAGATGCTATAAGTGACTTCCAAGATCATGAGTTACTTTAAATTACTTCATATCTTGTAAAGAACACAATTTACAACAAACTTAAGAAGGACTACCTTTAGAGAGATATTTGCAATACAGTGTTATTAATAAGACAGTGGAAAAAGCATAATTAGCCCTAAGAAGGCACTCTACTGATATGGAAAGATAACACATTTTTAAGGAAAATAAAGTCTAGTAAGACATACAGCCAAATAGTGGTTATTACTGATATGGTCATATATGACTTTCTTCTTTTTTCTTATTCTAACTTTCTTAATAATGTACTACTTCTTTTTAAAAGAAAATATTGTAGGTGTTTTTTTAAAAAATAAACAAATGGGTAATAATTTTCAGGAAGGCTTTCACTTACAGGAGTTTCTTTTCATCTTTCTGTTCATCAGGGCTAAGTGACACAAACGGATTCTGAGACAATCCACTCCCCCTGTTTCTGCTAGTTGAATCTCCAGAATCAAAAGAACCAAAAGATGGCTTTCCTTGATCTCTGCTGCCCCCCCATGGTGTGGATTTGGAGAAACTGGATGGCTGGATTACACTGGAATATCTCTGGCTAGGGGTATTCCATGCGCGTCTGTTACTACCTAAAATAAAAAATAAAGAAAGCCTCAACAATTTTACTATTAACTCCTCACTGAAAGGCTACATCTTTTTAAAATCTCTAAAAATATCATTACATTTGTCTTATTATGTTCTAGAAATTACACAAGCATTACATTTCCACTCTTTTTAAAAGACAAATTTCTTCATTTTCAACATCTAGTTAATAGCAATATCAACAAATCACATAATGGCTTAATCGCATTTTTGTTTAATGAGACTGAGAGAACCGTAAATTCATAAAAAAAAAGATATATTACTAAGTTTAGTTGACATAAACTTATTAAGTAAATAACTGTTCCATTGTGAAGCGGATAGAAAGTATACAACTAATCAAACAATGACATTTCCTGTTGCTCTTCTTTTTCTAAATTGTTTTTAATCTTATCACTCCACCCATTCCATTTACTTACTACATTCTAAAAACTAGCTGGAATCGATATAACGGGTAGTTCAGCTGGTTTCTGGCTCAATTAGGAGATATGCCATTAAATTATATAAACAATTGGAGTGATGAAAAGTATACCCCATTACGAAATTTCATCTCCCAACTCACTAACTTAAAACTTAAAACCAGCGGGACTGTTGGACCAGACCCCTTGAGTAAGGGTTAATAGTAACTTAGTTTTTAAAGTCTCAATTCTTTTGCAGGATGACACAAATGAAGACATATGCTTCAACCCTTTGTATACTGCTTTTGGATTTGATACTTATTAATTATAGAAGCACATATTTATTTCTGGGAACTAAATACACCTTTTACTTGCCAAGAGTTTTAATTGCACTTTTTTTTTTTAATCTATCAAACTATCCTTTCAACATTTACTCTCTAATTTCTACTTTAGAGTATCTACAGAATGTCAAATATTACATTTCGTTCTCCCTGGAAATATGCTCACACTTATCAGACTCCAAGTCCTAGTTTTTGGTTTGGAATATATTCCTAGACCAATTGTGGATGACATAAGAGGTTGAAGGGGTCAGAGCCCTCCTCTTCTTGAAGACAGTCCCTATTGCATCATTGCAATTGGTCCAGTGAAATACTCCAAAGCTTTGGAAATTACATAAGCCCAGGGAGCAAGTCAATGTGATCTCCATCACTCCCTCCAACACAGCTCTTTTTTAAAAATTGTTTATGCAATTTATTGAGATATATTTATATACCATATAATCATCCAAAGTATACAATCAATGGCTCACAGTATCAACAGTAGCACATTCATATCACAATTTAGAACATTTTCATTACTCAAAACTAAAGAAATAAATAAAATAAAAAAGAACACCTAAAACATCCCATACCCCTTATCTCCCCCCACCATTATTATTTTTTGTTTTTATTTTCTTTCTCATCTGTCCATACACCGGATAAAGGGGGTGTCAGTCATTAGGTTTTCACAATCACACAATCACATCATGACAGCTACATAGTTACATAATCATCTTCAAGAATCAAGGCTACTGGAACACAGCTCACCTATTTCAGGTATTTCCTTCTAACTATTTGAATATACCAAAATTAAAAAGGAATTTCTATATATAATGCATAACAATAATCTCCAGAATGATCTCACGAATCTATCTGACATCTCTTAGCCACTGAAATTTATTCTGTTTCATTTCGTTTTCCCCCTTTGGTCAAGAAGACCTTCTCAATCACAAATGCCAGGACCAGGCTCATCCCTGGGAGTCATACTCCATGTTGCCAGGAAAATTTACACTGGAAGTTATGTCCCACTGTGGGGGGAGGTAGTGGGTTTATTAGCAGAGTTGGAGTAGAGAGAGATTATATCTGAGCAACAAAAGAGGTTCTCTAGGGGTGACTCTTACAATTACAAGTAGGCTTAGCTTCTCCTTTGCAGGAATAAGTCTCATGATGTCAAGCTCCAAGATGGAGGACTTGGCTTATTAAATTAGTCATCCCTAATGCTTGTAAGAATAACAGGAATTCCGCAGGTAGGGAAGTTTAATATTCCCACATTTTTTCCCAGTCCCTCAAGGGAACTTTGCAAGATACTTTTTTAATTTCTGTCCAAATTACTCTGGGATATTATCAGGGTATTATATTAACCTGTACAGAACAAGTTCTCATTCCCTATATTTGAATAAACCAATCATAGAGGTTAAATTAGATGGCATGCTACAGAAAATATAAATTTTGTACCAAATTAACATCTCTTCCTTTGGTATCACAAAGAAGTTGAAGTTTACAAGTACAGTCAGTATCACCTTTATCCTGTATTCTGATTTACCTCAGTACTAACCAACGCAGCGTCATTCATATCTCTAATTGAAGTCCCAGACTATTCTTAATTGCGCATCACCCACTCACAACTTTACCCTCAATTTTATGAGCATGTGCATTTCTTCCGCAGTATGACTCTACATATTGTATCAGATTTTTCAAAGGAGTTCATGTTTTTTCCAAAGTCAAGAGCCCTGACTGCTCCACATGGCCAGCCTTTTCCTTGAATTACATTCAAGGAGGCAAATGGGCCGAGATAAGTGAATTCTCCACACCACTGCCATGCTCCGATAAAGTAGTTTCGATACATACTTGCGATGTAAAAACTCACTGTTTGGGATTAGCTTTGAGAGCTTCGAGAGCCAAAGCGCTGTTCTCTGCAGGTACACAAACACCGACCGCATGCCTACAAGACGCGAGGCGGGGTGGGCGGGGCCGGCGGACGCTCACGTCGGGCACGTCGGGTCACCTGATATAGGAGCAGCGGCTCAGCGCTAGCCCCGCCGCTCTCTGTTTAGGCCTCCCGATGTCGGGGAGCTTGCCGGTTTCCCGCCGCACGGCCCCCCACGCCAGGCCTTCCCCAGGCTCAGCAAGCGGCGGAGGGCTTAAAGGTACTTCACCTGAGGGCTGTTGCTGTGGTTGTGGCCGTCCCCTGCCCGCACCCAGAGCGCTGGGATGTACGTTCCAGCACCGGTCTCCAAAGCGGCATCGGCCTTGAAGGAAGAACTGACAGATGGTCATTGCAACTGCGTCAACGACGGAGCCCCGGAGAACCGAGAGTCCTACCCAAACAATCGACGGCGCCCAGTCCCGTTGCTGTGACGTCATCTGCCTGCGCCTGGAGCAGTCCGCTTCGCTCTTGTTCTGCCCTCAATGGGAAGACAGGCGTGAGTCTACCCAATAGGATTTTAGAAGAACAGGGCTTCCTTGAGGTCGAGCGTCGCCTGGAAGGCGGGATGCTTGAAGGGTGAGGGAGAGAAAGGAAGCTGCGTTTCACCCCGGAGCAGGGTCTGGGACATGTAGGATGGCTCAAGTTCCAAGAGGAAAGCAAGGTCCCAAGAGGATGATTAGCTATGGTTGAGAGACCGACATGTTCTTTTCCTGTGTTACTGTATAAAAAGTAAAAATTAGCTTGGGTAAAGTAAAAATCTACCCTGTGTTAAAATGTTAGGCAGGATATCATTTATGTGAGCGTACTTGAGCAGATCACGATTTAGGAATTGAACAGCCCCCAAAATGCTTATGGAAGTGAGCTCGGCCTAGGGAGTGGAAAGAGGGAGCTTTATGTAGGGCAACGGAAACAAGGGAGGAGATGTTCTGATTGACTGATGTTAAGTGTCTTACAGAGTGGGAAGCAGCTATACTTGATTAGTGTGGTGTGCCTGTCCATTCTGATCTTTACCGAACTGGAACTAGTTTATCACCAGTATTTGCTTATCTGTAATTCTGTAGAGTCTGTTTTATTCCATTTTTGGAAGCTCCTGTCATCAATTGTTTTTATCATCTGGAAAATCCTTTCTTGGAAAGGGTTCTGTTTTAGTTTCTTAGGCTGCGCAAATACCATGAAATTGGTCAGGTTAAACAATCGGAACTTACTCCTTTTGATACTGAAAGAGAGTCCAAATCAAGGCCATGCTTTCTTCCCCCCAAAACAGCATTCTGGGGCTGGCTGCCAGATCCTAGGTTCCTGGGTCATATGACAAGCCCTTTGGCAGTCTTTTCTAGATTCCATTGATGTCCAGCTTCTGACTGCTCTTCTGGCTTTCTCTGTCTGAATTTCACTCTGCTTATAAAGGACTCCAGTTATAGGACCCATTCTGAGGTGGGCCACACCTTCTTAACTGAATTTATCTCACCAAAAGGTCCTACTTACAATGGTTCCACACCCGTAGGAATGGATTAAATTTAGCAACATGTTTTTCTGCATATAGCTTAAAATCACCAAAGAGTCCTTCCTGGTAACACCAATGCAGGTGCCCATTACATTTTACTTAACAGTGCCCTCTGTGGGTCATTTATCCAATGATCTCATTGGCAACCCAACCAAAACACCCTGGTCACAAGCTTTGATTTCTGATTTCTATTGTTCCATCAGTTATTCTGTTCCTTTTTTTATTTTCTTGATTGCAGTGAGGTTTGGTTGGGTGGTTTTAAATTACATTTTAAGACCACTGGAGTGGGGTTACTACTCAACTGAGTGGGTTATGGGTACAGCCCTTGCTCTGAGTCAGGGGTCAATTACTTTTATTTTTAGTCTCAGTCTGCTAGAGATGGGCCCAATTTTAGCTCACTTTTCTTTTAATTAGCAATCTTAAGAGTAGCTAATCTGTCTCAAGGATGACAAGGAATTTGAATGTGTTCTTGAAACAAGAAATAAAACAGATTACACAACAAATAATAAAACAGACTGATAATCACAATTAAAAGCACAAATCCGAAGTATTCTTGTTGTCCCCATATTCCATTAAACCAACAACCCAGGTCAGGAAGTAGGACTGTGCACTGAAATTTTTGAACCTGACTGATAACACAAAATATCTTAACTTGGTCCTTTAAAATATGTAGGTTACTTATCACTGTGCCACACTTAACATAAAAGCAACATTGTTCATGGGAAGTCAGGTTATCTATGGCATTTCTGTTCTGCAAGACCACTGAAGTTTCTTTGTCTCCTTCAGCCTGGAGGACTTGAAGAACATCAAGGATTGTGTTAAACCTTTGTTTCATAACTTTACATATATTTATAACGGTTCACTCAAGGCCATAAGTTCCTAGAGAAGGTATAGTGCACATGAAGGAGTGGGATCCTGTATTATTGTAGGTCAAAGGATGGGGAGTATTATCCCTCTTTTTTCAGTTTGAGGCCTGATGTATATAAGATTCTAAGTTAACTCTCTGACTGGCATTTAGGGTAGACATTATATGCAAGTTCACAGGCTCCATCCAGTTTACAGGTAGGTAACAAAATCATGTAGGTAACAAAATCATGTAGGTAACAAAGCCATACCTGCACTTTACAAAGTACGCAGTATGAAAAATAACTCAGAGGATAAACAAGAGCGTAATCTGATAATCCACAAGTGTGCTATAGTTTTCTGTTGAAACTAGAGAAATTTCTCGCCACAATCAGGAGAGAGCCAGGGGAAGCCAAGAGATGAAAGCCAACCCCAGAGAAGCAAAGTGAGGAACCCCCACAGGAACAGAGGCTAAAAGCAATGGAGCCTAGGAGCAGGGGACCAGCAGATGCCTGTCACATGACTTCCCAGCTGACAGAGGTATTTCAGATCCATCGCCTTCCTTGAATTAAGGTATCTTTCTCTGGATGCCTTAGCTTGGACATTTTTATAGGTTTAGAACTGTAAACTTGTAATTTATTAAATTCACTTTATAAAAGCCATTCCAATTCTGGTATATTGTAATTTTGGCAATTTTCAAACTAACACGCTCACCTATAAAGATGGGAACTCTGGAGTCAAGAACCAGAGACTATAAAGGTGGGAACTCTGGAGTCAAGAACTAGACTGATTTTACAAAAGGATTTTATTGGCTCCTTATAGTCAACTTAGTTCCTTAAAAGTGTCTGGTCACTTCTGATTAAATGAGCATCATTTGCAAATATATTCCAGTCAAAGCCTTGGTTATATAACCACTGTTTTGTTAACCAGGAGAATAGAGTCTTATTGAAGCTATGCAAATAATTATTTTTCCATAAAAATAAGGATATTCAGTACGAGTTTCCAAATTCTGGACAAATCAGGCAGGGAGAAAAAGATAAATGTTTTATGAATTACCAATAGCATAAGGGAAAAGAGTAAAGGAACCTTCTATCTAGAAAATTGAACATGAAAACATCAGCAATAATTTAAATAAAACCTATAATCATTTTTTATTAGTTCATTCAGATATAGGTAATTTGTTCTGCTTGATTTTGTGTGTTAGCAATCTCTTGAACCCATTGGTTTCTTCACTGAATTCTGGAGCTCTTGACTTGGTCCAGTGGTATGGTCTCAAAATTGTTTAAGCTATGTCATTAGAATTCTCTGCCCCAGAGTACCTGACGTAATCTTTTCCTTGGGTCCCTGAGACAGTGCTTTGGTTAAAGATGAAGTCCCCTAGCCTGTAGCTGATTGCAGGTGTTTTCAGGGAAGTATCAGAATAAAACTATCTGTTGTTGACAAAAGATGTTAAAGGCCATGTTTAACTTATTCCTGTTTTACAAAAGTGAAAGTTCTGATGAGAGCCCATTACAAATGCAGTTGAGAAAGAAATTTAGTTGTTTCTGAGGCATGTAATATTTCTTTAAGAATAACTGAAATTATGTCCAATAACACTGTACTGTCGTCTAACCTCAGATCAGTACTAGGACATCTCAAGGACAGTGAAGACATTGACAAATGTTTAGGAACTTCACATCATTTCTAAAATATTTCTATTAATGACATTTTATTCATACAGTTTAGTCAGAGGAAGATTAGAAAATCTTTTGTAATTTGACAACACTTCCCATGTGTTCTATTTTGCTAGCTGCTAGAATGCAATATACCAGAAAAGGAACGACTTTTTAAATGGGATATTTAATCAATTGCTAGTTTATAGTTCTAAGCTCACGAAAGCATCCCAATTAAAGCAAGTCTATAGAAATGTCCAATCTAAGACAAAGAAACCTTGGTTCAAGAAGGCCAATGACATTTAGGGTTTTTCTCTCAGCTGGAAACGTACATGGCAATATCTGCTAGCTTTCTCTCCAGGCTTCTTCTTATGACGCTCCCCCTGTGGCATTCTCCTTCATCTCCAAAGGTCACTGACTGAGGGACTCTGTCATGGCTGTCCTCTCTCACAATCTCAAGCTTTCTTCAAAATGCTTCCTCTTTTAAAGGATTCCAGTAAAGTAATCAAGACCCACCTGAAATGGGTGGAGAAATGTTTCCATCTCCATCTAATCAATTTTAATACCACAATTGATTGAGTCATCTCCGTGGAACTACTTAACCAAGTTTCCAACCTGTAGTACTTGATAGGAATTAGAAGAAATGGCTACCTTTACAAAATAGGATTAGGATTAAACACAGGTTTTCTAGTATACGTAAATCCTTTCAAACCAGCATACTTTGCAACTCTCAACATATCAAATAGCCTAACTATTTCTAGCATCTCTCTTTTTACAAGAGAAAAGAATAAATCCTTCATTTCCAGGCTCTTTCTGGGAAATCCCAAAGACAGTTTGAGATCAAAAGTTGTCTTTTAGGTTTTGATTTTGAGAAGGCAAAATGCAAAAAATGGTCAGGTTTCAACATTTTGTTAAATAGGGTCATGAGTCACTATGAAACAGTTAAAAGATTTAAAAAATAAATAGAGGAGTTAACATGATTGTTAAAACAAAGAAGTTCTTTCAGAAGTGAGATGTTCTCTAAAACAATAAATGATGATATAAAACATAAATTATTCTGATAAGATACCAAATCCTTGCTTGCTAGGCAAATTATTCTGATGGTTAAGAAAAACCTTTTACAACCCCTTACTAAAAGTGGATGAATAATTGAAGAAAACTTTGTCATTTTAACAGAGAAAAACAAAACTCTTAAAAATCTTATAGACCTAACAAATCTTAGCCAAACTTGACCATGACAAATAAAATTCTTTTTTCATCAGCCTTTTACAACTGTCTATATCCATTCAAATTTCGACCTACACATTCCTGTTTCTCATTCTGCAACAACCAGTTAGTTACCAGTCATTTTACTTTAGGACAAAACTACTCTCTTTTTCCTTAAAACAAACAAAAAAACACATCCTACATACCTTACATATTAAATTTACCAAAAAGATCTTGGAAACTGTTTGCAAGATAACATTTTATAAAACGCAATTACTTTTGAAATAAAGTCAGAACAATTACTCAATTTGGTTAAACACAAATTTACATTTTTCATCATCTGAAACATCTAGTAGCTATAATGCTAGTTTATTTGATCAGTAAACCTGTATACATTTAGGGAGAACATACCCAAGTACAATAAAATTGTATGCTTGTGTTATACAGACATACCCAGGTAGAATAAAAATATCTTCTTGTGTTGTACTTAATAGTGATAAATCAGAAAATATAGCTGTTTTTATTTAACAATAACAAACTATTTGCCAAAGGTTTACCTAAATGATATAAACTTGAATTTTGGGGGAAATACTTGGATTTAGTTCTATGAATACTATTTTTTTCACTGGAAATAATATGCATTCAATTTCCTTAATTTCTGAAACTTTAGGAATATTAATTTATATAGAAGCACTTATTTATCTTTAAGCCCATTTGAACAGAGCTCCTTTAAGAAATTTTATAAGTTAATTGGTAATACCATCTGAAGATAAGAAAATATAATCAGACATACCAATAGAGAGCTTATAACTTCAATATAAAGTTTTTCAGCCATAAATCACACATTAAAACACAGAAAACAGAAATATAAAACTCACTAGTTTATAAATAACTGGTTTTCTGTTCTTGCCCCCTTCTTATATTTTAATCAGAATTTTTGTTCTTGGCAGATGGAACAAATTGTGGTTATGTGCTTAATGTGACTGCTAATGCTTTTCCATTGATTTTTGTGTAAGAAACTTAAGATTTTTTTTTTCTTTTTTGCTATGATGTGTATTTTTCTAGAAGCTTTGCCCTATTTCTTGAGCGTATCTAACTTAATATTACTGTGAAAAGAGGGATGCTCTAGGTTCCATTCTGGGTCAGTCCAATCAGCTTTTGCCTTCCAGCATTCAGCTTCTAAGGTTCAGACCAATATATGTACCAACTAATATAGATCAGGTAACCCAGACTGTATACACCCAAAGAATTATAAATTTTTCTATGAATACTTATGTCTCTGAGTCCCATCTTTAACTACAGGTTAATGGTTACAGAAGTTCTTAACTTTAAAGTGTATCTTCTGCTAAGTTTCCTTTGCTTTCTCATGTTCTAAGTAAAATGGTAAATGAGAAAGAGGGTTAATAGATTCAGAATTATTAGGCGAAAGAGGATAAAGAGTAGCCGACTATCTCTACAAAGAAAATCACTACCCTACCCCCTACCAGGGACATGATATCCTGGGGTGAAATTCTCTCTGGCAATGTGGGAAATTACTCCCAGGGATGAGCCTGTCCTTGGCACCGTGAGATCGACAACAGCTTCCTGACCAAAAGGGGGCAAAGAAATAATAAAATAAGGTATCTGTGGCTAAGAGAATTCAAGTAGAGTTGAGAGGCTATTCTGTTGGCTACTGTTATGCAAGCTTCAGCTAGATGTTGCTAACTTCTACAGTTTGCTAAACCCCAACCAATGTCATTCCTGTTAACCCTAAAGAACACCTAGGGCTCTATCTGAGATTCTACAAAAGTTTCATGCACTAAATTTACCTTTCAGAAACTATAACCTCCAGGTGGTTTCTAGGCTGGATAAGTCCTGAAATCCAGAGGGGCCAGTCTCTCCAAGAACATCAACTAGTTCCATTCCCTTATCCTATACCATTTCAACGTGAAAAAGTTAGAATGGGCATAGCCCAAATATCCCTAAAGATTGGGAGAAGGATCCAAGGAGAAGTAAGAGTTATAACAGAGAAGATAGGCTTTAACAAATGAGTATAACTGTTGAATCATTAATATCTTTTTTTAGTTTTTTAGTCTTCAGTGTCCTGGAGCAGTTAAAAGGAAATATCTGAAATTGTGGAACTGTAACCCATACCAAACTTTGAAATCTATTCTAAAACTACTTACTTAAATGTACTTGGAGATTTATTCTTTTTTGTATATATATTTCACAATAAAAAACATAAAAAAAAATTAAAAAAGAGAAGGGGTGAAAGGCACAGCAGGAGTTATCTGTAGTCATTGTTGTCTTGGCTTAAGCTTTTTGGTTTTTTTTTTTAATTAGCTTTTGTGGGGAGTTCTTTTAATTAGGCTAATTTGGAGTCATTAATTCTTTTTGATGTCCCATTATACCAGTTTTTAAAAATGCATTTCATTGCTTTTGGGGTCTTCAGGATCCTCTTTTTCTAGAGGGCCTCTCAAATATTCTTGATGGATATCAAAAGGAGAGTCCATGTTGCTTAATCAAGATCTCATGTCTTTATGGTCTGATTCCCAGACCTGTTTTATCCAGACTCGAACTGGACTCTTAGTCTGATCCCCAGACTTTAACTCTGCTCAGACAAAGTTGGATAGCTCAAGACAAGTTAAGGAGTTCAGATCTGAGAGGAACTCACTTGTTGCTCTCTGGGCACCCACCCTAGAGAGCACAAAGGTAATTTTTAGCCTTTTGCTGCCTCCAGGGGCCGCTAGAGGTCTCCTTTTTTTTTTTTAATTAAAAAAAAATTACAAGAAACACAAAAATTCCCAACACATATACTCAGCAATTCACAATATCATCACATAGTTGCATAATCATCATCATGATCATTTCCCAGAACATTAGCATCAATTCAGAAAAAGAAATAAAAAGACAACAGAAAAATATAACGAACAGAAAAAAAAAAATTTACAGGCCATACCCCTTACTAGAGGTCTCCTTTGGAGCCCATTTCTGTTGCCAAAACTTAAAATATTAGACAAGGTATTTATGGGAGTTTGAGTAGTTTACAATTCATGAATTGGGCAGCATCCAATCAGCAGGTGAAAAGGAGTTCTACCTAGGGAGTGAAAAGGAAGAGCTATATAGGGCAAATGCATAAGCAAGTGAGTAAATGTTCTGATTGGCTGATGTTAAGTTTCCATTTTTATGTAGGAGTATTTTACGAAGTAGGGGCAAAGATACATGGATTAGTATGATATGCTTTTCCATTCTGATAGGCTATCTCTACTGAACTGAAATGGGTTTATCATCAGGCATTGTTTATCTGTAATACTGTAGAATGTGTTATATTCAATTTTTTTTCCCCAGAAAGCCCCTTTAGGTCAATTGTTTTGGCTCCTGGAAAATCCTCCTGCAGAAAGGTCCCTTCTGGTGATGCCCAATTCAGGCAGCCATTGTGTTTTACTTAACACCAGCCATTCATCAGGGAGTCTAATAGAGTAGGATAAAGCCAGCTGTGAAGTTATAGGAAACAATGTTTCTTTTTTCAATGTTTCTTTTTAAGCACACCCTACAGCTGAAAAGTATCATAGCAACCCTTTTGAGTGACTACTACATTCTTATGCACTGAGAAACCTTGCTCTTTGAGTGCCACATAAACGTTGCCATTTAAAATTAACATCAGTGAGAATGAAAGGAGGATCTAAGTCACCTTGATGTACAGAGGCAGTTTGAATTTCTAACTAAACAGAGCTTCAGGTAAGGAGTTTCTGAAAACAACATTCCATATTTTAACTTTGTAGTTCCCAAGTATAACTGAGAAATCAGGATTTAAGGGATGATTTTGATTATTGAATCATTATATGGATATTCTTTTTCTGCTTTCTGGTAATTTGGAGTAGATAAAGGAAATTCCTGAAATCTCTAAATTGCAATCCAGCTGCATTGGTCTTTGATAATGATTGTATAGTCCTTCTGCCTCTGTGATTGTAAAAGCCTTGTGACTAAACTTCATTTGTACCCAGTTATCCAGCTTTTCACCTTTAGAGTCTTGTAATCACTAAAGTCAGCCCCCAGTGTTTATTAATGAAAGGTCTTGGGTCAGCCCAAAACTAACCCACCCAAAGTCAAAAGTTTTCTAATAACCAAGGCTGGATCTAACCAAAATGGGCCTGAGTGCACAGTAGCTTAGACTTTAACCTGCAAGTCACGTATATCTCATTTTGCCATTTTCTTACATATGTTCTGTGACTAAGCCATCAATCTGTGCATGCTCAATAATTGGTTACCCCTAATTACATCATCTGGGGCTACTGTGCTCATTATCCTAAACCTGCCCATCTTTTTCTTTAATAAAACTATCAGAATTACTGCAGTTCAGGAAGACATTTGGGGCTGATAGGCCATCTGCTTTTCTACTTTGCCCCTAGTAATAAATTCTTTCTCTTTTTGAAACCCGGGTGTCTCAGGAATTGGTTATTGCATTGGGCAGAAGAATCCATGGCCATTGTCCGGTAGGTAACACAAGGAAACATGATACAACATACATTTCTCAATCCAGACCTGATATTGATGACTTTACACACATCTCTCTTTACTTTTTGCCTATCAAAACTCTGCTTCATTTAAATTTTTCCTAAACTCCCTTCCCCCAAATCCTATCATAACTCCATCTTTTCCTTGGTATGATGAGACTCCCTACAGTTCCTCTGGTCTGCAGCCTCCTTCATTGCGATAAATCAATAAATCTGACTTTATTGGATTATAGGTTTGTCCCTCATGATTTTAGGATGATGGGGCTAAGAGTGAGCCATTGTTCTTGCTCAAGCACGTTTGTGTTTGGGGACAGTGGGATCTGTGGAAACCCTAGGGAAACCTGGTACAAACTATTCTTTCTTTTATTTTAATAGTTCATTTGTTTTGTAACAATCAAACTTATTGAAGAGTTAGAAATACAGCACAAAGAAGCTTTTTCTGGAACCATTTGAGAAAATGTTGCTAACCTGATGCCCTGTCACCCCAAATAGTTGGGTATTTCCTACAAACAAGGACATTCTCCCACGTAACCACTATACAGTCATTAATATCAGGACATTTTTGATACATTACTACTATTTAATCCTCACACCCCATTCTATTTTGTTAAATGTTCCAATAATGTCCTTTAAAGGAAAAGGATCCAGTTTCAGAATCCTTTGTCATACTACTTTTGTCTCCTTCAATCTGGAACATAGCAAATGTCTACTTCAAAAAAAGAAAGAGCACTTTACAGGATAGATATTATAGGGGAAAAGGAAATTTTAAAAATGTCCTTTTCAACAGACTGCATTTTTAATTCATTTTTCTGGCACTGACAATTTTGCACAGTATTTCTAAGGCAGAAAAGAGACATTAATGATAACCTACAGCAACCTATCTACATACTTCCCAGTGGTTCTAGTCAGTTGTTACATTTTGCTAGTGCATTTGAAAATATCTGAAACAATTCCACATTGGAGATTACTTTACTAAATTAAGTAATATAATGATAGGATAATATGGTAAAATTATACGTGGCCTTCAAAAAAACCAAACTAGCTACATTTCTCAGTGAAGTACACAATTTAAAACCCCACATAAAAATACCCGAAGAGGCAAATCAATAGAGGCAGAAAGTAGATTACTGGTTGCCTAGACCAGGGATTGTGTAGGGTATTGGAGGGTAATGGAGATGACTGCTTCTGGGTACAGGGTTTCTTTTGGGGATAAGGGAAATGTTTTAAAATAGATTTGATGGGTTCTATTATTTCACAACAAATATAACCAGTGACTGGTACATATTAGATGGGTGAATTGTATGGTAAATGATTATAGTTTAGTAAAGCTGTTAGACACATAAAGAGCCCTGCATAAATATAAATATACCCACGTGCTTTTTTTTTTTTTTTGCATGACCAGGAAATGAACCTCTGCCTCCAGTATGGTAGGCGAGAATTCTGCCTGCTGAGCCCCGTGGCTGGCCCCCCATCGTGCTTTTTGAAGTCCCTTTTTATATAAAAAGTTGTAGGGATCAAGAATATTCTTTATAAGAACACAATGAAAATTAAAATAGAAACATGGCTTCATAAAAACACATTTAAGATGAAGATGAATAAAACTGAGTAGTCTGTTTTAAGTTAAAAAATATTTAATATTAATAGATAAAAACATTGATGGTGACAGCTTTATATGGCTCATTCCATACATACTGTAAGGGCAAAACATTACTAAGAAAGAAATGAGTAGTTGGGTTTGTAAAAGATTTATTGACCACATAAAAACAATGACTATAAGATTTGACATGTATTTAAAACTGAAAATTTTACAAAACTTTTAGAGACCACTGAGTTGAATATTTTGCTGATGTGTCCTGCTAAAGGAAAAAAGTCATGTATCTTTTTGGCATTTTTAAGACATTCAGTCAGTGTAGGTATTGTGGTACAACTATCAGTGCTATTCTAGTGATCTAGAAATTTGTTATAAATAGCTTTATCTTATTAGGATTGAATTTTATTTAACAATGAGGACTGAAAAGACAGAATCCTTTTTAACCATTGGGTAAAAGAGTGAATTAATAATGGCATTAATCTTGATATTTTGTATTAAAAAAACAGAATAAACTTAATTGGATTGAATATATTTCCTGAGGAGTTGGGCACATTTAAAATCCCCAAAATCCATTTATGCCATTTTATGAGTGTGTGTATGTGTATGTGTTTACTCATTCTGGGCTTACTTTTAAAATGAAATACATTGGGAACTAAAAGAAGCAAATGAAGACAAGCAAAATTATGTGAGACAAAGCTGCTCCATCAGAGATGCTTGCCATGGCTGGTAATTTATAGGAGTCCTTAGTTACTGACTGAGCAGAAATAAACAGATCAAACTACATAATACATCTATGATGTATGAAAATAGAATCTAGAGCTAAGATGAAGCTGCTTCACTGACAAGCCAATCACTCAGTCTGTCATAATCATAGTTAAAAATGTGAAATTCATTTAAGAATTCATATTTTCACCAAATGCTATAATTTTTCAAGTTTTCTTGCTAGATATGTTCCTGGCTGTATAGCCAGCTAAATATGATCTTCTAATTAAGTAAGGAAATCCATATTAAAACAGTATCTATTTTATCTTACGTTACTTGAAACTTTCTTAAAAAAAAACAACCAAAAAAAAAACAAACCACTAAATCAAAATTTTGTAACCAAAATCTTGGAACAAAGCACTGGTGGCCATATTTTTGAGTCTCTGATGAGTCTTGAAGTTTACTCTTTCATGTTTCAAGGGTCTCTTCATTTGCTCCACAGGTATCAACAACACAAATTAAACAACTTGTTACTGGAAAAGCACGGACTTTGGAGTTGGCGATCCATTTGTCTGTTTCAGTATTATATTCAAGGATGTGTCCTAAACGACCCACACCTTGAAAACCAGCCAAGACATAAACTATAGAGCCAACTGCTGCACACTTCACTGTCACACCCTTCCATGGCATTGGTGAGACCATCTTCCATTCATTTAATTTAATATCATAATATTCTACATTGTCCAGGCCACCTTCAAGAGAATAAAACATGAACAACATGAAAAACTATATGTACAATTCTAAGCTCTCAAAGTAGTATTTTCCCAATATTTTACTATGAAAAATTTAAAATACTCAGAAAAGTCA
Source organism: Tamandua tetradactyla (assembly GCF_023851605.1). NCBI lineage: Eukaryota > Metazoa > Chordata > Mammalia > Pilosa > Myrmecophagidae > Tamandua > Tamandua tetradactyla. Next base: position 100,681,644 of record NC_135327.1, read on the forward strand.
AAGTTTTACAATGAATGCCCATGTATCTACCGGTAAATTCTAACATTAATTAACATTCTATTAGCCTTACTTTAAAACAATAGAAACTTAATTTAACTTTATTATTATTATTTTTGGCTTTAGAATCATAAATGTTGATATTTAATCTACAAATTTACAATAATCTGGTTTGGAAAATCAAAAGGTAAACAATGGCTTTCCCTTTGATTATAATCATTCAATATCCTTCTTTCTTTTCTTCAACCATTTATTGTTCACCAGTTTATGGAAAATTGCAATGGATGGTACAGGAGAAGGGAAAGAAGTTATTTCTTTGTTATACTTAAGTAATGTTTAAAGGTACTGACTAAAATGAAATTGTGGACTATCTCTAGATTCAATCTAGATTCCCCAATATTTAAGATTATTTAAAGTTCATTTGTATACCATTATTTAAAACACTAAAAAGGTAAATTTACTCATTTAAAAAATAGTCTTCTTGAACTAATACTTAAAAATGGTTTAAGTGGCAAGTTTTATGTCACATATATGTTACCACAATTGATATTTTAATGCAATGTTTAAAAACATTTAGGAAACTCTACCATTCAGAACCTGGATACAAGCCCTAAAATTTGTCTTTAAAAAAATGTTAGAGGCATAAGTTCAAGTATGTCTACCGCTCAACAGTTCTTAAACTGGTATGATACCATTTCCCAAGGGGGTATCTGGAAATGTGTAGGAGCCACCCAAGATTGTCGGTGACTGGTGGCCATTACTGACATTTTATGGGCAGGGATGTTACACATCCTGTAATGTTTCATAAAGTATGCTAGCTCCAAGAAACTATAAAAATAGGTATAATGATGTATGTGATAAATGTTTGCCTCTGGGTTTTAAGAAATGCTTCAGTAAATTGAGGTAAGGAAATATCAGTAGACTCACTGGGAAAGTTGAAGAGTAAGTTAATATCACATACCTAAACCATTCTGACCACCCACAGCAAATATCTTGTCTTTTACAAATACCAGTCCATGATTCTTCCTAGCCTCAATCATTGGACACAGCTCAGTCCACCTGAAATCATGAAAGAAACTTTTTAGTATACTTGTTCATAGGAAGTAAAAAGACTCATACTAATTTCTAAGATAGGCCTGTTACCCCAATTAAGTGCTCATTTACCACTCATGTGTACACACACACAGAAAAATATCTGGAAGGCTAGAAAACAAAGGTTTAAAAGGGATTAAGGGCAATTAATATAGGATCATATCATCTGCAAATAATGAGAGTTTTACTTCTTGCTTTCCAGTATGGATGGCTTTTCTTTTTCTTGCCTATTTGCTCTAGCTAGAACTCCTAGGACAATGTTGGATAACAGTAGTGACAGTGGGCATCCTTGTTTTGTTCCTGATCTTAGAGGGAAGGCTTTCAGTCTCTCACAGTTGACATGTTAGCTGTGGATTTCTCCTGTTTGCCCTTTATCTTATTGAGGAAGTTTCCTTCAGTTCCTGTATTTGAAGTGTTTTATCAAGAAAGGATGCTGAATTTTGTCAAATGCCCCTTCTGCATCAATTGAGATGATCATGTGGTTTATCCCTTTTGATGTATCAATATGCTATATCACATTAATTGATTTTCTTGTGTTGAGCCACCCTTGCATACCTGAAATAAAACCCACTTGGTCATGGTGTATAATTCTTGTAAGGTGCTGTTGGATTCAATTTGCAAGTATTTTGTTGAGAGTTTTTACACCTATATTCATTAGGGAGATTGGTCTGTAGTTTTCCTTTTTTGTAGTATCATTATCAGCTTTGGTATTAGGGTGAGTTAGGAAGTGAACCCTCCTCTTCAATTTTTGTAAGAGTTTGAACAGGATTGGTATTAGTTCTTGGAGTGCTTGGTAAATTTCCTCTGTGAAACAGTCTGACCTGGGGGTTTTCATTGTAGGGAGGTTTTGAAGATGCAGTTAATGTCTTTCCTTGTGATTGGTTTGTTGTGTTCTTGTATTTCTTCTCCAGTCAGTATAGGTTGTTCATGTTTCTAAAGGAATTCTCCATTTCATCTAACTTATCTAGTTTGTTGACATACAGTTCTTCATAGTATCCTCTTTTTTATTTCATCAGGGTCTGTAGTAATGACCCCCTCTCATTTCTGATTTTACTTATTTGCAGTTTCTCTCTTTTTGACTTTGTCAGTCTAGCTAAGTGTTTGTTGATCTTATTGATCTTCTCAAATAGCCAACTTCTGGTTTTATTAATTCTCTCTATTGTTTTTTTTTGTTCTCCATTTCATTTATTTTCCATTTAAATCTTTGTTATGTCTTTTCTTTCTGCTTGCTTTGGGATTAATTTGCTGTTCTTTATCTACTTCTTCAGTTGTTCAGTTAGGTCTTAGATTTTAGCTCTTTCTTCCTTTTTAATGTAGGCATTTAGGGCTGTGTATTTCCCTCTCAGCACTGCCTTCACTGCATCCCATAAGTTTTGTTATGCTGTATTCTCATTTTCATTTGTCTCAAGATGTTTCCTGATATCTCTTGCAATTTCTTCTTTGACCCACTTACTGTTTAAGAATGTGCTGTTCGACTTCCATATATTTGTGAAATTTCTGGTTTTCTCATGGTTATTGATTTCCAGCCTTATTCTGTTATGAGCAAAAAAAGTGTGTTTATCATTTCAATCTTTTTGTTGTTGTTGTTCTGCATGGGTAGGTACCGGGAATTGAACCTGGGTCTCTGGCATGGCAGGTGAGAATTCTGCTGCTGAGCCATCATGGCCTACCCTTATCATTTCAATCTTTTAATACTTACTAAGACCTTTTTTGTACTCAGCAAATGGTCTATCCTGAAGAATGTTCCATGAGCACTTGAGAAAAATGTATATCCTGCTGTTTTGGAGTGCAGTGGACCTATATATATCTGTTAGGTATAATTCATTTATCATATTAAATTTGGTTCTCTATTTTCTTATCGATCCTCTGGACCAAGCCAAAGTCTAGTTCAAGGCTATATGTCCCAGAGAGTTGCCCTTCCGGCCAAGTGTTAACTCAGGACTGCTTTGATTCTCCCTCTTTTCCTGAGGGGAGGGCCTCCCTGACTCTTCTGGGTCTGGGTGAACAAGGAGCCCCTGACCCTGGCAATGGGAGATGAGCATTGTATACTATGGTAAAGACTTTGCTTGGGGGTACAATGGAGCTGGTGGTTCTCAGCTTCCCTGCTGGAAAGACTCCAGACTGCAGGACTGAGAAGGTCAGCTTCACCACCCAACAGCTGGGCAAGACCCAGGTCAGTGGCATCGTAATAAAGCTCCTTCCCTCAACCCACCTCTCCACTTGTGAAACTGTAACCAAGAAATTAGGGTTTAAGGGATGATTATGGTTGCTTTCTCATATTGGAGAGGGAAATACCTGAGATCTTTGAACTGTAATCCAATTGCCTTGATTTCTGATAATGATTATATAGCCTTTATTCTGTGCCCTCGTGATTATAAAAATCTTGTGACTGACCCTCACTTGTATCCATTTTACCCAGTTTTTCAACTTTAGAGTCTTGTGGGTCATCAGGGTAAAAGTAGATAAGGAAGTTAGTACAGTGGTACCTTATTTCCAGGTAATAAGTTAGTACCTTATTTCCAGGTAATCACCCATGCTCCTCCCTTTGCCTCTTACACTTTTCTGTTTTCTGGGTACCATTCGGTATGGGGTTTGAGGCCCTGACCTGTGTTTGTCTGTAAAGGATTTAAAACCCCACCCTGAATTTGTCTGTTGATATACTCCTGGAAACTAAATCATCCAACAATTAATTTGTATTTAATGAAATTAAGTATGCCTGTTTCACTGTTAGCTGGTATGCTACCCTAGGTATAGTTAGTGTTTAATGCCTATTTAATTGTTAATCAGTATGTTAAGCATTTAATGTGTGTTTAATTATTAATTGGTGTGTTTGGTCTAGTTATTATTAATGGTTGTGTTAATTATATAGCAAATGTTAAATATCAATATGTTAGTTGGTGTCTGTGCCGGTTTGAAAAGATTACATACCCTAGAAAAGCCATGTTTTAATGCTGATCGTTAATCCCTAATCAGTACTATAAACTGGAAACTTGGTTAGATGATCTCCACAGAGATGTGACTCACCTAATTGTGACTCACCAATTAACCTTGGATTAGAGGGAGATGTAACTCTATCCATTCCAGGTGTGTCTTGATTACTTTACTGGAGTCCTAAAAAGAGGAAGCATTTTGGAGAGAGACAGAGCAACAGAGAGAGCCACAAGAACCATTAGAGTCCATGCAGCCAGAGACCTTTGGAATAAAGGAGGAAACGCCTGTAGGGGAGCTTTATAAAACAAGAAGCCTGGCGAGAAAGCTAGCAGATGTCACCATATTCGTCATGTACCTTTCCAGTTGAGAGAGAAAGGTTGAACTGCATCAGTCTTTCTTGAGTGAAGGTAACCTCTTGTTGGTGCCTTAATTTGGACATTTCTATAGATTTGTTTTAACTGGGACATTTTGATAGCCATAGAACTGTGAACTTGCAACTTACTAAATCCCTCCTTTTAAAAGCTGAAGCTGTTCCAGTTCTGGAATATCACATTCCAGCACCTAGCAAACTAGAATAGTGACTTACTGCGTTTGTATTGGTCAAGTGTTTCTGAGTGTTTACTGATTATGAAAATTCTTTAAAATGGGAACCTTTTGGGTTATATTGAAAAGTTGGAAAGATTGTAGTTATGAGTCTATGAGCAAAAGGTTTACTTCTGTAACACAATCTGGCCTCAGTATGATTTAGAATCAGGAGCAAAATGGCCTGGGAATGGCTTTATAACTGTTCTGCAAAAAGCAGAAATGGGATAAGATTATGTATATTCAATCCTATATTTGTCCCTCTCAAAAGTATTTGTTTCTTGTGCAATTAACTTTCTATTTTGTGTCTGCCCATTCAATGTATATTCGCATACCTCCAGATTATAAACAAATTAACAAAAAATCCTAAAAAGCTCTATTTGAATTGCTTAAAAATGAATAAGTGCATATAAATATACACACACACACATATATAAATTAGTACCCGTAGAGTCTCAGAAGAAATGAACCTCTGGGTAGCAGTGTTCAAAGTCTTAATTTTTATAATTACTGTAAACAAACCTGGACATTAGAAAAAACAGCCCCTGGAAATTTCCGTAAAGCAGCAGAAGGCTGCCAGAGGGCTGCCTCTAGAAAAGGCAGAGAGACCTTTTCCAATTGTCTGGGTCACAGCTTTAAGTGAAACAGATCTAAGAATTGGAAATAATTAAGAAAGACACAGAAACTCTCAAATCCTACTGCCCTCATTTAGAACTTTTAAAACTAAGTTCAACAGACCAGACCTCATTATTTCTGTCCCACCTATTCCTGTCCCCTGGGTTTAATCACCCAAAGTAGCTATGAGGGAAGGATTAGGTACAGAAAGATGGGGGAGGTGTGGTTTAAAATTCTTCAACTGGGCCTGGAGATCAGAAATAGTAGGCATAGAAAAAATGCTATGGAATAGGCCATGTTTGTTAAAATTATTTTTTTTCCCCAATAATACCTTTGCAATGGTAGCCATAGTAATCAGATCATTATTAAAATATGAATAGCCTTTGGATAGGAGTAACTGAATAAAATCTAATTGCTAAATTTCAGTAAGTAAAATGAAAAGTCCTTAAGAGCTATGAAAAAGTTTTCCTGGATTTAGTCTTGGGACAAATTAAATAATTGCAGTATATTTCCCAGAACTTGATAGTTAATGTACTTTTAAGGTTGTTTGTACTTTTAGGATATCATAAAAACAAGGATTTTTTTTAACCTCCATTGAAAAGAATAAGAAAGGAAATACAGCTGCAAAATTGCAGTGCCAAAGTCTAGGCTGATTCCTGTTTTTCTGATGACTTTTTAAATCAAACAAATACAATTTTATTCTGTTTAGGTATGTTCTCCCTAAATTTATACAAGCTTGCTGATAAAATAAGGTAGTATTGTAAGTACATTCTCAAAATTCCTCTCAAAAATAGCCTAACTAAAGAGGTTGTATAAATAGAGCAATGTACCTGGTAATAATGACATTTATATAAAATAATAAAATGAAAATATGCTGGTGCTTAAATATATCCTTTTTAGGAGATAAGTTTAGTAAGAAATATAAATGAAATTTTTGTAAAACCTTGATTTCCTAGAATCTGGCTTTTTAGTTACTTTGCCATTTGTTATTTCAGTATGTGGAAAAATTTGAATTTGTAGTGGCTTTGTTAATTTCAAGCAATACATTTTTGTTGGTAAGTGCTGTCATAAATAAGGAAGACATAATAGTTACCTTCAAGGAGTTTATATTCTAGTTAGAGAATATTTGTACCAGCGCATAGTGTAAGACAGTAATAATAAAGGAATAAAAATGCGGGAAGGATTTGAAAAAGCAGACAAATAAAAAATAACCTAAGAAGACCTCATAAAAGAGATGACACTTGTTAAGATTTTTGAATAAACAGTAGCATTTTAATAAATAAACCTCTGAACTAGTTTTTTTAGAGGCCATAACTTAATTTTGTGAACTAACATATCCTTGGTATTATTTAGCACTTAAGAGTAATATTAAGAAAAATTTGAGGTATTTTTCTGGATATAAATCCCTTAATATTTTAAAAGTTGATTATATTTCAAACTTGGGCTCTTTGAACCTTTGAAGGTAGTGCTGAATTGGACTGAAAGATTTTAGGCATATTACAAAGTAATCATTTGTGTGTTGTGAATATAAAGTATATAAATGCCTGGCTGTGTTCCAAACCCAAACATACTTTTCTTTCTTCTATTATTTTGTAGTATCTGTCTCTTCTCCCCTTCATGAATACTGTTATTGGAAGTATGCATGTTCAAAGAGCTTTGTGAATTTGTTATCAAATTTATTTCTAATTATATGCAGTCTGGATAAAGACTATAGGTGGGACAGTATTTTCATTATTTTCCATATTAAGATGATCATATTCTCTGATAAAAGTGAATTTTTGTTTGTACACGGACTACAAGCCCTGAGTGGATATAGAAAGTTATAGAAAGTTTATAAAAGTGAATTGTGGGCAGGCATGGTGGTGCAGTGGCAGAGTTCTCAACTACCATGCTGAGACCTGGGTTTGATTCCCAATGCCTGTCCATGCAAAAAAAAAAAAAAAAGTGGATTGTGTCCGTCATAGTCAATGATGACCAAACATTTATTAAGCCTGTTTATAGTATATGTATTTTATTAAAAAAGGCTTTTGTGTCAAAACACATGTGTTGGTTTGAATCTATTATGTACCCCAGAAATCTAGCCATATTTATCTCCATGGAGAGGTGGCGTGCCTGACTGGGGTGTGATCTTTTGATTAGATGGAGATGTTACTCCACCCATTCCAGGTGAGTCTTGATTAGTTTACTGAAGTCCTTTAAAAGTGGAAACATTTTGGGAAGAGCAGAGCTGACACAGATACCGACACTTGGAGAACAGAGACATGGATGTTTGGAGATACTTGGAGGCCAGCAGACGTCGCCATGAGATGTTATGCAAACCAGAACCTGGAGAGAACCATAGGAAGTCAAGAGATGAAAGCCAGCCCCAAAGAAGCAAAGTCAGGAATCCCCACAGGGACAGAGCCTGAAAGCAATGGAATCCAGGGGCAAGGGACCAGCAGCACCAGTCACATGACTTCCCAGCTGACATAGATGTTTCAGACGAATCAGCCTTTCTTGAGTGAAGGCAATCTCTTGTTGGTGCCTTAATTTGGACACTTTCACTACTTTAGAACTTTAAACTTGTAACTTATTAAATTCCTTTTTTAAAAGCTGTTTCATTTCTGATACACTGCATTCTGGCAGCTTACAAACTAAAACATCATGTAGTCATACAAAACTAAAGTTTAGTTTTCTCTCTTTTAAAATATTAAAATAATGTGAATTGATCATCAGCTCTTAATGAAAAGTTTTTAAAAAGTTTTTCTTAGTCATCCAGGTATTCTGTCCTGGTGTAAATATCAAAATAGTATCTTTGTTATTGCTTCTGTTAGCCTTATTGTCCTTTGTTTCAGAATACAATTCTTCTCACTTCTGAAAGAAAACCGTTACAAAAAATTTGTTCTTTCATCATGTAAAAGTGAGGTGCTAAAATAGTTTAACATATTGCATAGGAGGTGATTGGGAAGTATTACAGCAGTTAAAGGGGATTTTCTATCCTGTTGTTAGCTAAAGGTGCATGGGTTAAATATTATTCATATATTTAGAAACTATATAAAAATTCTTAAAAACTTGACAGTTGTTCTCACTGTGCATGTCAAATTCTAATACTAATATGTACTATGTTAAAAATGGTATAATGTTAGTCATGGTTTTAGTTTTTCTTAGAAAAAAGCTACAGATCATAGAAACAATCTGATTTACTTGTCAGTCACACTACTTTGCTCTAATGCTTCTATAAAAGTATATGTGGTCAAAACAAATAAACAAAAAAGATAAAAAAACAACAAAAGTATATGTGTCAACTATATGAAGTCAGAGCTTCATCTACAACAAGGAGAGACTTAATAAAAAGGGCAGGACAAATATATAAATTATAATTTATCTGTTAATTAACATAATTCTGGTAAACATGTAAAAGTGAAACTGGAAGAAACCTCTGCTATGGTTTGGCAATATAACACAACTGTCAAATGTTTTTATTTTTAAAAGTAGCTGCATTTAAAAATGCTTACAAAAAATTAGGGCTTAAGTTATATGCTTTTACAGCAGTCACATTCACCATGATCATGTGGTGATTTGGAACATTTGCATCATTCCAGAAAAGAAATAAAAGGAAAAAAACTCATACATACCATACTCCATACCCCTCCCTCTCACTGACCACTAGTATTTCCATTTACCCAATTTATTTTACCTTTTGTTCCCCAATTATCTATTTAATTTTTATCCATTTTTATTTATTTATTTTTACTCATCTGTCCATACCCTGGATAGAAGAAGCAACAGACACAAGGTTTTCACAATCCCACAGTCACATTGTAAAAGCTATATCATTATATAATTTGTCTTCAAGAATCAATGCTACTGGAACACAGCGCAACAGTTTCAGGTACTTCCTTCCAGCCACTCCAATATACCATAAATTAAAAAGGGATATCTATATAATGCATAAGAATAACCTCCAGGATAACCTCTTGACTGTGCAATCTCTCAGCCACTGAAATTTTATTTTGACTCATTTCTCTCTCCCCTCTTTTGATGAACAAGACACATTTATTCTTGAGCTTTAACTGTCATTTCTAAATTCTGAAATGCTTTGCTAAGCTTAAGTATTTGTGTAACACCTGAAACTCAGAATTAGTTCTCCAGCTCTGAAAGTCAGCATTACTCCATACAGCAGCTGTAAAACAACTGAAGAAGAAATCAGACCCCAATTAGAAATGTGGCTGAAGCTGATCTACTTAAAACTAAGGTAAATCAGAATATAGGGTAAAAAGATAACATTATCTGTATTTTAAAACTTTAACTTCTGTGTGAAACAAAAAGTGTTTATTTTATCCCAAATTTAAATTTTCTGTAGTATACTATCTAATGTAAGCTGTCTGGTCAGTTTATTTAAACCATATAATTCAGCTTTATTTGACTGGGAACCTAGAATAAGAAGTAAAATCTTAATATTCTGTACGAGTTAGTGTTATACCCCGATGCATTTCAGAATATTTTGGGCAAAAAATTTAAAAAGTACTTGCAAAGTCTTGAGGGACTGGAGAAAAAGTGGAACTATTAAATTTCCCCATGTAGGATATTCCTGATATTTTCTTAAGCAATAGGGGCTCCCAATTTAATAAGCCAAGGCCTCATTCTTGATGCTTGCCCATATGAGGCTTATTTCTGTAATTACAAAGCTAAACCTACTTATAATTAATGCCTAAAAGTCATCCCCAGAGAGCATCTTTTGTTTTCAAGATGTGGTCTCTCTAAGCTAAATCCTGACCTCCCCCCTGCATAAGACATGACTTCTAGGGGTGTTAAGTTGCTCTGGCAATGAGGAACATAACTGAGGGTTAAGCGTGGCCCTGACAACGTGAAGCATGACTTCCAGGGATGAACCTGACCCTGGCATCATGAAATTAGTTAACCAAAAGTGGGGAAAAGTTTCAGTGGCTAAGAGATTTCAAATAGAGTTGAGGTCACTCTAGAGATTGCTCATATAAGGTTCAGCCAAATATTCAAAGTGTCACCAAGTGGCAAGGCTCCAAACCAACATTTCTGGAAACTCTAAAAGATACCCTGGGCTCTATAAAGGTTTTATTTATTAAATTTGTTTTTTAGAGATTTAAAGTCTCTGGATTATTCCAATGCCAGATGAGCTCTAAAACCCAGAAGTACTGGTCTCTCCAAAAACAACCGGTCTTACCACTCTGCTCCATAATGTCGATGACCCTTTTTTCAGCATGAAAAAGTTTAAAGAGTCACCACCCAAACATCCTTCAAAATTGAGAAATAATTATCAAATCAGAAGGGGTAGTTGTAACTGAGAAATTAAGATTTAAGGGATGATTATGGTTGTTGAGTTATTACATAAATACTCATTTTTGCTTTCTGGTATACTGGAGTAGGCAGAAATAGCTAAAATCTTTAAAGTGTGATCTAACTTCCTTGATCTCTGATAATGACAGGTTAGCCTTTGTCTTGTGCCCTTGTGATTGTAAAACCTTGTGAGTGACTCTTACTTGTATCCATTTTATTGGGTTTTCAACTTTGGATTCTTGTGATCACTAAAAATAGCTCCTAATATTTATTAATGAAGGGTCATGCGTCAACCCAGAATCTATCCCAATTCCAAAGTTATTTTAATAAGTGAAGCTGAAGCTAACCAAAATGCACGCCACCTCATCCCAAACATGCGCAGTAACTTAGACTTTAACTCCTAAGTTACATATACATCATTATAATACTTAAAATCACACCCATCATCATATTAAAGCTGCCATTTTCTTACATATGTTCTCTGACTAAGCATGTAATCAATCTGCACATGCTTGATAATTAAATCACCTCTAATTACATGATCTAAAGCCACTGTGTTCATTATCTTAAAATCTGCCCATAATACTATGAAACTATCAGAATTAATGCCGTTCAGGGAGACAGATTTTTGGGCCAATAGACCATCTAATCTCCTGCTTTGTGCCTAGCAATAAAGTCTTCTCTTTGAAACCTTGGTGTCTCAAGAATGGTCATAAAGTACATTGGGCAAATAATCTATCGCCTTTGGTAATAAAATCAGCCAAGCCATGAGCATACTGTGCAGAAAGGCCCAAGGCTGTGGGGAGACAGAGGGTCTCCCTCACCACTAAGTCGATCAGCACTGCTCTGCATCCCTCTCTCCTCCCAAGGGAAGGGCCTCCCTGTCTCCCCCAGACCCGAGTACCTGAAACAGATGGCCTCTGTGGCGGGGGTTGGGCACTGGGAACTGCAGAGATTTCTGTATGTGGATATAATGTATCTGTTGGCTCATGGGCTCCCATGTGGAAAGACTCTAGGGCCCTGTACTGAGGTTAACTTCACTGGCTGGTAGCCGAAGTAGGAGGCCTGGGCTGACTGGTGCACAGCGTTTGAGCACACTAACCCCTATTTCTCAGTTATAGTGTCTCTGTTTTTTCATCCAGCTCTTCATACGTTGGCAGTGGTCCTTTTGTGGCCACCCAAGCCCTGGAATTGCTGCTTTGGGCAGTTTCTGCCTGTTCTCTCATTGTTTTTTGCAGGGAGGAGAGAATGAGTTCTGCCTGTCCATATTCTGTAACACTTTTTGAACACAGGAGTTATGGAAGAAAGGTAGACATGGGAGAGAGGACAATTGGCACAAATACACATAAGCACATTCATACACACATCTTTTGCTTTGTGACAAGATTGGGGTAAAGAGAGAGCTGAATTGAAAGATGACAGGATAAGGGGTATCCCCAGTGTAGCTTTCTTAGTTTCTATATTTTAGTGAAGATAAGTTTCAAAAGACAAGTTGCTTTATACTACTGTTCCTTTCACTGGTGTAGTTGAGCAAAAAATGAGAAAAGAACAGCTGTAAAGGCACTTTTGCTAGGGAAAGAAATTATTGATTATACACAAATAGATAAATACACATGACTAATATTTCATAATTAATTTCTCATCTCTTAATTAAACAGTAAATGGAGTTGAAGACTGTATTGTTTCTTAGTCTGGCAATACTTTGTAAACATAAAACCACAGTGTGAGAATTTTAGTGCAAATTTTAGGCCTAACATTTAAATTGAATATATTTACCCAATAACTTGCTGTGGTAAAGAAAGAACAATGGGCAATCCAGCCATATGAGCAAATGCATTTTTATATTAAAGTTCTTTGATCTGAACATCAACAAAGGTATAGCTGTGATATCAGCTGTGTTCATGTCCTCCTTAGCTTTAATGTCACTGCTCTTACCAAGCCTTGATTCTTGAAGATGACTGAATAACTATAGAGCTTTTAAGGTATAACCATGTGATTGTGAAAAACTTGTGACTGACACTCCCTTTATCCAGTGTAAGAACAGATGAGAAAGGAAAAAAAAAAAAAGACCAACAAATAACAGAGGAGGTGCAGCGGTATGGGATATTGTGGGTGTTCTTTTTCACTTTTATTTTTACTTTTATTCTTATTTTTTACTTATTTTGGAGTAATGAAAATGTTCAAAAACCAATTGTGATGATGAATGCACATGATGATACTGTGAAACACTGATTATAAAATTTGGATGATTATATGGTATGTGAATATATAATGTATCTCAATAAAATTGCACTAAAAATAAAACCATTATCCAATGATTAGCATATTTCCTTTGGCTATCCTGAATGGGTTCCATCATTAACGATAACAAGGTCAGGAAAAATGGCTATTTCTTTAGCATTTTGCCTTTTTAAAAATTATTTACTTCCCAGTCATAAAAATAATTTTATTTAGTAAATATGCATCTAAACATATGTGTGAGTATGAACACACATATTCCTTGGGGAATGATTTAGTAACACCATGAACTAATATATAATATTCCTACTTGATCAAATTTACTACTGATCCTAAGTACTTTTCCCCTCCTTCCCTATATTTCCTGATTTCTCAAACAAAAATATTTTATGTGCTTGGTGAATTAATCAAACTTGTCTCATTCATAGATATTTACTGTCCAAGAAGGGTCAGAGAGACAAGGGTTTCATGGGGTATAAGTTCAGGCCATTTCTTAAAGTTGAGAGGTAAAACCCACAGCTGTGGAGGTCCAGACTGTAAACATGCCACTGGGTGATACTAGCATACTCAAAAGCATACATGTGTTCTTAGCATGGGAACTAAATTCTTTTCTTGGGTTTCTTCTGCCTTTTGCCATCCTCTTCCATTGAGTTTAGAGAATACAATTCTCAGAATAAGAATTTTAAGTTGCTACATACGTTTCTGTGGCAGGATCATAAACTTCACAGGAATTCAGCACTCTCCCAGAAACATTGTTCCCTAAACTTCCACCACAAACATAGATCAGGCCATTGGCTTCCACCATTCCGTGGCTGCAGCGCTGAGTCAGCATGCTAGGCTTCGTGTGCCAGCTTTCGGTTCTTGTATCATAGCACTCAAATAAATACAGAGCTGAGTTTCCTGTAAAAGAACAGGGCTCCATCATGTTTCAAATAGTCCATTAGGGGGTTAGATCAAATTGACTGTAGAACTGAGTCATTAGTTGTGGGAGGAAAGGATATAGGGTTGCAGAGTCAATTTTATACTCAACAAACAGCAACAACAAAAAAATGCAGTAGTTTTTCCAAATGTAAATGTTCATACTTTTCATTTACAAAGAAAAGGCTAGCTCTGTTTGCATAGACCTTGGAAAATTTCTAAAGAAGAATCCATTGGAAAGACTTGTTTATTGGTAATTGACTTTAGAAGAAATTGGTTTGATTGCAAAAGCAAAACAAGAAAACAATTACACGTTTTCAAGCCCAGTAATGCATGATGGAAATGATCCAGACTTCAAATGTTTATATAGAGGGAAAAAACACAGCTATTTACAGATGGTAAATTCCATATTAAAATATGAAAACTACTAGCAGATAATATTCCAAGGTTTATCATTTACTATTCTATAACAGCTCCGGTAACATTAACAAAACTATACTTTCTGGCTACCCTTGGTGGATGTGTGGGAGAGCCCTGAAGTCATGCTGGCCCATTCTTATGTATACTCTCAGGTTTCAACTGTTTGTGAGGTAATTATTCAGTTTTTTTTCTCCCCCAGATAAGACTTTTTATTTGTCACTATTAAAAGTCTGAATTTTAAACCGATTCTTGAACTGCTGGCATATCATCAGCTCATTCAACTTAAGCACCTGTCTCATCTTGAGAAGCCTTTCCAGAACTGCAGCCCTTCACTATGAAGCTCCATGAGGTATCTCAGGTCATACGTGGGCTTCTTCAGCATTCTAACTTTTTTTTGGCTTAACAACGGGAATTTACTGGCTCACAGTTTCAGAGGCCAGAGGCTTCTTCTTCATGGGGTCGGTATCTTCTGGCTGGCTGGTATTCTTTGGGGATCCTTGGCATTTCCTTCATCTGGCAATGCACAGGGCACTGTCTTCTCCTTTCTCTTCCAGGATCCATTGACTTCTAGCTTCTGGCTGCTCCCCATGGCTTCCTTTGCTATGTCCATTTTCCTTTGCTTATGAGAACTTTAGCCATTTCTGGATCAAGGCCCACCCTCATTCAATTTGGGCTCACCTTAACTAATAACATCTTCAAAGGTCCTCTTTACAAATGGGTTTACATCCACAGGACCAAGTGTTGGGACCTGAACATGCCTTTTTGGGGAGAACATGATTCATTCCCCAACAACTGCCATAGCCAAAAGGAACCTAAAGAGCCCCAACATTTAAATGTAATATGGTATCTTGGATGGGCTCCTAGAACAGAAAAAGCACATTAGGTAAAAATGAGGGAAATCTAAATAAACTATAGACTTCAATAATAATGTATAAATATTGGTTCATTAATTGTAACCATGCTAATATATGACAATAGGGGAAACTAGATGTAGGGTCTATGTAAAGATATGTAGTAACTTTTTAATTTTTCTGTAAATTAAATTTTTTTTAAGTAAGAAAAAGTAATTTGTCCCACCTAACATAACAAGTTTATTTTTTGCTCATGTAACAGTTCAATGTGAATCACATGGTGATTCAGGAACCCAGGCTCCTTCCCTCTTATAGCTCTGCCATCCTTTATGGCCTGAGTCTCAGCTGGGTTAGCTCCATCCTGTTGATAGATGGTGAAAGAGAGGCAGGATAATGTGGGAGGTTCTTATGAGTAGGTCTAGAAGTGTGGGAGGTTCTTATGAGTAGGTCTAGAAGTGGTGCTGTGTTCATTACTTCTGTCACATTCCATTGGCCAGAACCTTGATGCTGACACATGGCCACACCTACCTACAAGGGAAGCTGGGAAATATGGTCTAGCCATGAGCCCAGGGGAGCTGCCAGCCAGTGGCAGCACTAGTGGAAGAAAGGGAAGGACTCAGCATATTATCAGATTATTTCTCTGTCAGACCACACCCACCAGGATGGCTTCTACTAAGGTCATATGGTTGAGTTTTGTTCCTGTTAAGGACAAAATAAGGCACCTCTTGTATTCAGGAGTTAAGTCTTTTCATTGGCAGGTGCTGTAGGGTGCATGATCACTGCAATGGGCAGCTAGAGGAAAAAGGGCCAGTCATAGATACAGATTCACACACGGCTTGGTCACCTGTGATAAGGCTGGGGATGCCCATTCAGGCCATTTGTAGGGCCCAGGTCTCTCCTGGTTCTGAGTTCAGCTGCCCCTGGAGGTCAGGCAGCCTATATCTTGGAGGCCAGGGGTGGGAGTGGGGAGCAGGATTTTTATAGTTATATCTGACCTCCAGGGGAAAGGCACAAAAACCATCCCCAAATGAACATCTTCTAGGCATCTGGTGCTTCGCTTACTTCATTTTACTTAATTCCCCGAGACACCTTATGGAATGGGTTTAATCTCGCCATTTTACAGATGAATAAACTGAAGCTCAAAGGTTTGCCAATGTGTACAGCTAAAATTAGGATTTAAGTTCAGGTCCATTTGAATTAAAGATTAGTCTAGGGATGGTATCTTTTCTATGAGAATTGGGGACTGTCTTTATCATCAGACTGGGGGCTCCTAAGGTAGGGAATTGGTGTCTTCCACCAGATTGGGAACTCCCTGAGGACAGGAGAAGTGTCTCCCCGGCCTGAAACCTACCCTGGACAGCAGTTGTAACTCAGTTTAAGAACTAGGCCTCTCTTATCAGACTGAGAGCCTCTTCAGAGCAGGAAGCAGACCAAGGAGTCTGCTCATACTGAAGCAAGCCCAGGGAGTCAAGGTCAGCAGAGCTTGCCCTCCCCTTCCTCATTCTGCATTTGGTGTCCTGTTTGTAGAGCCCAAGCCTTTCTGCCAAGTGCAGCCCCATGCCTGTGACCAGAAGCTCATTTACTGCCTGCGGAGAAACCTTTGGAACGATAGCCTCAGGTACCAATACTTTTCCAACATCCTCTGGACCTAGCAACCTTCAGTGAGCTTCTCCTATTCAAGTCTATTCTCTTCTCTGAAAACACAGAGTCTGCCAACTTTGCAGGGCTCTTGAGAGAAGCCACAGGTCCAGAACTCATTCTTTTTTTGATAGTCCACTTCACCCTCCAGGGAGTCTCAAGAGAATGACTCTGGTCATAGCACTTGGCCCAAGATCCCTGGGCCTCACCTGAGACAGCCTCTCTGTTGCTGATGGCTCTCCCCCAAACTCCCGGCCAGAAGGGTATTTCCTCTGTCTGAAGCCAATGCTCCCTTTACTGGGCTACATTTACTTTTCAGTTTCTGCAATCAGGTTATGACCCCACCCTGCCCCCAAGAATTTTTGCAAAAGAATTTATGACTCCATAGATCTTCTATATAGATATTAAATAAAATTCATTTCCAAAGCTCATAAAAAACACACAGGCATTTTCCTCTGCTGTGGGAGATTGCCTGTGCCTTTCTCTACAATTAGTGCGCTGAACTCAAAGTTAATTGCATTTCCCAGGCAGGTGCAGACTAGTAAACAGGTTTTCCAGGATGAGCTGCAAAATTTCTCTTGGGCTCATATCCTTAAACCTTGGAATCTTCTCCAGCTGTGTTCCAGGTCTCATTCTTTCTTGAGGGAGTGGGGGAAGATGACTGGCAATGATGCCAATTTGGGTTTACAGGGGCTGCATCCATACCCCTATTCTGCCATTCTCCAGCTGTGTGATCTCAGGCCTATGATCAAATCTCTTTGAGTTTTGGTTTCCTTAAATGGAAAATGAGAATCCTGAAGCCTACCTTGATGCTGACACAGGAGATGTAGAGGTTCTCGGATTTTACAAAGCAGGAATTTTTCATTTTTATTAAATTAGAGTTCAGCGTTGGGTTAATGTCTTTTTTTCCGTTAATTAATAAAAAAAAAATATATATATATATATATATAAAATCAGAGTTCAGCTATGAGGATTATTTTTACCAAGTAAGGACATTTAAAGACCCGACTCTATCAATTCATAAAAGAAAGTCCCTGGGTGGTCAGTCTGGCTGGCGCTTTCTGGTCTCCATTCTTAGTGGAGGAGCCTCCACTGCTCTCTGGCTGCTGTCCTGACCCTACCCTAACTGACATGAAAAGCTCTAGAATTCCTGTCCGTGCAGAGCTCCAGGTTAGAACGGTCTCACGAGACTGGAAGCAGATAAGGAATTATGGTCATATTATTTTTACAGTCAGGAAGTTGACCAGGATATGAGAAGCTGCTGCCACTACTGCATGTTGTCCTTATCTGCTGGCTTTTCTTTTGATGTGGGGAGGCAGCTGGATCTGCAGTAACTCCAAGTCCTGGAAGATTGCCTTTTTCAGCTTCTCTTACTTCAGAGCCAGGTACATGTTTAGCTCCCTGATGAAGGGTACTGGCTTCTCCCAGAACCACCTCATCATCAAAGTTGGAGGCCTGGAGGTGGTAAGAGGCTGAAGGGGGCTCTAGCCTATCCCCATGAGTTCAACCTATCCTTGCAGTTCTGGCTTGTCCTTGCTTCCCACTTCAGACCACCTGCCTTGCTGACTTCGGGTTGCAGCTACAACATTAGAAGAAACGGGCTCCGAGAGGTGGTTTAACCAGCTTGCAAAATCATGTTATAAGATCATAGAATAAATCCCTCATTTTATCCATAGGCATCTCCTAGTAGTTCTGCTGCTCTGGTCAATCCCTGGTTGATGCAGCAGGCTTCCCTGTACCTAACAACATGCATGGCATATAGCAGTTGCTCAACAAAGGTTTTTTGAATGAATAAGTGACTGAATGAACTGAATGAGATGACCTCTGCCCTCAAAGAGCTCACAAACCAGAGCAGGACAGAGAGAAGTGAGAAGTTGGTAGACAATATAACCATTGTAGGATTCTGACTTCTTTAGTGGGACTGTGTGGACAACAGCAGGGCCTCACTCTCTGGCTTCCTAGTCCCTGAGCGCCCCCTGAGTGTGAGGATGGCTGCAGAACTGGACAGCCATGTTAGATGGTGTCCTCAGAGGGGCTGGGGGCAGTTAATTCAGTGTCTTAATGCCTAGCAGGGGGCATGGACTTCTGGCACATCTTGCCTTTAAAAAGCAGGTTCCAACCATTGTAGGTGTTGAGACACTATTGCACATGTAAGACCAGATTCTGGTCACACCTGCAGGTTTGGTCCTGGTACTTATTTCTGGGACTGTACAGCCAGGACCAGCTGTGGCTTCATCTTGGGGCTGGATCCCCGAGGGGAATGGGAGTGTGTCAGCTTCTAGCACCAGCCCTGGTCCTGTCTACCGGGCTCTGGAAATAGCTCTGGAAGTTTAATTTTTTTAATGAACACATCATGGAAAGGACAGATACAATGGCAAGCCTTTTCCATGTCTGTACCAGTGCTGTCTGGAATCAACCTACTGACCATTACTTTCAAGTCATTTGTCTGCACCTCTCAGGTCATGAGTTCCATCATCTTCTGGATTTAGTAGACTGTTGGTGCTGAGGATAAGAGATCTTCCAAATCTGACTGTTGCATTTTTTAGGAAAATCAACACAGAACAGTCAAAGAAAATAGCCAAGGGTAGATTCAACATCAACATGTTCTTCAATCTTGGTCCGCCATTTTTTTTTTTTTTTTTACCATAGAGCACATTTTTATCTTGGGTAACATCCATGTCATGGAAATTAGATAGGTAGTTTTTGCCCTGCACATCCTCAGTAATTAGCCTGAATTTTCTAAATGCAACTTAATCCTTCTGCACATCAAAAAGGCTCACTTCAAAAACATGACCCTTAAGGATATCAGATACAATTTTAGTTCCTTGAGTCCTTGTAACTAGTATTTTCCCTATATTTCTTATATTAAATATTGTAGGTACGTTCCTATCATATCAATCTTTCTTAGAAAATGGATCAACCACTTTCTTCTTGGCTCCCTTTCTGTCACGTTTAGTAAGGTACTTGTGCTTGCTAACTGCCATGGTGTTCCTCAGAGAGACAAAAGTAGATTATCAGCTTTAAGGACAAAACATATATTTACTGTGTTTTACAACTTCTGCACATCGTAAGACCTCAATGAAGTCTTTTAGAAATAATACTACTATGATTAACTGCTTTTTTTCTCCCCAAGAATAAAGAAAATAGAGCTGTACCAAACTATTCCACAACTTACACTCTACTGGGCTTTACATATGTCAAAACATTAAAAAACCAAACAAAACCCAAAAACCCTATAAACCTATATTATAACCAAGGCCTATGAGAAGAAAAAAAAAATCAGAAAATAACAAATAGAAGAAACATCCATGAACAACAATAACTTATTTTTAACTTTTTGAACATTTCCAATTTTACAGAATCAGTTAGTGGATACTAAGGGAAAAGAAAAGATACATAGCAGATATAAAAAAATACTACTTAAGAAATAAACCATTTAGTAAATGCTGAAGAAATGAAGTTATTTAATACATGACAGTTACTTTGTCACCTTTAGGATTTACTGTATTTGAAATATACTGTATTATGCAGTTCCTTGAAGAATGCTTTTATTTGGGTGCATGGTCCAGGAACTGAACCCAGGTTTCCTGTATGCAAGGTGAGCATTCTACCACTGAACCACCCATGCATCCAAAGATTGCTTTTTAAAGAGGGGTAAAGTTACCTCTTGGGTCACTTTTAGGAAATTATAATTTTCCTTGTATTCATTTGACACGTAATGAGGGTAAAAACTTGGAACAGATAAATATGTTGACCAGAAGTAAAACATTCTTTAGGTTAATATCAAAATCATTAAAGAAAAATAAAGACTTAATTAGCATTTAATTCCATACCTTAGGTTACTTGACCTTTCTATTTTTCTTTATAAGCCCATTATTTAGCCAAAGAAATTACTTGAAAAGATGAAAGCATGTAAAAGCTAATATCTGTCTAGTCTGTACCTAGAATATCCACTTAGAAAAATTATTCATTTATTGTATGGTAGCCCATGACAGTCTCTGGGATCTGTCCTGTAACCACTTTTTGAAGAATGCTTTGGAAACTACTGCTTTTTTATTTCTTTGCTTTGTATATATGTTATACCATACAATAAAAAAAGTTAAAAAAAATATTCATTTAGAAAAAGACTACCACTGGACACTACAATTAACCATCATTGAGAAAGGTTTTTATACCTATACCACATCCAATTCTGATCAATAAACATAAAATACCTCTATCAGTTATTAGATTAAAAAGTTAATATATAGCAAACAGAAAAGATTATTCTTCCTTTTTTCTGATACAAAGAAAGCACATAATAAAGATTTTTTTTTTTTCATGGGTAGGCACTGGGAATCGAACCCAGGTCTCCGACATGGCAGGAGAGAATTCTTTCAGTGAGCCACCGTTGCACCACCCAATATGGATTTTAAAAGCTTGGAATGTAGTAATGAGTTTTTAACAGGTCTAGGAGTAAACCACATTGAAATCTTTAAAGGAAATAATATGTATCTAAAACGACTAATTTAAAACTGAAATCCAAATAGGATCAAATTATGCTTCATGATGATAAAAAACCCAGAAAATTAACATCTTCTAGGAAGTTGAAATTCTTGTAAATTAATGATTTATAAAGAGATTAGGTAACCTTTCAGGGAAATGGGTTCTTAAATATGACAGATATGTATTTAAATTATGTCAGTAAGTATTTGGGTAAATAACATCAATTGTTTATTTAAATATGAAAGCTAAGATACTTGGCAAAGCATTTCCCCAAAACAAAAGTACTTAAGAATTCCTTATTTGTTTATTTTTGTATGCTGTATGGCGGGGGTCACATTTCATTCTTTTTCCATGTGAGTATCCCGTTATTGCAGCACCATTTGTTGAATTTTTGTTTGTTTATTTCCTTGTTTATGTTTTTGGGGGGGAAGTGCATGGGCCAGAAATCAAACCTGGGTGTCCCGCATGGCAGGCGAGAATTCTACCACTGAACTATCCTTACACCACCTCCTTATTTACTTTTTAAAAAAACTTTTTATTTTGAAATAATTTCAAACTTATGAGACAGTTACAAAAATAATATAGAACCAATACAGAGAACTCCAGTATACCCCTGCCCAAATACTGATTCCTTACCTACTTCTGAACCTCCGGAGGTATAAATTTTGCCTTCTGCAGCACAGGCAGCAAGGCTATCTCGAGGTGTTGGAGGCCCCAGTTTGGAATACCAGCTATCCTTCACTACATTATAGCAGTCCATTCGTTTTATGGGGAAAAGCTGTGAGCCACCCAAAATGTATACTACGTTGTCCCAAAACACACACGCTGCATCTCTTCGTTTTTCAAAGGGGCAGCGGATGTCTGTCCAGCTATAATCCTGTAACAGGAAAGGACAGGAAACTTTCAGTAAGGGAAAAATATAATTGAAAAGGATAAAGCAAAGATATAGTCAAGAAAGTATAAAATATAAAAATGTGTTAATTTACTAGATAGAATTTTCATAAAAATGTTTGGCTTGAGACTTATCCTATTTAACCTGTGCGATTTTTTCAAAATGTTGGTTAATTGTGGCAAAGGCCGTGAGGAAAATATATGACTATTTTTAGAGTCCTGATTCTAAAATGAATTTAAATACATTTTAATATATCACCACTACTGTTTTCTATGCTTTCATTGAGGATAAGAACATTAAAAAGTTCTAAAATAATTGTTTTGTTTAGAAAAGCTCCTTTTCAAATGTAAATATCCTCATTCTCTCTGCCAGATGCCTACAGAGTGATATAAAGAATCCTTGGATAACCTGATGCCCAAACTGCCATTACCCTACTGATACCTGAAATGAAAGCCAGAAGGCATAAGCGTTCTATGGACTTCTGTGACATATTTTCTGTAAATATTAAGTTGAGCCAATCTAGACAGCAGGACTCTTAAATCTCTGGCATTTTTAATGAAATACTTGAGTGATCATTTCTGAATGGTCAAAAAGTTGAACTCAACTTTTTCTTCCCAAGGATTAGAAGTGAGCACTTATGGCAGTCCTATCACAATAAGGACTGTCACAATAAGGACTTACCACAATAAGGACAGCACTACTTTGCTTTCTGTTTGATGACATCTGAGGATACCTGTCCCTTTCTTCCAGGTGTCTGTATATGGGGGAATGCTGCAAATTTATAGCATTTTGGATCCTCCTCATTTTTAAGAAAGCTACAGCATTTCTGCTACTTGCTGAAAGGAGTTGAGAGCAATCCAAACAATTTCCAATTTCACTATGCAAATCAGTGTGTGATTATTAATGTTGAGATCCCTTTGGGAAATTTGACTGATATCTATCATGCTAGGATCTGGCATCCATCCAAATCAGATCATAACATCATAGAACATCAAAGAGAAGGAAAAATAGCCCTTCCTTGCATCTACCCTGAATGAACCCCTAAATGTAGAATACACATATCTTGATGAAGATGAATAGTCTGCTTTGTAGATGACCAGGAAAACAGAGCTTTAATCCCTTAGGACTTTACTTCTCTAACTGGGATCGAAGTATCCTCTAGAATTACTTGATGGTATTCCTATAAGTAGACACATGAAACTACAGGATAAATCTAACATCTTCCTGAAGCTTTAGCTTTACTCAAAGGATACTGAAAAACTGGGGGAAAGGTTTTTAAAGGTTCTCTTAGAGAAAGTATATAAAGCAGAATGAAAAAAAAATAAAAGGTAAAACAGTAGCCATATTTCACAGAGTGATCCCTCAGAAGTAAATATTTTCTTACTTATTCTGCAAATGCATTCATAATTCCTTCCTGACCTAGTTCACTAGTAGAGAAAGACAATTTCATTAATAAGGCACAATTATCAATTAACCTAGTGAACCTCAAATCTTACCACCCTTATACCTGATTTAAGATATTATTAGAAAGCAATAAGGGAACTTCAAGATGGGAACTTCTCCATAAATTTCTGATATCCTTAAGAACATTATCTTTCCTTGCTCTTCCTTAGTATTTTTCAGGATAAGAAAGTTGGTCATATATTCTTTGAAGTCATCTCCAAGATTTGTTACTCTTCAAATTAAAAATTGTCTGTGTGGAAGCTGGGATTTTAAAAACAGCAACACAACCATCTTATCTTTTAGTCAGATGCACTTAAACATTTAAACACTACTATATGAAGTTCCAAAGAATGAAATAAACCCCCAAAATATGGTAACAGAAATAGCTCTCTCTAATATCACTCAAGGGTTAGAGTAGGGAATGGTTGCTCATGTGTTATCTGTCATATAAGGCTTAGTAATGCTTCAGACTTAAGAATTAAAATAAATTGCTCTCTTGGAAATGTAAGCCCAAGGGAAAAAAATGCTTAACTGAGATATGTGTGTGTTTGTGTATTTGCATATGCAATATAGGAATAGGCACATGCTTTTATCTACTTACAATTTGGGCTACAATTTCTCTAGAAATCCTCAGTTTTTAAAATCGTTTCCAACTCTGCAAATAATGTCCTTAATTCTTGTACATGTCAGACACTAGTAAGCTTGATAAATGCTAACTACAATATAACGCTTAAGAGTTCATCTTGTAGGCAGAGAAGTGAAATGTTCTTTGTAAGAATTCGTATCTAGAATGCAAAATAAAACGTTTCAAGCAAAATGTAATGTTTTACAACTGGATTCATTTAAACACATCTGTGTTTGAACATACCTGGCTTTGGCTGTGTGTGTGTAGGTTTGCTCTTTTTTCCTCCCTGGGAATTCTACATAATTCCTTACCTAAAACAAAGTACCGAGAAGGTGATTTGATGTTTACTCTCTGATAACTGGTTATATGGACTAGGAGGTAATGTTCAGAAAAGAAGGAAAGAGGAAAAAAAATGGATGGGAAGTCAGGCTTGTCAGCTCAGTGGGTATGAGTACTGGGACTCCCAGCTTGAGGCCTAGGTGGAGGGACAAGTACAACTCCCTACTCTCCTAGGCTATAGTGTAAGCTGGAGAAACATGCAGTTTTCATGTTGGCAATAAGATGGAGAAATAGCACTGGAGTCATAGATGCGAAAGCACAGATAGATGTGTGGGCAGGGAACTATTAACCTAAAAATATAATTCAATCCAGTTAAGTTTTACTGAGTAATTATTCCATGCAGGATTCTGGGCTTAAGTGTTGAGAAGATATGTAGTGGGGAAACTGGAAAGCCTGGGTAGACATGCATAGAAATATTTCTTAAGTTTTGACACATCACTCATATATATATGAGTATATATATGAATATATATATATATATAATGAAAACACATCCATGTATTAAGTCCTGTCCTTCTTGATCTTGGTCAGATTTTCTTGTCTCTGCTGTGACATCCCACAATCTATACTGTTTTCAAGCTCAAGACTCCTTTCCTTTTTGTAGGCTTCTCGGACTTCGTTTTTCTGAATACCTAAATGATGACTGAGCATTCCATTGTAGCTTTCTCTGTGTTATTTTCTAGCTATATAGACCAGATCTTATTGCTCCCAGGAGAGGGCAACCTTCTTCAGGTGAGGGGCTTTAATATTCTCTTTCAATTTCTCAAGGTAAAAACATCAGCTTGCTATTTTCCTTGAGAGTAAGGACTCACTTTATATAGTATGTATTCTGCACATATGTTTGAGTCCTCAAAGAATAAAAATACTATAAATATGGCTTTCAGTAATCAAGACAACCAAAATACTTTTTTATTTTTAAGACTTGAGAACTTTATTTTGGATTATAAAAAACCAAGCCAAATTAGGGAAGACAGCATCTTAGAAAAAAGGAAAGTAAAATTAACAAAATGAAAAATTTTAAGACTTCTTGCAGAACCATGGGAGGCAATTGAATCTGAACTTAAGATGATCAAATTATAAGTCCTTTGTGGTAGTCATTATCTGATTTACATTTGTTTCTAAGGACTTTTTTTTTAAAAAATCACAGAACTATGGTGATGATCCTCATAGAAAGCAGGTTTATGCAGATGCCAGAACATTTCTAGAAGTACTTTCATGATAAACACATAGAAATATTTTAGGCTTCATTCATTTCAGAAGGTCACAAAGAATGCTAGCTCAAAGGAGCCAGGAAAACTTGGGCACCAAGCTAGATTCTGTATGGAGGAGTTGTGGATCTTAAGTCATTAGATTCTCAGGGACTTGACTTCCTTACCTGTAAAACAAAAAGACTGAACTAGATGATCTAAGATCCCTTCCCTTTCAGTCCTAAAATTCAATGATTATAGGGTCCAAATGTTTTAGAATGTATCACTGAAAAGCTATTATGAATTTATTGGTTACTGAGCACTTACCTGTCCAGGAACTATGCTGAAATTTCTTAAAACATTATCTTCTTAATTTTCTCAATAACCTTATGAGGTGATATCCTCAGTTTACAGATAAGAAAAGTAAATCTTAGAGATATTAACTGCTTTGTAAAAGGTCAAACAGTTCAAGGTGAATTCAAGATATAAATCTAAATCTACCTACCTCCAAAACTGTGCTCTTAACTCTTAACCCCTACACTACCCTCCTTCTCTAAAAATCTTCCTACATGGCCTACTAGAAAGAATACTGGACCGGGAGTAGAACAATCTGGGCTTTTCTTGTCCCTATGGTGCTCCTAGCTAAATAACTCTGGGCATTTGACTTGACGTTGCTGGACCTCAATAGCCTCATCTGTAAAATCAGGAGGTGTGGCCAGATGGCCTCAAAATTCTGCATCTTAATACTTAAAAACATAAGGCTTAGCCAATAAAAGCATAGCTCTGTGAAAATATGTTTTTCTCCTTGTCACAGAATAGTGTTTAGCCCAGGGCTCAAGATATTGAAAGGGATGATTTCATTGCATGATAGGCCACATTTGTAGAAAATAATTTTCTAGCCCATCAGCTGGGCTACCTTCATTTTTGACCTTCCAAAGGTCAGAAGACTGTGGATATTGCACCTTGCTCCTATTCTGGACCAGTTCCTCCTGGGTGCTCTATCCTTAAATTACACTGACTCCAATTGGCTTCTTGTCACTATGGTTCCCAGTCCTGCAGTGGCCACTGATACTTATGTGGCTGCCTGGGTAGCAGTGTCTAATACTGAGAACCAGGGTAACCTGTGACCAACCAGCAAACAGTACTTGGTTTGGGACCCCAGCCTTTCATCTATTTTTATTTTTTGGAACTAGTTCCCATTTTTATCCTTTGCTAAAGCAATTCCTTTCCTAGGAATGTACCCTTAAGAAAAAAAAACTAGAAAAATATGCAAAGTTGGTATGTATAAGAGTGTTTCACTACAGGGAAAACCTGGAAATAGGCTAAAAGTTTATCAAGAAGGCAAACTTTAAATAATGAAATACTATGCAGCCCTTTGAAAGGATATTTTTATTCACATGGAAATATCTCCATAATACGCAAGTAAAAAAAGGTATGCAAAATAGCATGTATGGTATGATCTCATATGTAAGGAGTATAGGAATAACGTTCACTAAACTATTGATGACTGTCTTCAGATGCTGGGAGTACTTTGGCTTTCTTCTTTATATCTTGTTATATTTGAATTTTCTACAATGAACATGTGTGTTTTTTTCTTCTATTTTAATTAACAGAAAAAATAAAATGTAACAACTGAACAAATGATACCGAAAGTATGGGTACAAGGAATACAACTGCTTCTGACAGCAGAGACCAGACCTGTAACAGTGCTAAAAGTTTTAACAGGAATGTGAAATTAAAACAAATTTAGGTTAAAAGCTTTAAGAATTGAAAAACACATGTAGTAATTTTATCATGAGGCTGAATTTCAACTACAGGATAGACTGGAAACAGTCTTTGCCTTCCTTCCCCCCCCAAAAAAAAACACATTTGTTAAGGCAATCTGGTCCTCCAGAAGCAAACACTTGATCATGCCAAGTAATTTTACAGGCTGCACCCATTTTGAAATGCACCCATTTTCAACAGGGTCACACAAATATTACTGGAAATATATTAATTTCTCAAAGTCCAGAAAGGATACAGACTTAGTAATCAGCCATCAGGAGAAAATAATCATGTAATTTAAATCCTTCAACAAATATAGCATTGTATGGATAATAAAGGCTTCCACAGTTGGGAAGAAACATGATTGTGCTATTGTAGGCTGCTAGATAAAATGAGCTGAATTAGCAACAAATAACATATAAATGGGCATTCCTGAGCTGTTAATGATTAGCTAAAATTAGCAAAGGGTCAGAAGTAAGACCAGCGACCAGCTCAAAGGGAATTATTAATTAAGAATCACTCTGCTTTATAAAGTCACAAAATGTTCTTCCACTTTCGAGTCTCAAACTAAAACCACACCACTGAAAAACAAAACTCAGACCTAAGTTATTTAGAAATTTAAGACAGAAATATAATTTGAGTGAAAAGTGAAACCTAAAACAGATATTGTGCATAATAACAGGACTTGCCCTTTCAGTAAAAAGTATATCTGTATTATCACCCTATCAGTTATCTAAATAGAAGAAATGCCTTTAAATGAATTTTGACATGAAAATTTTATATCATAATAATAATTATGTTAAACAATCGTCTCAAATCCTAGAGTGCCATAGCATACTCATTTAATTAAATGTTCCTGCCAATGGAACAAAAATCTACTGTTTGTCCACAGACTTGCAGAGTATAAAAGATAATGCAGATGGTCAAGAGGTCTGAAAGAGTTAAGGAAGGTGAAAAGGAAAAGAAAGTGGGGGGAAATAAATCTTTAACGATATAACTATGGGGTAAGTAGAAAACCTAAGGACAGCAGGGAGTACCTGACTGAGAAGTGAATGAATATCAAAGAAAAGAAAAAGAGGGAATCGGGTGAACATAATTTCTATTCTCATTTTATATTCATTCAAATCCAGAGGAAATTTAAACTTCTTGTTTTTAGATGAGAAAACTGAAACTTAGAAAGGCTAACTGACTTGCCTAGATCATGTTCTTAGTCTTGAAATGCTTTTACTTCTAAGGAGCTGCTCTCCCAAAATAAGGCCTCACAGAAGAAGGACTAATGAATGACCTAGTCCTTCAGTTCTGTGTCTAATTTCTTTTAAAACACAATCCCATGCAGTTAAATATTACTTTGGGGAGCTTTTATGAAAATTCTTAATCATACTTATCAAGCTAAAAAGATGCATTCATACTCAGGATTCAATAGATTCTTAAGTTTTTTTCTCTTTCTATCCAAATTCTACCAGTAAGTTTCCCTTAAGAGAACCCCCATGCAGCTTCTGTTGGCAGATTCAACCCAGAGATGGGCTTATCTCCATATACCAAAGCTATCACTGTCCATTATACATGGTTACATTTAACTGGTAATGTTCAGTTCAGTACCTCACTGACCCCTGCCTCTGTAGTAACTGCTTTGCGCTTAGTGTACAACAATCTCCTCCACTGTGAGTTTGAGGACAGGACAATGTTAAATGTGTCTCTCACATCCCCTACTGGTGTCTGGCACAAGTGTCAGACCCATACATTCCAAATTCTTGATGAGTTGTGATACTTGTAGTATATGCTAAAATATTACTTGCTTAAACTATACATTTGTAACCAGCCAGCTATATAATATGCTGTCGTACAATATCTCTGTTGTAACAGTTGAGGATAATTATCTCTTAAAGCCAAACACCTGTTTTCAAAGAAAATCATCAATATCATATACTGAACATGATTTAATGGGATGATAGATCTCATTGTGCCTTTGGGTCAACATATGAACAATTACTAAAGGTAGCCAATGGTAATTTCCAGGTGACATGGTATAATATAGAGAGATAATTTATCCCCCTTCTCTGTGGGTTACTCTCAGCCTGACTCTTATTCCCCAGCCCTGTGTTCATGTGTCCCTACTCTCCATCTACTCCTAGGATGGCTCGAGTTCCTTAAAACACCATAACACAGAGATTTCATTTAAATAGGAGGGTTTCCTCACACCTTCCTACTTACAGCCCTCAATCCAATACATGCAGCTCTGTTTCCACTTTTTCAGAGCCTTATTAGGGGACTGATCTGCTCATTTAGGATAATTCTGGATGATTATGTCCTACAGAGAATGAATCTGATATCATCCCTTATCAAATGTGTCATATTTTCACTGTGAGTTTCTTGTAGATGTGGTCACTTAACATAAAAGGAAACAAATTTCTGAAGGTGGGAACTTCAGGCACTGTACCTAGTTAGGGTGGAAGGGACTGTGGGGTTGATTTTAGGACAAAACTACAAATCAGATGCTTGAAAATAAATAGACTGAGATTCTCAATATTCCTAATTTGCAAGATATTCTAGGAAGGCTGAGCACTCAACTGAGAATTCACCTTAGAATGTGCTTAAATCTCTTCTAAATGAATGTGAGGACCTGTCAAATCAAAACTGCCTGCAAACTATCAGAGCAAGGAAAACTGTGCACAAGCTTCAAAGAACACTTTTTTTTAAAACCACTGGGTGCTTATTATACTGACAACTAAGGAAGCTAAAGGGATACTCATATGAGGCACACTTACATTTCAGCAATGTCAGCCCATACAGCACACAATTTTATAGGCCCTATCCACCTGGGATGACTGCCTGATGCTCATTTTGGGTGTTTTATTTCTGCAGGTGCTCTTGATCATTTTGGCAATGCTCATCCTTTTACCTCAGTGCACTGCCTCTATAGAACTCTTTCAGTGGCAGCAACTCTACCAATACTCTTATAAAAACCACTTAACAAAAAAAGTAACACCTTATTTTATGCACATGAGCTTTTAAAATCATATCCCTGGTTGACAACAATGAATAACTGCCTATTTACACTCTGATCACAGGGTGGGAATACCTTCTCCTTAGTGAGAAAGTCTAGACCTGTTTAATAAGGGAAGGTGGCTATGATACCGTGAGACACCTTTAACAAGCAATTGTTCCAATAGGAAAATGTGCTCTGAATTGCAGATAACCTCGTTTCCCCCTCCCCCTCCAAACATTTAGGGCCTATCTAGGTTTAGGTCTGTCCTTATAAAACCAACTGACAAAACCTGCCTATGAAATACTATATAAAGTTATACTGGCTCATTCATTCCCACAAACTTGAGTACCCACATTGTAACTCAATGAGAGTCTACTGCAGAGTCTGGAGGAAGAAGACACACTCAGCATAAACCATGTGGTCCTGCTGGTCCCACAAAATATGACCATTACATGGTTTTCTGCCTTCTCTACAGGATCTTCCCTTCACCCTGCTTGTTTTGACAGGGAATATGCAGAATTCCCTTTTCTCTAAGGCATAACAGTCTCTCTCATTTCTCTACCATATGAATGTAGTAGGCTGAGACCCTTACAAAGTTCTAAGCCCTCAGCTCATCATATCAAGGACAGGAGGAGTCTGAATAAAAACTAGTCAATTAAGTCAACTTTTATTTAAGGCATTGGTATTATAAGACATTCCTATCCTACAATTTTAGAACACCAATACTAAGAGAAATAGACAAAGCACTGAATACAGATAACTCTTTGGCAATCTCTAAGCACTTGAAACCTTAAAAACAGGTGCAAAGGGGGAAAAAAGGAGGCTCTCTAGGCTCTAAAAAAGGACCATAACAAGAACAGTATCATTTAAATTCAATATAGCAACCCAAGACATGCTTTTTCTGTCAATACTCAAGAAAATAGGTCAAAATTTTCTTTCCTATCATTTTTTCAGTCAATAGTTAATACAAATATCTTTCTTCCAGGGACAGCCAATAAATATCTAAAGAAAATAGCTCATAGGGATATTGGCTTAATTCTGGATAATTTAATTAAGTAATACTGCTTAAAATAGCCCCTTTGAAGGAGAACAATTTAATAAAAACTATCAGCATTTTTGGTTGGTATAGGATATACATGAATGGGTCCCATTTAATGATGTTTAAAAACATTTCTGAAAATACTAAGGACAAGACTTTAAAAATAAAATAATTTCTATACAGTAATTCTTATTAAGCAGTTTACTTGAATTATACTATGAAATGTCTGCTTCGGGAGACTCAAAGGAAATAATTTACAATGAAGCCAGCCTCCCCATTTATTTTAATATTAGGAATAATGAGAACTAATCAACTCATATTAAAAAATTATACACAAATCATAGTAAATGGCAAAAGTTTTTTAGGATGAATCTCTGTGGCAAAAAGAAGGGAGGAAGCTAGTATTTCTAAAACAAACATTTAATAAATATTGTAATGGGATTCTGAAAGTGTCGGCTTCAAGAAATAAGAGATAACTGAAGGAATGAGGATGCTTTTATAAGTATTTAATTCTTCAATTACTACAATTTTCCATTGGAAGTCAAAAAAACTTGTGGTTGAGTATACAAAAGAGCAATTAAATATGGTCATTTACAAGTGGAAAGCAAAACATTAAATGAGAATTCTGAAGTTACATTCTCACTTCCAGGCTCGTGTAGAATATGCATCTCTTTTCAACTGTCCAATAAAAAAAAAATCAAGGAAAATGTTAGAACTATAGACCAAAACAGACAGACAAAGCACTAGAGTCATTATAATATCTGCCTCATTCTAAAAACAATATTCCCTGCATCCTAAATCAAATCAGGATTCTCCTCCCTCTGTACATGAATATAGCCATCTACTTTATTTTAAAATAAATTTTTAAAATTATTTTCTTGCTCTTGATTCAAAAGGATCAAATTTGAAAACATAAAAAGCAACTGGAATTTCAATAGGCCTAATCTTACCTGGTGTAAAATAGATGTGTAGATATATCAACCAGTTAGCACACCGAGGACATAATTTAATACAAGATTGTACTGGATAGGCCGTGAAATGTCATGGCACTTGCCAGTCACTCAGTCTTCTACTGAGGGAAATCAGATTTATTTAATAAAAAAACAACCCACTATTCTGAAGATGGGAGAATGGTTCAGAGATGGATGTATGAGCTGATAGTAGTTCGACAGGGACAAGTCCAAATATGATGGTGATTAATAGATCTAAATTTATCCTTCCTTCTTGGGGAGGTAGTTCTGATATCTGGCAGTATATCATGTACTCTATAGGCTATTGTTGGTCTCTTTCTCTACCAAATGGAGGAGGTAGCGCAGAGGAGGAACTGCTGAAATGAAATTTATCTCAAAGACTTGAGAGGTGCAGAGGTAGCTCACCTCACCATTCAATTCCCTGGGTTTGGTAGGTACCAATGCCTATTGCATTCTTAACAATGTTAGTAATTTCCAAAAGCTTATCTGGTGACTAATTGTTGCAGCAGGACCAGATGTGGTCTCCTTATTGGATCAGATTAATACAACCACTATAATTTGGTATATAGCTAGTACTCTGGCTAATGTGTATTTCTCTTTTCCTGTCTACTCATATGGAATTTCTTTTCAGCTGGCACAGAAAGTAAATTAATCTCATGGTCTGACCTCAAGGATCTCTGAGTGGCAGGAGTCTGGAATCAATTCACCTTCTCAAAGGTAGTTATATACTGATTTCCTATACTGATGCCAAAATGCTGCTGAGTACAGGAAATGGAGAGGATCTTGAACGTCTTGTGAAAGCATGGGCTTGACAGGAAAAAAAGGAGACAATGACCCTAATATACCATATCGGTGACCTCCAAGTCCTTTGATTTCTACAACTCTATAGCAGGACTTGGCAATCCATGGCACACAGGCCAAATCTAGCCCACTGCCTGTTTTTGTAAATAGTTATATCAGAACATAGACACATTCATTTGTTTGTGTATTGATTCTGGCTGCTGTCCTACTACACCAATGAGTTTAGTAATTGGCCTACAACGCTGAAAATATTTACTAGACAGAAAATGTTTGCGAACCCCTGGTCTACTGCATGTTGGAAATGAAGGACAGCTTGCTGCCTCAATCACCTCCTATATACTAAATATAACACATCTCAGATATGGTGTCTTTCTTTTTATGTTTTTACCAGGTAAGCCCTGAAGTTCCAAGTGGCAACTAAAACTTACAGTAGGAGAAAGCTTTCTAAGTGGACAGCCATTCCACAGTGGAATGGCTTAGCTGTCTAGGCACTCAGTGATCCTATGGTATCAGGATGCTGACTAGGATACTGCATGTAGCCTGAGGCATGTTCTAATATGATCACAGACCATGCCCCTGGGGTTCTGGAGAAAGCCCAAGTTCCTTTAAGCAGGTACCATTCTGTCCGTAAACAGTTCCTGGTTGGCCACTAGATTTTGACAGACAGCAAATGTCTGAAACCAAGGGAGGGATAACAGGTGATCATATAATTAACCCCTCTGGAGGAGTTCACTGGATCTGCCTGACCACGAAGTTGGAAGTACCTATAGCATCCCATTAACTAATAATGTGGTATATAAATACAAGACTGGATGTATGAAGGTGCCAAAGGCACAGAATACCTGAAGAGGCTAATCACAACTCTTAGCCTTCTCTCTCTCAGTAGTACTTTGTCTTTATGGGGTTGTTCCCTACAAATCAGTTGACAAATCTGAGAGATTTGAGCT
This sequence comes from Tamandua tetradactyla, assembly GCF_023851605.1. NCBI lineage: Eukaryota > Metazoa > Chordata > Mammalia > Pilosa > Myrmecophagidae > Tamandua > Tamandua tetradactyla. Next base: position 100,715,697 of record NC_135327.1, read on the forward strand.
TGGTTCATTCTTGATAGGACTAGCCAAAAGTAGACTGCTAAAGTATTATAGCTCCTTCAGCAATGGCCTTGAATGATGATATAGAAAGAAAATATTCCCATTTGGCAGAATTTTAAGCAGTTCACTTCATTGCCTATTATACCTTTCAGGAGGGAAGCTCTAAGGTCAATTTTTGTCAATTCTTAGGCAGTAGTTAATGGTTTGTCCAGATGAATGGGGACTTGAAATAAGCAAGTCTGTCTGTTTTAGATGGACCTTCCAGAAAAGACACAGATTTATGTCCCACAGGAATTCTTACCAGAGTGCCCTCAACTGGTAAGAATGAGAGTACCCAAAGAGACCACAGCACCCTATTAACATCAAGATACTTGTCTGATACTTCTTTCTCTGGATTTTTAGAGGCATTTTATGTAGTATTATAGTGATAATATACAAGTCTTTCATAAAAACACTCATGGTGGTGTTGTCAAGTGTGCAAAATAGCGCAAAAATTAATCCAAATCCAGAATTAATATCTGTTCCAGAGAAGGCAGATCATTATCCCTTCTACAACAGAAGGAACCCAGTGTAGACAGCCAATTATTAGGTAGCTAACTGATTTCCTTATGGTATGGCAACAAATCAGGGGCTTAGGATTGGGCAGCACTGCTGACAAAGTGACAGTGCCCATTAGTGGGTAAACACATTGGCCTCAGGGAAAGAAAGACCATTGCCTTCTATAGCTACTGACTTACACAGCTTCTGTCGATGTCACTATAAACTCTTTCATAATCTCACTGAGGAAGCATCAGGCAGCCTGGGGGGGAAGATAGAGTTGCCATCTTATCCACATGATTATTGAGATTTCTAAGTCCCTGATTTGTTGCCATACCATAAGGAAATCAGTTAGCTACCTAATAATTGGCTGTCTACACTGGGTTCCTTCTGTTGTAGAAGGGATAATGATCTGCCTTCTCTGGAACAGATATTAATTCTGGATTTGGATTAATTTTTGCGCTATTTTGCACACTTGACAACACCACCATGAGTGTTTTTATGAAAGACTTGTATATTATCACTATAATACTACATAAAATGCCTCTAAAAATCCAGAGAAAGAAGTATCAGACAAGTATCTTGATGTTAATAGGGTGCTGTGATCTCTTTGGGAACTCTCATCCACCAAACAGGGACTCCAAAATCAAAGAGCCCATTGCATGCTTGGACTCAGGACCAGTCATGAATACTATGCTGCAAGTTTGGGGTCCTATCTCTAGGACTGTGGTATTTGTTCTGTCCCAGCAATACACGTAGTACTGGCAAAATATAATATTCTCTCTCCCACAGGCAAAACAGAAAGTTCTAAGAAACAAGAGATAGAAATGTGAGTTTTCTCAAGTGTGTAACTAATCTATTAAAAACAAAACAAAACAAAGAAACTGTATTCCTAGGCCTATGATTCAGGCTCCGATGGCCTGACTGCCATAATAGTCACTGGAAAACACACTTAAGTTGGTGATCATTTCTGGATGACTGCATTATGGGTAATTTTCTTTTTCCTTCATGCTTTTGCAGCTTTTCCAAATTTTCTACAATGACTATTATTTTGTACTAAAAATAATTAGTAAAGAAAGAAAACCCATCTAACCCCAGAAGCAGTTTTTCATTGAAAATGATGGCCAGGAGTTGCTAAACAAAAAGAGGTAAGATAGGAGAACTAGTTTTCCATTTTCCTTGATAGTGGTTATTATGCAGTACTCCAGAGGAATTATGGAAAAACCTGCAACCTCACTAAGCCTCAATTTCCTTATCTGAAAAATGAAGATAACCATATAACCCATAAGGTATGTGAAAGCACACTATAACTTGTAACACCTCTAATGTCATGAGTTATTACTGTTGCTGGTAGGTAAGAGTCTATGTACGTGGTACTTAGAAAAACAAAATCAAGAATTAAAATTAGTTACCTTTGGGTTAAAATATCTACAAGACTGTGGTTGAGAGCCTCCAAAAAGGGCTATACGGTAGTCATGTTTCTTCCTTCTAGGCCTCGTGCCTTCTACCAATTCTTCTCTATCCTCTGGAGATAGTAGATGATACCTCATTCCACCTATAGAAAAATATGTCATTAACTTTTCCACAATTTCTGTTACTTTAATGCTTTGAAGAGGAAATATGCAGACATAACAGACATTTATTTCTGTAACTTACTTTCATCATCTTTCTGTAGTATTTTAGGAGAGGAGAGAATGAGGGAGGAATAGGCTGGAGAAATGTGTAAGGACCTGTGTCCTAACTAACATCATTCTCAGCAGTCATGCTTATTATAAGACTGCCACCCACTTACACTGCACTAGTAATTATCTGATGCCTCAGGCAAGAGCTATTAAAATAATAATTATTGAAACATAGAGCTCTTAACCCAGTGGTTCACAAACCTTTCTATATATTAGAATCACCTAGGAAATCTGTATCTGAAATCTGTACCAGACCAATTAAATCATAATCTTTGGCGGTAGAGCCCTTACATTGGTATTTTTAAAGAGCTCTTTAAATCCTTTCTACTTAAAGACCAGTAGTTTTAGCTTCTACTGGGAGCTTGTTAGAAATGCTGAAACCCACTCTGTACCCTAGACCTTCTGAATCAGAATCTGCATTTTTAAACAAAATCCCAAAGTAATTCAGTGCACATAAAACTTTGAGAAGCACTGCCATGGATGATTCTAAAATGTAATGAGATTCAGAACTATTGTGATCTAATACGACCCTTTTTCTTCAACAATTCCTTCATTTTGTCAAACGATACTCAACTATTAAAGGTACCATTTCAAATCAGTTCTGGAAAAGTGGACTGTTTGGTTAATGATGTTAAACTACAATATGGAGGAAAAAACTGAACCTTATATTTTACTTTAAAGTAAATTTCATATATATCAAATATTTTAATATTTAAAAAAAATCACAAATGGATTACAAGAAAAATAGGAAAATGAAAAACAAAACAATCCTAGAGTGAGGAAGCCTAAGAATGCTACAAAACCCAGAAGCCATGAAAACATATTCATAGACTTCACTATGTAAAAATGCTTTTAAATTAAATTATTGCATGGCAAAAGAATACAATCAAAAAACAATGACAAACTAGGAGAATATTCATAAATCATATAAAAGAAATATAAAATGATATCTTGTTAGTTAATAAGATTAAGACCAACAACCTAATAAAATTAGTTCACAGAAAAATAACTCCTAAATATATGAAAAGGTAATCAACTGTTCTAGCAAGAGAAATACAAATTAAAATCATACTTCAAAAATTTATCATATTGGTCAAGATCAAATTGTTCGGAACACCGCGTATGATAAGGGTGTGGAGAAACAGCACTCTTCTACATTGCTGATGGGGTGTGGATGGGTACAACCTGTCTGCAGGGCAATCACAAATGCACACCCTTTAACCCAGTATTTCCCCTTATAGGGGTTTATCAATCTAAATGCACTCATTTTTAGGGAAGTAGTTTAAAAATTATGGTATAGTCACACAATGGAATGTTATATGTGGCTATTAAGAAGAATGAGGATGTTTAATATGTATTCATGGGATGATCTCTAAGAAATAACGTGGAATGAAAAAAGCAAGATATAAAACAGTACATAAAGTGAGAAATCACTTGTGTTAAAAATTTATATTTTCATGTATATATATTTTATGTATGTAATTGATACATATATATTAGTAAGCAAATCATTGTGCATCCACAGATTATAAGACTACCTCTGGAAGGATACGTAAGATAATACTGGTCACCTCTAGGATAAGGGAATGAAAGGGTGGGCAACAGGGGTATCAGGGAGACTTCAGTATGTATCCTTATATCTTTTTGAATTGTTTATGATGTGTAGTATTATTGACTCAAAAATAAGATAATGGAGAAGATTCTCAATACATGCAAAAATTTCTGTACATGAGGCTATCTGGACATTTATAAGAGGGATAAAAAGAAAAGATTTAAAGTACAGTGTGCGAATGAAACATCATTATCAATATTTAGCATTTCCTTCCATTTCAGAGTTTAAGGAGAAGCATTTTGTATTAGAACAGCTGGAAACCTCAGGAGCTAAGGCTCTAACTCATGCTGTTAATCAGAGGTCAGAAAATTTTTATGTAAGGGACCAGACAGTAAATAATTTAGACTTTGGAACCACATATGATTTTTGGCACATATTCTTAGGATATTTTTTGTGTTTTTTTTTTTTTACAACCCTTTACAAAAATGTAAAAAAAACAAGCTTTAGTTTACTGTAAAGCTTTATGAAAACAGGTCATAGGGCCACAGGGACAGATTTAGCCTATAGGACATAGTTTGTCAAGCCCTGTTTTAGAACTAGAATAGCGGTTCTCAAAGTGTAGTCTTCTAACCAGCAGCAGCAGCATCACTTGGAAACTTGTTAGAAATCCAAATTACTGGGCCCTTCTGCAGACTCTTGGATCAGAAACTCTGGGGTTTGAGAACCACTGCTCTCCTCACAGGCCACAGGGATATTTGTTTAATATATGGACACAATACTCCCAACAAGAGAAGATAAATAGGAAGGAAGGAGAGAGACAAGAAAGGAACTGTTACCAGTCAACAGGCCTCTGCAGGTAGCACAAGCTGTGCCTCTTTCCTACTGACAGGCCTTTTTCTCTCTAAGGATAAGGCAGGAGACAAACACTATGGCACCTTTCCCCTGAGGGGCTCCTTGCACCTTAGGCTTATTCCTTTGAGAGTTATTCTATTAAGAGTTAAGTATTATCATTTTTTAATTCTGAGCCAGAACTTGGCCTGGCCATTTGTGGTGACTTAGTGAATTTTATTTTTATTTTACATCTCATTTTCTTTTAATTGTTCACTCTGTTAGCTTAGTTTTATTCTATTTTTTCTTCTCCTTTTCTGTTTTTTTTTTTCCACTATGAATAAGAAGCACCAAGTCAGATGACAGAGAAGTAACTGAACTAAAGAAGGGAGGCTGGAAGCCCTCTTTTCCCCATTTAGCTCTTCCCACAACCAAAGTCTGGAAGAATTCCAGTTGCCTGAGCTTGTTGAAAGAATTATAACATGCACAGTCAGAATGGATACCACATTTGTCTATAGGAGAGGCTCTTTCCACACCTGCTTCTATTGCTGACAAGGTTCTTCTATTCTGGAGTTTCTGCTTCTTGTACACTAGAGAACTGCATGTTCCTGGAGTCTATTGTGGGAACTGGGAAAGTGTTTTCAAACAGAATCAGTATTACTTATAGAAGTTAAATAAGTACAGCTATATTTATCTGAATTCACAGGTTTTATTGTATTTTAAGTACACTATGAACTTCAGATTAATTCTGGCCTATGGAGAAATGAGGTGGGAAGTCTGAATGACAGAATTAAATAAATGCATTTTGATTAAGTTGAAAATAAAAAGAATTACAGAATGACAGATTCTTATATTATAGAATTATAGGATGATTGTTCTTGATTTTAAAAAAAGGAAAAAGAAAAAGGTAATAAGCCTGGCAAGTCTAAGAAAATGCAACAAAACTTCCTGCTCACACCTGGCTGAATTTCTGTAATAATCCTGTTAACATTCTAAATAAACTGAGAATTCACACAAGATATAAAAACTATATTCTGACTGAGTCGGGCTAATTATCTTCAACTGCTCATACTACATATGAAGAAATAGGTGGAGTTTTCTACCCAATGAAACTCAAAAGCCAGAAAAACAGCACATAGTTTGGGAATGGAGACATAATAAAGGATCTGATATCAAAGTGTATGAAATCTTAATGGTAAAAGCCTTACCCTAAAGATATTTTCTTGGCCCTGATTTTCTTTTACCTCTCCACATTTAAGTGACTAGTGGCCACCTTTTGCTCTACCTCTTAAAACTCTCTAAACCTTAGTTTTCAAGATACCAGTCTCTGATTCAATTAGTTCTGCTAATTCTCCTTTCAAGGTTCTTTTCCTTCTTCCATCCCCTAAATGTAGGTAATCATAAGGATCTGTCCTTGATGAACACCCTCTTCTCTATGTTTTTCCCTTGACAACCTTAAGAGGTATTTTTTAGTTTTTTTTTTCTATTCATTTTTATTTAGCAAAAAGGGATATTATTATACACTGATTTATGCTTATACCACCTATGAAAAATTTCCATATTTTTAGATATTCCTCTGAAACATTTTTAGTAACTACAGAACATTTTAAAGATATACTACTTTTCCAATCTAGGGGAGACTATTAGGCCTATTTAATTAAAAATCACAACTGAATTGTGAACTGATTGTGAACTGATTTGGCAGTAACAAATCAAGAGGCAAGTGATACCATCTAATTAGGACACTCAAACTTATTATCATTCTTGAGAAGAGAAAAGTGTTCGTTTCACTTTTATTTATTTCCTTAGTTTTGGGCCTAAAAACTCGTACCTTAAATGAAACAGTCAGATGAGACACCAAAACCAAGGGTTGAAAAAAAACACTAAAGTTTCAAAGTAGGTTCCAACTACATTCTAGGACAGCTTTCTTACATATAAATTAAAATATATGCTGCTGTATTACTTATGGATAATTCTCCATGGTTTCTGTTTTAAAATCAATGAGAACTCACAAAGAGCTTGAGAACATTATTTAATTTAACATATATGGTCAGTTTACTTGAACACCATATTTACATGGAATCTTGAATAGGGTATGAGATCTTGTTGGCTTGTATAGATTAGTGTGATGCCTTGTTATATCCAGAGTAATTTGGGCAAAGAATAAAAATGTATCTGCAAAGTCTCTTTGGGGGACTGGGGAGAAAGGAAGAAATATTCAACTTCCCCATCTGGGGAATTCCTGATATTCTCACAAGCAGTGAGGACAACCAATTCAGTAGGCTGAGCCCTTGATCTTGGGGCTCACCCCTATAAAGTTTATTCTTGCAAAGGAGAAGTTAAGCCTACTTATAATTATGCCTTAAAGTCACCCCCAGAGAACCTTTCATCGTTCAGATGTGGCCTCTCTCTCTAAACTGACTAGGCAGGTGAATTCACTGCACTCCCCGCTACATGGGACATGCTCCCAGGGGTATAAATCTCCCCGGCAATGTGGGATGGGATTCCTGGGGATGAGCTGGGACCTAGCATTAAGGGGTTGAGAAAGTCTTTGTGACCAAAAGGAGGAAGAGAGAAATGAGACAAAATCAAGCGTCAGTGGCTGAGAGATTTCAAACACAGTTGAGAGGTTATCCTGGATGTTATTCTTATGCATTATATAGATACCCCTTTTTAGTTTATGGTGTATTGGAGTGGCCAGAGGGAAGTACCTGAAACTGCTGAACTGTGTTCCAGTAGCCTTGACTATTGAAAAAGATTGTTTAACTATAGAGCTTTTATAATGTGACTGTGTAATTGTGAAAACCTTGTGTCTGATGCTCCTTTTATCCAGGGTATGGACGGATGAGTTAAAAAAAGAAAAAAGGATAAAAAATGAATAAATAATGCGGGGGATAAAGGGTAAAAAATTGGGTAGATTGAAATATTGTGGTTCAGTGAGAGGGAGGGTTAAGGTTTATGGGATGTATATGCTTTTTTCTTTTTTATTTCTTTTTCTGGAGTGATGCAAATATTCTAAAAATGATCATGGTGATGAATACACAACTATGTAATGATATTGTGAGCCAATGATTATACACTATGGTTGGACTGTACGCATGTGAAGATTTCTCAGTAAAACTATCTTTTTTTCAAAGAGCTTGAGAGAAGTAACAAGAGTATATTTAAATTAGCCTATCACAGTCATTACATTATATATTTCATCCGTGTTTAACAAATAATCTAAACTTCCACTTATAACAGTATGGCAGATTAGACTTTTGGAAATTCACTCCCACTACAAAATAACTATAAATGCTAGAAAGAATAAGATATTCTTTTAAATATATAGCTAAGATCCCAAGAGATCAGAAGGCCAAAAAGGCAGAGGGATCTAAACACCAACATGGTGAGTGTAAAGAAATCTAGGGGCTACTCTGAGGGCCTTTGACAATTCTAGAAAACTAGAAATTATTTTCACTGGCTGTATGAATCAGAGAAGAAAAGATCCTGGACCTGTACAAAATAAGGAGTTAGAACTGAGATGTCTGCCTAAAGCACTTGGATCAGTTATACTTTTAGTGAAAAGATAGGCTAAGGGCAAAAACAAAACAAAACAAAAAAACAGTAATGTGTCTGTTTCAATTTCAGCTCCAGATGGGGGTAGTATTATCTCCTTCAATAATTTATAATGACAGTCTGCCCTCATGCAGATTTAATGTTTGAATTTACCTACCTCCAAGTCTGGAAAACTACAAGCCAAGAAAATAATCCAAAGTAATCATAGATTGTTATGACCCAGGGCACTTGGCAAAAGTAAACACTCATCTTTTAAGAATATAATAGGCCTCTCAAAGTTCCTGGAGATTGAGATCAATAAAGTATAAGCTCACAATCCAAAATACAAAACATACAAGGAATTAAGCCACCAGGGTAAGTCAATAGAACCAACAAATAGCAGAATTTGGTTTTTGAAGACTCCAGATATTGGGATTATCAAACACAGAACATAAAATAACTATATTTAAAATATTTAAAGAAAAGAAAGAACTGAAAACATAAGCATGGAAAAAAAGACCATTGAAAATGACCAGGCTAACTTTATTCATATTATCAATAACTGGAAGCAACTGAGATGAACTTCAATAGGTAAATGAATAAAATAAACCAGGACATCCATATAATGGAATATTATTCAGCAATAAAAAGAATGAATTATCAAGCTGCAAAAAGACATGGAGGAACCTAAAAGGCATACTGATAAATGAAAGAAGTCAATCTGAAAAGGCTACATATTGTATGAGTCCAAGTATATGACACTGGAAAAGACAAAACTATAGACACTTAAAAAAAAACCGTGATTGCCCGGGGTTTGAGAGGGGGGAGGGAGAGATATATAGGTGGAGCACAGGAGATTTTTAGGGCAAGGAAACCCATTCCATGTGATACTGTAATGGCAGATACATGAATTTATGCATTTGTCAAAACCACACAGAACTGTACAACAAAAAGAGTGATTCCTAATACAAACTATTCACTTTAATTAATAATGATATATCAATATTGGTTCATCAATTGCGACAAATGCACCAAGGCAACAGAAGATGATAATAATAGGAGAAACAGTGGAAGGTGGTGGGAGAAGGGGTAAATGGAAACTCTATATTTTCTGTGCACTTTACCTAAAACTGTTCTAAAAAAAACGAAGTTATTTTTAAAGGACACTCAGGACGGGCCACAGTGGCTCAGTGGCAGAGTTCTCACCTGCCATGCCAGAGACCCAGGTTCGATTCCTGGTCTCATGTTAAAAAAAAAGATACTCAAAGGATGGGTTAAACAGTGGCTTAGAGTAGAAACAGATGAAGGAAGGATTAGTGAATGGGAATATAGATGAAGAAATTACCCCAAACAGAACACTGGAGTCAAAGATGAAAAAAATTAATGAGAAGTTAAAAATCATAAGGGACAGGTTGGGAAGATTTAATGTCTAAGGTACATATGTTAAAATGTAAAAGATAACTATTACAAGGTCTGATGCAGAGTGTAGTAATTCTTAAGTAGTAGAGAGAAAAACTGAATTAAAAAAAGGAGGTAGGATAGATGAGAAGCATAGAAAAAGCAGGAAAAATAAGCACAAAATAAGATGTTAGAAATAATTCAAATATAGTGTACTTATGAGAAATTTAGACAGACTGTAACTCACCAGTTAAAAGACCAGTTAAAAGACAGATTGTCAGAATGGATTAAAAAAGAAAACCCAGCTATATGCTGTTTTTGAGATCTTCCTAAAATATAAGGACACAAAATATTTGAAAAGAAATGTATAGATAATGCTAATCCAGGAAAACACTAATCAAATAAAGCGTCGTTTAGTTATATTAGTATCTGACAAAATAGACAAAGGCAATAATAGGGAAAAATAAAATCACAACATGATGAAAAAAGGTTAAATTCACCAAGAAGATAACATTCCTAAACTCATATGCACATACCCTCAAAATAAACAAGGGTAAAATTGACAGAATTAAAGGAAATCAAGAAATCCACTATAGTGGGGGAATTTAACATAACTTTGTTAGTAACTGATAAATTAAGTGGACCAAAAAATTAGTGAGGTTATAAATATACTAACAAAACAGTTCTACAAAATTTGACAAGTCTCAACAATTATTAAAGACTTGGCCTTTGATTACAATGCAACTTAGATGCACACTTCTACATAACTCACTGATCACAAATGAAAGCATAATGGAAATTATAAAATATTTTTAAAAGCAAGTTGTAGAATACACAACATGACACCATTTATGCAATTTAAAAACAGAAAATAATACTATATATGCTTGCTGCATAATTTAGAAGAGAAGCTTTATATGTGGCCACAATGGGCTTTAACAGAGGCTAAATGAGGATTTGCGGGTGGATGAGGCAGCTATTTAAAAGATGATTACTTAAAATATTTGCTCCTTTCATGAAGAAGAATCATGATAAAGAAGTTTCTGAGAGTTCTTGGCAAGAGCCCTTCATGGGTTTGTCCTGATATAAGGCCATAAAAGTTGTACCTAAAGGATTTTCTCTCTTTTACACATGAGATTTAGCTGTAAGATAAGGTTATAGTAGAGTGTCCTACCTATTTGTCAATCAATGTTGACCATCCTCCAGATGATATTGCAGTCAGGCAGTTTTGCAGTAGAGAATAAACATATTTTTTTAAATACTAGCAGCACAACCCATTTTTAAGGGAGAGAGAAAAAAAGGCAGATTTCTGTACTGGCGCCTGGTGTCCAGGGTTGCTGGCTTGACATTCTGGGTGCTGATCTCTTGGGCCCATGGGATTAGGCTCCCTACCCCCAGTGTTCTCAGGGTCCTTGAAGACTCAGGAGATGGGTGGCATAGTACCATGAGCCACACATCTTCCTGGGTGTCTGTGCTCTTAAATTACTGCCTGGATTACTGTCTAAGAGACTAGAAAAAAATTGTTACAAATGAATAAATTCTAGGGAGATTTCCCTGTATTGATTTCTTAAGGTGCTAGATAGGATCAAAGGCATTTGTAGTATTATTCTTTATACTTTTTTGTATGGCTTAAATATTCATACTTAATTTTTTTAAAACCATCACTACAGCAGTATCTGTAATATGTGAAAATATCCCAATTTTCAGAAAAAAAGTTTAAAAAATATTTTAAAGTATCTATTAGAAATAAATTTATTTAAACTTTAGGAAAACAAAGGAACTTTTTCAATAATACCCATCTACCCAACCCACTCATACCTACTACCTATGTATCCTCTACATTCAGTCAATCACAAATCAACAGCCAGGTCCATGCCTAAGGGTGAGAACTGAAGGTATTCCCACTAAAGTAAGAAAAACACAAGGCTGCTATCTATCACCACTACTATTTAATGGAACATTTTCCTGAAAAAGCTATAATGCAATCAGGCAATAAAACAAAATAAAACGTATAAATATTAAGGGGAAAACACACATTCTTCTGTAATGCACATGGGTTATTCTCCAAGATAGACCAGATGTTAGGTCCCCAAATAAGTCTCAATAGATTCAAAAATATTGAAATCATCTGCATTTTTTTCCAGACCACAATGAATTGAACCTAGAATTCAATAACAGAGGGAGTGTAATGGTCAGGTTCATGTGTCAACTTGGCTGAGTGGTGGTACCTGTTTGTCTGGTTGGGCAAGTGCTGGCCTGTCTGTTGCAATGAGTACATTTCATAGAATTAAATCATGATCATGTCAGCTGCATCCACAGCTGATTCCATTTGTAATCAGCCAAAGGGAGTGTCTTCTGCAAGGAGTGATGCTTACCTAATCACTGAAAGCCTTTTAAGGAGGATTCAGAAGAGATAGGCTCTTCCTGCTTTGGTTGGCAAGCCTCTCCTGTGGAGTTCGTCCAGACCTTCCATCGGAATCATCGGCTTCACAGCCTGCCCTGTGGATTTTGGACTCTGTATTCCCATGGTCTTGTGAGACACTTTTATAAATTTTATATTTGTGAGTGTTTCCTGTTGATTCTGCTTCTCTAGAGAACCCTAACTAACACATCTTGGTACCAGGAGTGGTTCTTAAGAAACAGAATCTTAAAAATGGGTTTTTATGAATGGTTTCCTACTCTGACTGGACTCAAAGGCACTAAGGACTCTGATTCCCATAATCAGCATGATACTCCCAAGCCATGGAGTGAGCTGGGTGTGGGATAATGGTGGGAGGAATATAAGGCTGGATCAGGCTAAATTTATTGATATGAGCCCACTAAGCAGAGATTCTGCATTCAATGTTATAGCTCAAAGGGGTTAGAAAAGGTATTAACAGTTTGTTTGGATGGTTGGTTGAAATATGGATCAAAAGGTGGCCAACATTACCTGAGGTTGAAATGCCAGAACTGCCCTGGTGTAATGTAGATGAGGGGATCCAGAGGCTTAGAGAGACTGGAATGTTAGAGTGGATTTATCATGCAAAGCCTGCTGTTACACCCCAGGAATGTCCGGAGGATGCATCTTTTACCAGAACAGTGAGAAATAAATTTGTGAGACTAGCACCATCATCCCTGAAGAGTTCTGTAGTTGCACTTCTCTGTAGGTCAGATATTACTGTAGGAACTGCTGTCACTGAGCTGGAATCCTTAAACACAATGGGGATGATGGGATCCTGAGTTGGCAGAAGCCAGGTGGCAGCACTTAATCGCCAAAGACAGGGTAGTTGTGGCTATTATAATAGACAGTAAACTCAAAGCAGGCATCAAAGTTATATGACTCGCAGAGATTTGTGGCACTGGCTAGTAAATCATGGGGTACCTAGAAATACAATAGAAGGGCAGTCTACTAAATTCTTGTTCGAGCTGTATAAACAAAAGAGTTCTAGGTCAAGTGAAAAGAAGCCTAACCTGAATTACAAAAACATAGAGTTACGGCCCCTTAATCAATTTCCAGACAGTTTACAGACCCAGAGCCCCTTGAATGAAGGGGAAGCCAGGTCCCTTTGGGGGAGAACTCTGTTACACTGCCACAAATTTATACTGTTCATTTTCCTGCAAGCCTTTCCCAAGGAGACCGATGGCCTTTACCAGGGTAACTGTGCATTGGGGAAAAGCAAATGATCAGATATTTGGGGGATTATTAGACACTGGTTTGGAAGTGACATCAATTTCAAGGGACCCAAAATATCACTCTGGTCCACCACTCAGAGTGGGGGCTTATGGAGGCCAGGTAATCAATGGAGTTTTAGCTCAGGTCCGTCTCACAGTGGGTCCAGTGGGTCCCTGGACCCATTCTGTAGTTATTTCCCCAGTTCCAGAATGTATAATTGGTATAGATATACTGAGCAAATGGCAGAATCCCCACATTGGCTCTTTAACTCGTGCAGTGAGGGCTATTATGGTAGGAAAGGCCAAGTGGAAGTCACTAGAACTGCCCCTACTGAGCAAAATAGTAAATCAGAAGCAATACTGGATTCCTGGAGGGATTGCAGAGATTACTGCCACTCTTAAGGACTTGAAGGATGCAGGGGTGGTGATTCCTACTACATCCCCATTCAGCTCTCTTCTTTGGCCTGTGCAGACAACAGATGGGTCTTTGAGGATGACAGTGGATTATCGTAAACTCAACCAAGTGGTATCTCCAATTGCAGCTGCTATTCCACATGTGGTATCATTGCTTGAGCAAATCAATACATTCCTTGGTACCTGGTATGCAGCTATTGATCTAGCAAATGCTTTCTTCTCAATAGCTGTTAGTAAGGACCACCAGAAACAGTTTGCTCTCAGCCGGCAAGGTCAGCAATATACTTTCACTGTCCTACCTCAGGGGTATATCAACTCTCCAGCCCTATGTCATAATCTTGTCCGCAGGGACCTTGATCGTTTCTTCCTCCCACAAGACATCACACTGGTCCATTATATTGATGATATCATGTTGAATGGACCTAGTGAGCAAGAAGTAGCAACTACTCTGGACTTATTCGTAAGGGATTTGCGTGTCAGAGGATGGGAGATAAATCCAACAGAAATTTCACTGAGGAGGACCTTCCACCTCAGTGAAATATCTAGGTATCCAGTGGTGTGGGGCATGTCGAGATATCCCTTCTAAGGTGAAGGATAAGTTGCTGCATCTGGCCCCTCCTACAACCAAAAAAGAGGCACAATGCCTAATTGGTCTCTGGATTTTGGCGACAATATACTCCTCATTTGGGTGTGCTACTCTGGCCCATTTATCAAGTGACCAGAAAAGCTGCTAATTTTGGATGGGGACCTGAACAAAAGGAGGTTCTGAGACAGGTCCAGGCTGCTGCACAAGCTGCTCTGCCACTTGGGCTGTATGATCCAGCAGATTCAATGGTGCTGGAAGTGTCAGTGGCAAACAGAGATGCTATCTAGCGCCTTTGGCAGGCACCTATAGGAGAACCACAACGCAGACCCTTAGGATTTTGGAGCAAAGCCTTACCATCTGCTGCAGATAACTACTCTCCTTTTAAGAAACAGCTTTTGGCCTGCTACTGGGCCTTAGTAGAGACTGAATGCTTAACCATGGGGCACCAAGTTACCATGAGAATGAGTTGCCTATCATGAGCTGGGTGTTGTCTGACCCACCAAGTCATAAAGTTGGGCGTGCGCATCAGCACTCTATTGTAAAATGGAAATGGTATATGCGAGATAGGGCCAAAGCAGGTCCTGAAGGCACAAGTAAGTTACATGAAGAAGTGGCCCAAATGCCCATGGTCTCCATCCTGCCACATTACCTTCTCTTTCCCAGACCAGAGCTATGGCCTCTTGGGGAGTTCCTTACAATGAATTGACTGAGGAAGAGAAAACTCGGGCCCGGTTAACAGATGGATCAGCATGATATGCAGGTACAGCCCAAAAGTGGACAGCTGTAGCACTACAACCCCTTTCTGGGGTGTCCTTGAAGGACAGTGGTGAGGGGAAATCCTCCCGGTAGGCAGAACTTCGAGCAGTGCACCTGGTTGTTCATTTTGCTTGGAAGGAAAACTGGCCAGAGGTGTTTGTATACTGACTCATGGGCTGTTTTGCTAATAGTTTGACTGGATGGTCAGGGACTTGGAAAGACCATAATGGAAAACTGGTGACAAAGAGGTCTGGGGAAGAAGTATGTGGATAGACCTGAGTGGGCTAAAACCATGAACATATTTGGGTCCCATGTGCATGTGCACCAGAGGGTGACTTCAGCAGAGGAAGGTTTTAATAATCAAGTGGATAAGATGACCCATTCTGTGGATACCAGTTAGTCTCTTTACCCAGCAACTCCTGTCATTGCCCAACGAGCTCATGAACAAAGTGGTCATGGTGGTAGGGATGGAGGTTATGCATGGGCTGAGCAACATGGACTTCCACTCAGCAAGGCTGACTTGGCTACAGCCACTGCTGAGTGCCCAATCTGCCAGCAGTAGAGACCCACACTGAGTCCCCAATACAGCACCATTCCCCGAGGTGACCAGCCAGCTACATGGTGGCAGGTTGATTACCTTGGGAACACTCCCTTCATGGAAAGGACAGCAATTTGTTCTAACTGGAATAGACACATACTCTGGATATGGGTTTGCTTTCTATGCACACAATGCTTCTGCCAAAACTACTATCTGTGGGCTTACAGAATGCCTTATCCATCATCATACTATTCCACATAGCATTGCTTCTGATCAAGGAATACACTTCACAGCAAATGAAGTGCAGGAATGGGCACATGCTCATGGAATTCTCTGGTCTTACCATGTTCCCCATCATCAGCTGGATCGATAGAACGGAGGAATGGCCTTTTGAAAACTCAATTATGGTGCCAACTAGGTGGCAATACCTTGAAAGGCTGGGGTAATGTTCTCCAGGAAGCCGTATATGCTCTGAAACAGCGTCTGCTGTATGGTGCTGTTTCTCCCATAGCCAGGATCCATCGGTCCAGGAATCAAGGGGTGGAAATGGGAGTGGTACCACTCACTATTACCCCTAGTGATCCACTAGGAAAATTTTTGCTTCCTGTCCCTGTGACCCTGAGCTCTGCTGGTCTACAGGTTTTAGTTCCAAAATGGGGCATGCTTCCACCAGGAGAAACAACAATGATTCCATTGAACTGGAAGTTAAGACTGCCACCTGGTCACTTTGGGTTACTTATGCCACTGGATCAACAAGCCAAGAAAGGGATTACATTATTGTCTGGGGTGATTGATCCTGACTATCAGGGGGAAGTAGAACTGCAACTACATAATGGAGGTAAAGAAGAGTTTTATTGGAATATGGGAGGTCCCCTAGGGCATCTTTTAGTACTACCATGCCCTGTGATTAAAATCAATGGAAAACTGCAACAACCCAATCCAGGCAGAACTACCAATGGCTCTAAAACTTCAGGAATGAAGGTTTGGGTCACCCCACCAGGGAAAGAACCACGGCCAGGTGAAGTGCTTGTTGTGGGTAAAGGGAACATGGAATGGGTAGTGGAAGAAGGTAGTGATAAATATGAACTATGACCACATGATCAGTTATAGAAACGAGAACTGTAATCCTGTTTTGTTCATGTCATACTATTTAAGTTGAAAGATACCAAGTTTAAGAATGAATATTACCCAAGGATTTACACCCTATTCTGGAGAGATTTAATGTGTTTTCAGTTATATGCAGGACAGCTGAGTATTGTTAGGTGAAAGAAAAAAATATGTGTTTTATTGCTTTTTATTTAGAAATTAGGTATGGTTTAAGGTGATATGTATAGCTGCCAAGTTGACAGGGGTGGACTGTCATGGTCAGGTTCATGTGTCAACTTGGTCAAGTGGTGGTACCTGTTTGTTTGGTTGGGCAAGTGCTGGCTTGTCTGTTGCGATGAGTACATTTCATAGAATTAAATCATGATCATGTCAGCTGCATCCACAGCTGATTCCATTTGTAATCAGCCAAAGGGGAGTATATTCTGCAACGAGTGATGCTTAACATAATCACTAAAAGCCTTTTAAGGAGGATTCAGAAGAGAAAGGTTCTTCCTGCTTCAGTTGGCAAGCCTCTCCTGTGGAGTTCATCCAGATCTTCCATTGGAATCATCGGCTTCACAGACTGTCCTGTGGATTTTGGACTCTGTGTTCCCACGGTCACATGAGATACTTTTATAAATTTTATATTTGCGAGTGTTTCCTATTGATTCTGTTTCTCTAGAGAACCCTAACTAATTCAGGGAGAAATGGAAAACCAACAAATATGTGGAAATTAAATAATATACTCAAACAAACAATGGGTCAAATAGGAAACCACAAGAGAAATCAGGAAATATCATGAAGTGAATGAAAATGAAAACACAACATAACAAAACTTATGGGATGCAAACAAAGGTAGTGTTGAGAAGAAAATTTATAGCTCTAAACTGTTATAATAAAAATGAATAAAAAGCTCAAATCAGAGATCTGAGATCAAAATAGAAGGTCTAGAAAAAAAAGGAGCACACTAAATACAAGATGAGCAGAAGGAAGGAAATAACAAAGATGAGAGACAGAGCAGAGATGAATGAAATAGAGACTTAAAAAATAGTAATAGAATAAACAAAACCAAAAATTGGTTCTTTGAAGAAATCAATAAAACTGACAAATATTAGCTACATTGACAATGAAATAGAGAGGACATAAATACTAAAAACCAGGAATGAAAAGGGGGCATTATCACTGACTATAAGAGGGCACTATGAACAACTGTACACAAACAAATCAGATAACCTAGCTGAAATGTGTTTTAACCTAGTTGAAACACACAAACTGCTTACACTGAATCAAGAAGAAACAGACGATCTCAAGAAGAAATAGAAGACCTCAACAAACCTATTGTAAGTACAGAGATGGAATCAATCGTCAAAAACCTCCCAATAAAGAAAAGCCCAGCACCAGAAGGCTTCACAGCTGAATTTTCAAGATTAACACCAGTCCTGCCCAAATTCTTCCAAAAAAATTAAAGAGGAGAAAATACTACCTGTTTTAGTTTGCTAACACTGCCAGAATGCAATATATCAGTAATAGAATGGCTTTCAAAAAGGGAATTTATTAAGTTGTAAGTTTACAGCTCTAAGGCCATAGAAATGTGCAAACTAAGGCATCCAAAGAGAGATACAGTGCCAGTTTAAAAGTATTATGTACCCCAGAAAAGCATGTTTTAATCTTGATCCAATCTTTTGGGAGCACCCATTTCTTTTAATTTTGATTCAATATTGTAGGTTGGAAACTTTCCATTAGATTACCCCCATGGAGATGTAACACATCAAATTGTAGGTGTGATCTTTTGATTAGATGGAGACGTGACTCCTCCAATTGCAGGTGGTCGTGATTAGTTTACTGGAATCCTTTAAAAGAGGAAGCCTTTTGGAGAGAGTTCGAAATGACAGAACTGACAGAGAAACGAGCCAACAGAAACTTCAGAATTGACAGAGAAAGCAGAGACACGGATGTTTGGAGATGCTTGGAGCCCAGCAGACACTGCCATGTGCCTTCCCATGGATGTTAAGCAAGCCAGAACCTGGAGAGAGCCAAGGGAAGCCAAGAGATGAAAGCCAGTCCCAGAGAAGCAAAATGAGGAACTCCCACAAGAATAGAGGCTGAAAGTAACAGAGTCCAGGAGCAAGGGGCCAGCAGATGCCATCCAAGTGACTTTCCAGCTGACAGAACAGTTCCAGATTCACTGACCTCTTGAATTAAGTCATCTTTCCCTAGACGCTTTAATTTGGACATTTCATAGGCTTAGAACTATAAATTTGTAACATTAAATTCCCCTTTTTGAAAGCCATTCCAGTTCTGGTATACTGCATTCTGGCAGCTTGCAAACCAATATAGAATCCTTAACTCCAAAGAAAGAACTAATGATGTTCACTGCTTCCATTTCAGCTGGGAAGGCACATGGTGAAGTCTACTAGCTTTCTCTACCAGCTTCTTCAAATGGCTTCCCTGGGGGCATTTTCCTTCTTCATTTCCAAGGTCTCTCGCTGTGTGGTGGTCTCTGTTGGTTCTTTCTAAAATGGTTCCCTCTTAAGGGACTCCAGTAAGCAACCCCACCTTGAATGGGTGGAGACACATCTCCATGGAAACCATCTAATCAAAAGGTCCCACCCACAACTGGGTGTGTTACATCTCCATGGAAACAACTTAATAAAAAAAATCCCACTCAACAATATTGAATAAGGATTAAAGAATATGGCTTTTCTGGGATATACAATAGTTTCAAACCAACACATTCCACCCTCTGGGCTGCAAAAAGACATATTCTTTCCATAATTAAAATACATTCATTCCATTACAATATCACAAAAGCCTTAAACCAATTCAGTAACAATACAAATATAATACAAAGTCAGAAACAGTACCAAACCTCATCAAAATCAGTTACAGGCATGGTCTATCCTAAGGCAAAACTTTCCTCTGGCTCTGGATCTGTAAAACTCAGAACAGGTTATCTGCTGCCAACAAACAAAGAAGGGACAGTCATAGGATACATATTTCCATTTCCATAGGGAAAAATTAGAAGGAAAACAGGGTTCTCCAGACTCAAACAGTTCTGAAAACTTGCAGGGCAAACTTCAGTAGATTTTAAAGTCTGAGAGTCCTTTATCTTCAAGGCTTTAAAGAAAGTGGCAGTCCAACACTTTCCAAGGGCCTATGCAATCGCCCTGCTCTCTCCAAACACTGGTGTGAAGTTTGCAACCTTGGAGGACATTAGGGAGACCATGGTTTTCTCAGGTCCATCCTCTCCAAGCACTGAGGCCACATCCAAGCTCTCTACTATCTCCGGAGCACACACTCAACTCCTCCAGAACAATGGGGTGGCAGCCAGGCTCTCCTCAAGCTCTGAAGAATGTGCTCCACCCTCTCTAAGGCTTGGCACCATTACTTTTCCAGAACATCTAGATGGAAGGCCTGCCCTCTGCCTGTGGGGCAAACTCACCTCTCCAACTGCATGGGTGAGTTCACTCTATGGGCCTCAGGTTTTTTGGCTTCAGACCTTAGTTTCTATGGTTCTGCCTTTGAAGTTATTTTCCCTTCAATTTATCTCTGTCTGTCCCTTTTAGTCCAGACTGGCAGTGGTTCTGTTAATACAGATCCCACAACACTCTTATTGGCTTTCTATGTAGTATGCAGGGATCATAACCATCAGATAATAGGACTTTCCACAAATCTTTTCAGGATAACTCCATCCCCAATCCTGGTTTTTTCTGAGCTGACTGGTTCCATGTTTGATTAAATCCTCACATGGTGCACTATTCTCTGGGGCCTCCCTTCCTGGGGGCCCAGAATTTCCAGAACATCAATTTCTGGTTTCTTTGTACTCAAGAGTTCAGTTATTAGCTTATCTCGTTTCTGTCACATTTCACTATAAGCTACAAGGAGAAACCAGGCCACACTTTCCACATTTAATTCAGAAATCTCTTCAGTTAAGTATCCTAGTTCATGTTTTTTAAAATCTGCCTTCCATCCAAAACCAGTAGTCAGTTTTGCCAGATTATCTGCCATCTTAAAACAAGGGTCGCTTTCCATCCAATTTGCAACAACACATTCATCATCTCTGTCTAAAACTTCAACAGAGGTATCTTTAGAGTCCACATTTGTACCAACAGTCTCTTCAAAACATTCTAGGTCTTCTCTATCAAGCCCCTGACAACTCTTTCAGACTCTTCCCTTTATCCATTTAAAAAGTAGTTCCAACATATTGTAATTGCAAACTGCAGCACCCAACTTCTCTGGTACCAAAATCTGTTTTAGTTTGCTGAAGATACCAGAATGCAATATACCAGAATGGAACAGCTTTTAAAAAGGGAATTTATTAAGTTGCAAGTTTACAGTTTTAAAGCCATAGAAATATGTAAACTAAGGCATCCAGAGAAAGATATCTTAACTCCAAAGAACGGGCCAATGATTTTAGGGATTTCTCTCTCAGCTGGGAAGGCACATGGTGATGTCTGCTAGCTTTCTCTGTCTGCTAGTTTTCTCTACCAGCTTCTTCAAATGGCTTCCCCAAGGAGCATTTTCTTTCTGCATCTCCAAAGGTCTCTGGCTGTGTGGTGTCTGCCAGCTCTTTCCAAAATGGTTCCCTATTAAAGGACTTTAGTAAGCAACCCCACTTTGAATTGGGGAGACACATCTCTATGGACACCACCTAATCAAAAGGTCCTATTCACAAATGGGTGGGCCACATCTGCATGGGAACAACTTAATAAAAAAGATCCCGCCTAACAATACTGAATGAGGGTTAAAGTACGTGGCTTTTCTGAGGTACGCAATAGTTTCAAACAGGCCCACTACCTATTTTATGAGACCAACATCATCCTCATACCAAAGCCAGATAAAGATATCACAAGAAAAGAAAATTACTGACTAATATCCCTTATAAATACAGATAAAAAACCCTCAACAAAATACTAGCAAACCGAATCTAGCAGTACATTAAAAAATCCATGATCAAGAGGAATTTACTCCATGTATGCAAGGGTGGTTCAACATAAGAAAATCAATTAAAGTAATATACCATATCAACAGACCAAAGGAAAAACACCCACATGATCATCTCAATTGATGCAGAAAGATATCTGACAAAATCCAGACCCCTTCTTAATAAACACTTTTAAAACTAGGAACAGAAAGAGTGAAAGTGAACCCTACCCTCACACCATATATAAAATCAACTCAAAGTGGATCAAAGACCAAAACATAAGAACCAGAACTATAAAACTCCTAGAAGAAAACAAAGAAAAGCATCATCAGGACCTTGTTTAGGCAATGGTTTCTTAGATTTACATCCAAAGCACAAGCAACAAAAGAAAAATAGACAAATGAAACCTCATCAAAATTAAAAACTTTTGAGCATCAAAGGACTTTCCCAAAAATAAAGACAACCAACACAACGGGAGAAAATATTTGGAAACTACACATTTAATATCCAGAATATATAAAGAAATTCTATAATGCAACAAAAAGACAAACAATCCAAATGAAAAATGGGGAAAAGACTTGAATAGACCTATCTCCAAAAAAGATAAACAAATGGCCAAAAAGAACATGAAAAGATGCTGAACATCATTAGTTATTAGAGAAATACAATCAAAACTACGAGACAAAAAAGAAGAAACAAAAACAATATAAAAGAAAAAACCACAAGATACTATTTCATACCCAGTAAAATGGCTACTATTAAAAAAAATGGAAAATTACAAGTATTAGAGAAGATGTAGAAAAACAGGAACATTCATTCATTGTTAGTGGGAATGCAAAATGGTGCAGCCACTGTGGAAGACACTTTGGTGGCTCCTAAGAAAGTTAAGTATAGAAGTACTGTATGATCGGACAATCTCACTTCTAAGTACACACCCCAAAGAACTGAGAGATTCAAACAGATATTTGCAGACATAATGTTCATAATGGCACTATTCACAGCTGTCAAAAGATGAAAAGAACCCAAGTGTCCATCGACCAATGAATGACTAAATAAAATGTGGCATATTCATACAACAGAATATTATTTAACCATAAAAAGGAGTGAAGTCTGATACATGCTACAACATGGATGAACCTTAAAGATATGTTGAGTGAAACAGGCCAGACAGAAAAGGACAAATGTTCTATGATCTCACTGATATGAAATAAATAGAACAAGCATGTTCAAAGAGTCTAAAACTAGAATATATGTTATTAAGAGCCAGGGTAGGGGTAGGGAATAGGGAGTTAATGCTTAAATTGTACACAGTTTGTATCTGGGTTGATGGAAAGGTTTTTTGTAACGGATGGTGGTAATGGTAAGACAACATTGTGAGGATAATGAACAGCACTATTATTTTTTTTTAATTAAACAAGTTGTAGCTTTACAGAAAAATCGTTCACAAAATACAGAATTCTCACATACTTCCCTATTATTAACACCTTGCATTGGTGTGATACATTTGTTCCAACACTGAGTTATATATAAGCACTGAGTTATATATATGAATGTGGTTAAAGGATAAATTTTAGGTTGTATATGTTACTAGAATAAAAACTAAACAACAACAACAAAAACAGGAATGGACAAGTAAGTGAATCTTAAGGTAAATCATGGACTATAGTTAATAGTCCAATTACAATAATGTTCTTTCATCAGTTGGAACAAATGTATCACACCAATGCAAGGTGTTAATAATAGGGAAGTATGTGAGAATTCTGTATTTTGTGAACGATTTTTCTGTAAAGCTACAACTTGTTTAATTAAAAAAAAATAATAGTAAAGAAAAGGAAGTGACTGGCATCAGACTTTTCAAAAGTTACAATGGAAACTAATTGAACAATTCCAACTGAAAATGATTTTCAACAGAATTCTATATCCAGTCAATGTTTTAACAGTAAAATTAAGATATGAGGTTTATCAAGTCTCCAAATATTTATTGATCACGTATTCTTACTCAGAAACCCCCCAGAGGATATGTTCCATGAAATAAAGAGAACTCAATTAAGAAAAGGTAGCACCTGTGGATCCAAAAGGATAGAAGGATCTAAAATAGGAGAAGAGTTAAAAGACTTCCCAGTATGATGGCAAAGGAAAACCCTAGGACAAGAACTGTATGTCAAGCCTAGGAAGCAAATAATCCATATTGGAATAGGCAGTAGGAGGGCTCTAGAAGGAATGTTCTTAAGACATAAAGTAAAAGCAATAGATTGTTTTACTGTACAGTTACATTAAGTGACATTTTATAGTGGTGCTGAGGGGTCAGAACTTATCCTGCAAATCAAGAAAAATCAAGCAAATAAAAAAATACAGCCATTATTAGCTCCAGGAAAAAAAAAAGTTGCTTAAATTAAGCAAGGAAATGTGATCACAGTATACTACTTGACTAAGTAGAATTTTAAAAGGAATCACCAGAAACAATGTGTGAAAGCTATGGTATACAAAAGGAGAAAAAGCACAAGTTCTTTTTTACCTTTTTCACACATGTCCCTACAATGTAAGGGTTAAGGCTAAGAGCCTTCCAGATATATAGTTTAGAATCCCAAAAGATTAAGTGCTAGAAGTGCAAAGGCTTGAATGTTTCAGTCTGGTTACTTAGTCTGACCCCTAAAGTGTTTTAAGCCCAAGAGAAACTGGTTACATGATCAGGTTATAAATGTATATTAAGGCAACTTACTTATCACCATCTTAAGGCATTCAGGATTGTCTTGAATAAGTGGTTCAGCTTGTACCGTTTTACTTAAGAAATTCTTTGATATAAGAGGAAACCTGACTTTAGCAAGGATATCAACCATAAATGGCTGGCGATTAGGTTCATCGTATTTCAACCACCTGACTGCAGCATCATAAACCTAAGAGGGAAAGAAACAGCATAATAAAGTTCTTATATAGCAGCAACATTTCCAATTACCTATGGTCACTCTCACATTGAATGGGGATAACCTCATAAAGAGTCAACCACTATTCCCAATATTTTATTCAGATATTTACTTTCATCCCCATACTTGCAAATACTTCATAATAGTTTATACATTGCTCTAATGAGTCTTGTAGGTCATCTTTTCTCTAGAACTAACTACTACTACACAATTTAATTACAGGGAGGATGCTGAAATTATGATTTATCATTTTTAAACGAAATAAAGAGGTTCTTTTTCAGAAGGAGATCTGATGTTAATCTTTACTGAAAAACAAAACAAAGCAAAACTGTTGGTCAATGAAGTTTCAATATATGCTCATGGCACCAGGAAAATAGGTTAATTTCCCAAGAGGATTTACACACCAGGAGATATGAAGGTTATTCACAATTTTATTTCAAACTTATATTTCTGAATCATGAACTGATAGACATATCTGCTTTCTAAAACTAAGACATAAAAATTCTATACTTAAAAAACAAACCACAGGGCGGTGCAATGGTGCTCAGTGGCAAGAACTCTCGCTTGCCGAGCTGGAAACCCGGGTTCAATTCCTGGAACCTGTGCATGCCAAAAAAAACCCCAAAAAACCCACACACAGAATATTTATATTACATAAATGTTATCTTACATGACAAAAGGAATTTGCAGCTGTGATTAAATTAAGAATTTTTATGTGGGGAGATTATCTTGGACTTTTTTTACTAAAGAAAATGTGCAAGACAATTTAGTCACCTGATCTTCTGCTCTTACAGTCAGAGTGTCCTGGTTGAGGAGATGTGTTACCCGCTTAACATCAAGTTGGAGAAACTCATCAGTTTTGTAAACTTCAGTAAAATGCTGATGAATAAAGTCATCTGCAGTTGCTTTCAATTCAGGACAGTCCAGACACTCTGCTAGAACACTTATACCTAAACACAGAAAGAAAATAAAAGAATAGAAAAATCACTTTTAGAAAAGCCAAATACACTCTGCAGATCAAATCTGACTTCAGAAAAATAAGACTGAGTGAATTTCATAAATCAAATATTGAGGGAAAAAACATCTTTGGATAACTGCCTATTTTTCAAAAAGTTACAGGAAGGACACTATCAATATTCTAATTCAGTTATCAGTTCTGTAATAATCCTCCCAAAGACTTCTACCAAGAAGCTGAAAGTTCTCCAAAATAACTATTTGCTTTGTACAAAAACAAACACTGTATCTTAGATGAACAGACAGCTGTAAGAAAGCAACCAAAAGAGTAAGGACAGCTCTGCTGGGCTCCTCCCTTTAAAGTAAAACTACCTAGTAGCAGGTCCCTTAGCCTGTTTAATACATATGTGCAGGTGATGGACAGAGGGCATAAAATTTTTTTTTCCATTTTACTATCCATTATAATATTATATTATAATATTTCTCTATCAAGATAGAGAGAAGTAAGGGGTATGGTAGGTATAATCTTTTTTTTTCTTTTGTGTGTTTGTTTTATTTCTTTTTCTATTGTCTTTTTATTTCTCTTTCTGAATTAATGCAAATGTTCTAAGAAATGATGAATATGCAACTAAATGATGATATTGTGAATTACTGATTATGTATGTTGTTTTATTTTGTTTCTTTATTTTTTAATTAATAAATAAATTTTAAAAAAAGATAGAGAGAAAATATAAATGATGCCCTGGTATTATTTTTTTGGGAAATGCACACATTTTAGTTTATCCATATCCTCTTGATCCCCACAGCCCTAAATAAGTGGCAAAAGATGATTTCTATTTAAATATTCTGATTCTGGGCAGTACAATGGTGACTCAGTGGCAAAATTCTCACAGGCCATGTTGGAGACCCAGGTTCAGTTCCCAGTGCCTGCCCATTTGGAAAAAAAAAAGAACTTTTGCTTTTTCTGCTTTTGTTTGCAACAGCTTTCATACACTTTGCTTCGGGTGAGTCCTTTTAAAATTCTACTTAGTATTCCTAGGCTTGACATACAGTTCTTGTCCTGGGGTTTTCCTTTGCCATCATCCTGGGGAATTTTTTAACTCTTCTCCTATGTTAGATCTTTCTATCCTTTTGGATCCCTAGGTGCTCCCTTTTCTTAATTGATTTCTCTTTATTTCATGGAACATATCCTCTAGGTGGGTTTCTGAGAAAGAATATGTGATCAGTAAATATTTGGAGACTTGAAAAACCTCCTATCTTAATTTTACTGTTAAAACATTGACTGGATATAGAATTCTGTTGAAAATCATTTTCAGTTGGAATTGTTCTATTAGTTTCCATCGAACTTTTGGAAAGTCTGATGCCAGTCAGTTCCTTTTCTTTACTATTTTTTTTTCAATTAAAGAAGTTGTAGCTTTACAGAAAAATCATTCATAAAATATGACAGTTTTAATTATCCAACCAACCATAGTCTTGATTTTGTCTGCTACAAAAACTTTTACTATTACTTTATTTTTTCTGGACTGATTGCATTAAGGGAAACCTCCAGTACAAAGTTCTGATTCAATCTTGTGGAGGCAGCTGTTTCTTTTAATGCCTATTCAATATGTAGGCCAGAAACCTTTGATTGGATTTTCTCCACAGAGATGTGACATACCCAATTGTAGGTGTGGACTTTTGATTAGGTGGAGATGTGACTCCATTCATTCCAGGTGGGTCTTGATTAGTTTACTGGAATCCTTTAAAAGAGGAAACAATTGGGAGAGAGCCAGAAATGAGAGAAGTGATAGAAGCTTCAGAGCTGAAAGAAACTTCACTGCAGAGCTGACAAATGCCAACACATGGAGAACAGAGACACAGATGTCTAGAGATGCTTGAGGCCCAGTAGATGTCACAATTAGATGTTAAACAAGCCAGAACCCAGAAGGAGGCAAGGAAGCCAAGAGATGAAAGCCAGCCTGGAGAAGTAAAGTGAGGAATCCCCACAGGAACAAAGGCTGAAAGCAAAGGAGCCCAGGAGCAAGGGACCAGCAGATGCCAGCCTTGTGACTTCGCAGTTGACAGACTGTTCCAGATACATCAGTCTTTCTTGAATTAAGGTACCCTTTCCTGGATGCCTTACTTTGGACATTTTCATAGGCTTAAATTATAAAGTTGTAACTTAGCAAATTCTTCACTCCTCTTTGTTTTTTTATATTTTTATTGTAAACCTTAACAAACAAACATACAAACATTCTTGACAGCCAAACATTCTATACATGGTGGACAATCAATGGTTCACAATATCATCATATACTTGTGTATTCATCACCATGATCATTTTTTTTTAACATTTGCATCTCTCCAGCGACAGAAAGAAAAAAGAAAAAAGAAAACTTATACATACCAGATGCCTTACCCCTTCCTCTCACTGATCACTAGTATTTCAACCTACCTAATTTATTTTAACCTTTGTTCCCCCATTGTTTATTTTTATTCATATTTTTTACTCCTTTGTCCATACTGTAGTTAAAAGGAGCATTAGATACAAGGTTTTCACAATCACAGAGTCACACTGTAAAAGCTACATCATTATACAATTATCTTTAAGAAACATGGCTATTGGAACATAGCTCTACAGTTTTAGGTACTCCCTCTAGCAACTCCAATACACCATAAACTGAAAAAAGGATATCATATAATGCGTAAGAATAACCTCCTGGCTCCATTTGAAATCTCTCAGCCACTGACACTTTAGTCTCATTTCTCTCTTCCCCCTTTTGGTCGAGAAGGTTTTCTCAATCCCTTGATGCTGAGTCCCAGCTCATCCCAGGACTTCTGTCCCATGCTGCCAGGGAGGTTTACAGCCCTAGGAGTCATGTCCCATGGAGAGGGGGTTGGGTAGTGAGATCACCTGCCACGTCAGCTTAAAGAGAGAGAGATCACATTTGAGCAACAAAAGAGGTCCTCTGGAGGTGATTCTTAAGACTAATTTTTTTGTTGTTGTTTGTTTGTTTTAATATTTTTATTAATAAGACAACATACAAATACAAACATTCTCAACAAACATTCCATACAAGATATACAATCAGTGGCTCACAATATCATCACTCATTGTGTATTAATCACCATGACCATTTTTTTGAACATTTGCATCATTCCAGGAAAAAAAGTAAAAAACAAAAAACAAAAAACTCATACATACCATATGTCTCACCCATCCTTTTCATTGACCACTAGCATTTCCCAATTTATTTCAACCTTTGTTCCCCTTTTTGTTTATTTTTCTATTCATATTTTTATTCATCTGTCCATACCCTAGTTAAAAGGAGCATCAGACACAAGATTTTCACAATCCCATAGTCACACTGTAAAAATATATCATTATACAATCATCTTCAGGAAACAAGGCTATCAGAACACAGCTCTATAGTTCAGGTACTTCCCTCCAGCCACTCCAATATACAATAAACTAAAAAGAGGATGTTTACTAATACGTAAGAATAACCTCCAGGATAACCTCTCGTCTCTGTTTAAAATCTCTCAGCCACTGACACTTTATTTTGTTTCGTTTTTTTCATTCTTTTGGTCATCTTAGGCCTAATTTTAAGTAGACTTAGCCTATCCTTTGAAGGCATAAGTTTCATAGCGGCGAACCCCAAGATTGAGGGCTTGACCTATTTATTAGTTGTCCTCACTGCTTGTGAGAACATCAGAAATTTTTCAAATGGGGAAGTTAAATATTTCCCTCTTTCTCCCCATTCCCCCAAGGGGACTTAAGCAAATTCCCCCTTTAAAAAGCTGTTCCATTTCTGGTATATTGCATTCTGGAAGCCTGCAAATGAACACAGGTGCAAACACATGTTCTTTGTCCAATGCTGGCATCCCCACAATCATAGCCTAGAAGAATATGCAGGAAAAGCCTTATCTATGATTTTTTTAAAAATTAAGTAATATAAGAGTCAACTTATCCTTTAAATGTTTGGTAGAATTAACCCATAAACCCAAACCTACAGCATTTATTAGAAACATATTTTACCTTTTCAATTGTTTCATGTTTTCTATTTTTTATGTCAATTTTGGTTATTTGTGTTTTCTTTTCATATCTTTAGTTCTAATGTTTGATACTGTTTGTTCTTTGATCGTTTCTTCTTGATCAGACTTGTTAACTTTGTGAATACTTTATAACATTCTTTAAAACTATTAGCTTTGGGCAATTTCTTACTGTGGGACCCACGGACCAGGTGCCCATAACTCGTGGAGTACTTGGGCCACGTGCAGTAATAAGAAGTTGGTTAAAATACCATCTACACAAGATGGCGGCTTAGTAAGGTATGTGCGTCTTAGTTCCTCCTCCTCCAAAGCAACTACTAGGTGAACTGAAACAGTGCAGAACAGCTCCTGGGGCTATGGCAGGGAATGGACACACAGCGTACCCCAGTCTGGACTGGCTATTCAGACTGCGAGACTCGGCTGCAGTGAGATCCCCGAGCGGTACGCGATTTCCCGAGCAGCAGCAGCTGTGGCGGCCGGAGCTACTCCCTCCCTCCTTCCCGGGCCGGCTGAGAGTCTCGGAGAAGCAAGTTTCCCAAGCCGAGGCGGCCGGCGCCCCTCTTTTGCGGGCGGCTTCGAGTCTTGGCTTCGGTCCGCGGCTACGAGTCTCGGATCAGAGGGCTATCCAAGCCGCGGTGGCCTCCCCCACCGCGGGCGGCTTCCTGGTCCGGTGGGGAATTCCCCAGGCCGTGGCAGCCGGTGACCGATGCCCCTCCCCCGCAGGCGACTTCCTGGTCCGGTGGCGAATTCCCCGGGCCCGCTGCGGCTGGCGACCAGCCACAGTGTCCCCTCAAGCCACGGCGGCTGACGCCCCCACCACGCGCGGCCCCTGAACCAATGGAGAGAATTGGATCGGAAATCCCCAAGCCGCGGAGATCGGTGACGGGGGGGATCCATTCCAAACACGTGATACAAACGTGTGCCACGAGCGCCACCTACTGGGCAGGATAAGAAAAACAGAACCCAGAGATTTCACAGAAAAATCTTACAACCTTGTTGGGTCCGACACCCAGGGAAATCTGACTAAATGCCCAGACGCCAGCAGCAGAAGATAATGGTCCACGCTCAGAAGATTGAGAATATGGCCCAATCAAAGGAACAAACCAATAGTTCAAATGAGATACAAGAGCTGAGACAACTAATGCTGAATATACAAACAGAAATGGAAAACCTCTTCAAAAATGAAATCGATAAATTGAGGGAGGACATGAAGAGGACATGGGCTGAACATAAAGAAGAAATAGAAAAACTGAAAAAACAAATCACAGAACTTATGGAAGTGAAGGATAAAGTAGAAAAGATGGAAAAACAATGGATACCTACAATGATAGATTTAAAGAGACAGAAGATAGAATTAGTGAATTGGAGGATGGAACATCTGAATTCCAAAAACAAACAGAAACTATAGGGAAAAGAATGGAAAAATTTGACAGGGTATCAGGGAACTGAATGACAGTATGAACCGCACAAATATACGTGTTGTGGGTGTCCCAGAAGGAGAAGAGAAGGGAACAGGAGGAGAAAAACTAATGGAAGAAATTATCACTGATAATTTCCCAACTCTTATGAAAGACCTAAAATTACAGATCCAAGAAGTGCAGCACACCCCAAAGAGATTAGACCCAAATAGGCGTTCTCCAAGACACTTACTAGTTAGAATGTCAGAGGTCAAAGAGAAAGAGAGGATCTTGAAAATAGCAAGAGAAAAATAATCCATCACATACAAGGGAAACCCAATAAGACTATGTGTAGATTTCTCAGCAGAAACCATGGAAGCAAGAAGACAGTGGGATGATATATTTAAATTACTAAAAGAGAAAAACTGCCAACCAAGACTCCTATATCCAGCAAAATTATCCTTCAAAAATGAGGGAGAAATTAAAACATTCTCAGACAAAAAGTCACTGAGAGAATTTGTGACCAAGAGACCAGCTCTGCAAGAAATACTAAAGGGAGCACTAGAGTCAGATACAAAAAGACAGAAGAGAGAGGTATGGAGAAGAGTGTAGAAAGAAGGAAAATCAGATATGATATATATAATACAAAAGGCAAAATGTTAGAGGAAAATATTATCCAAACAGTAATAACACTAAATGTTAATGGACTGAATTCCCCAATCAAAAGACATAGACTGGCAGAATGGATTAAAAAACAGGATCCTTCTATATGCTGTCTACAGGAAACACATCTTAGACCCAAAGATAAACATAGGTTGAAAGTGAAAGGTTTGGAAAAGATATTTCATGCAAATAACAACCAGAAAAGAGCAGGAGTGGCTATACTAATATCCAACAAATTAGACTTCAAATGTAAAACAGTTAAAAGAGACAAAGAAGGACACTATATACTAATAAAAGGAACAATTAAACAAGAAGACATAACAATCATAAATATTTACACACTGAACCAGAATGCCCCAAAATACGTGAGGAATACACTGCAAACACTGAAAAGGGAAATAGACTCATATACCATAATAGTTGGAGACTTCAATTCACCACTCTCTTCAATGGACAGAACATCTAGACAGAGGATCAATAAAGAAATAGAGAATCTGAATATTACTATAAATGAGCTAGACTTAACAGACATTTATAGGACATTACATCCCACAACAGCAGGACACACCTTTTTCTCAAGTGCTCATGGATCATTCTCAAAGACAGACCATATGCTGGGTCACAAAGCAAGTCTTAACAAATTTAAAAAGATTGAAATCATACACAACACTTTCTCGGATCATAAAGGAATGAAGTTGGAAATCAGTAATAGGTGGAGTGCCAGAAAATTCACAAATACGTGGAGGCTCAACAACACACTCCTAAACAACGAGTGGGTCAAAGAAGAAATTGCTAGAGAAATTAGCAAATACCTCAAGGCGAATGAAAATGAAAACACAACATATCAAAACTTATGGGACGCAGCAAAGGCAGTGCTAAGATGGAAATTTATTGCCCTAAATGCCTATATCAGAAAAGAAGAAAAGGCAAAAATGCAGGAATTAACTGTCCACTTGGAAGAACTGGAGACAGAACAGCAAACTAATCCCAAAGCAAGCAAAAGGAAAGAAATAACAAAGATTAGAGCAGAAATAAATGAAATTGAAAACATGAAAACAATAGAGAAAATCAATAAGGCCAGAAGTTGGTTCTATGAGAAAATCAATAAGATTGATGGGCCCTTAGCAAGATTGACAAGAAGAAGAAGAGAGAGGATGCAAATAAATAAGATCAGAAATGGAAGAGGAGACATAACTACTGACCTCACAGAAATAAAGGAGGTAATAACAGGATACTATGAACAACTTTACCCTAATAAATACAACAATTTAGAGGAAATTGACGGGTTCCTGGAAAGACATGAACAACCAACTTTGACTCAAGAAGACATAGATGACCTCAACAAACCAATCACAAGTAAAGAAATTGAATCAGTCATTCAAAAGCTTCCTAAAAAGAAAAGTCCAGGACCAGACGGCTTCACATCTGAATTCTATCAAACATTCCAGAAAGAATTAGTACCAACTCTCCTCAAACTCTTCAAAAAAATCGAAGCGGAGGGAAAACTACCTAATTCATTCTATGAAGCCAACATCACCTTCATACCAAAACCAGGCAAAGATATTACAAAAAAAGAAAACTACAGGCCAATCTCTCTAATGAATATAGATGCAAAAATCCTCAATAAAATTCTAGCAAATCGTATCCAACAACACATTAAAAGAATTATACATCATGACCAAGTAGGATTCATCCCAGGTATGCAAGGATGGTTCAACATAAGAAAATCAATTAATGTAATACACCATATCAACAAATCAAAGCAGAAAAATCACATGATCATCTCAATTGATGCAGAGAAGGCATTTGACAAGATTCAACATCCTTTCCTGCTGAAAACACTTCAAAGGATAGGAATACAAGGGAACTTCCTTAAAATGATAGAGGGAATATATGAAAAACCCACAGCTAATATCATCCTCAATGGGGAAAAATTGAAAACTTTCCCCCTAAGATCAGGAACAAGACAAGGATGTCCACTATCACCACTATTATTCAACATTGTGTTGGAGATTCTAGCCAGAGCAATTAGACAAGGCATCAAAATTGGAAAGGAAGAAGTAAAACTATCACTGTTTGCAGATGATATGATACTATATGTCGAAAACCCGGAAAAATCCACAACGAAACTACTAGAGCTAATAAATGAGTACAGCAAAGTAGCAGGTTACAAGATCAACATTCAAAAATCTGTAGCATTTCTATACACTAGCAATGAACAAGCGGAGGGGGAAATCAAGAAACGAATCCCATTTACAATTGCAACTAAAAGAATAAAATACCTAGGAATAAATTTAACTAAAGAGACAAAAAACCTATATAAAGAAAACTACAAAAAACTGCTAAAAGAAATCACAGAAGACCTAAATAGATGGAAGGGCATACCGTGTTCATGGATTGGAAGACTAAATATAGTTAAGATGTCAATCCTACCTAAATTGATTTACAGATTCAATGCAATACCAATCAAAATCCCAACAACTTATTTTTCAGAAATAGAAAAACCAATAAGCAAATTTATCTGGAAGGGCAGGGTGCCCCGAATTGCTAAAAACATCTTGAGGAAAAAAAACAAAGCTGGAGGTCTTGCACTGCCTGACTTTAAGGAATATTATGAAGCCATAGTGGTCAAAACAGCATGGTATTGGCATAAAGATAGATATATCGACCAATAGAATCGAATAGAGTGCTCAGATATGGACCCTCTCATCTATGGACATTTGATCTTTGATAAGGCAGTAAAGCCAATTCACCTGGGACAGAACAGTCTCTTCAATAAATGGTGCCTAGAGAACTGGATATCCATATGCAAAAGAATGAAAGAAGACCCATATCTCACACCCTACACAAAAGTTAACTCAAAATGGATCAAAGATCTAAACATTAGGTCTAAGACCATAAAACAGTTAGAGGAAAATGTAGGGAGATATCTTATGAATCTTACAATTGGAGGCAGTTTTATGGACCTTAAACCTAAAGCAAGAGCACTGAAGAAGGAAATAAATAAATGGGAACTCCTCAAAATTAAACACTTTTGTGCATCAAAGAACTTCATCAAGAAAGTAGAAAGACAGCCTACACAACGGGAATCAATATTTGGAAACGACATATCAGATAAAGGTCTAGTATCCAGAATTTATAATGAGATTGTTCAACTCAACAACAAAAAGACAGCCAACCCAATTACAAAATGGGAAAAAGACTTGAATAGACACCTCTCAGAGGAGGAAATACAAATGGCCAAAAGGCACATGAAGAGATGCTCAATGTCCCTGGCCATTAGAGAAATGCAAATCAAAACCACAATGAGATATCATCTCACACCCACCAGAATGGCCATTATCAACAAAACGGAAAATGAGAAGTGCTGGAGAGGATGCGGTGAAAGAGGCACACTTATCCACTGTTGGTGGGAATGTCAAATGGTGCAACCACTGTGGAAGGCAGTTTGGCGGTTCCTCAAAAAGCTGAATATAGAATTGCCATACGACCCAGCAATACCATTGCTGGGAATCTACTCAAAGGAATTAAGGGCAAAAACTCTAACGGACATTTGCACACCAATGTTTATAGCAGCGTTATTTATAATTGCAAAGAGATGGAAACAGCCAAAATGTCCATCAACAGACGAGTGGCTAAACAAACTGTGGTATATACATATGATGGAATATTATGCAGCTTTAAGGCAGGATAAACTTATGAAGCATGTAATAACATGGATGGACCTAGAGAACATTATGCTGAGTGAGTCTAGCCAAAAACTAAAAGACAAATACTGTATGGTCCCAATGATGTGAATCGACACTCGAGAATAAACTTGGAATATGTCATTGGTAACAGAGTCCAGCAGGAATTAGAAACAGGGTAAGATAATGGGTAATTGGAGCTGATGGGATACAGACTGTGCAACAGGACTAGATACAAAAACTCAAAAATGGACAGCACAATAATACCTAATTGTAAAGTAATCATGTTAAAACACTGAATGAAGCTGCATCCGAACTATAGGTTTTTGTTTTGTTTTGTTTTGTTCTTACTATTATTACTTTTATTTTTTTTCTCTATATTAACATTCTATATCTTTTTCGGTTGTATTGCTAGTTCTTCTAAACCGATGCAAATGTACTAAGAAACGATGATCATGCATCTATGTGATGATGTTAAGAATTACTGATTGCATATGTAGAATGGTATGATTTCTAAAAAAAAAAGGACAGCACAATACTACCTAATTGTAATGTAATTATGTTAAAACATTGAATGAAGCTGCATCTGAGCTATAGTTTTGTTTTTTTTCTTATATATTTTTGTATTTTTTATTTTTATTTTTTCTCTATATTATCATTTTATTTCTTTTTCTGTTGTCTTGCTATTTCTTTTTCTAAATCGATGTATATGTACTAAGAAATGATGATCATACATCTATGTGATGATATTAAGAATTACTGATTGCATATGTAGAATGGAATGATTTCTAAATGTTGTGTTAGCTAATTTTTTTTAATTAATAAAAAAACTATTAGCTTTGTTTTTCTATTAAAGTCTACAGTCTACTGGTTATATTTTTCTATTTCATTAATTTATGTATTTAAAAAATATTTTCTTCTACTTCCATTAGGTGTTTAAAAAATTCCTTTTCTCACTTCCTTGAGCAGAATATTAGGTCAAGAAAAGAGTGAAAATAAATACATTTATGTAGAAAACATTTTAAGACTACATATTTCCTTTTAAGAAATATTTTAATCATATTACAATGGTTTTGATTTATTGTGTGCTTATTGTCATGTTTCAAACATGTCATATATTTCTATACAGTCTGTAGGCTCTTTTTTTTTTTTTTTTTGGCATGGGCAAGCTTCAGGAATAGAACCCAGGTCTCTCAGGCATGGCAGGTGAGAATTCTGCCACTGAGCCACTATTGCATCACCCTTGCAGGTTCATTTTTAATACCTCTTTAAAAGTACTTTTCAATATAACTATTCAGTTAAATTTCCAAGTGTAGAGAATGTGGTGGCAGTGAGTAAAGAGCTATCCTTTTGTGGCTAATTTCTAGTTTTATTAGAATTTCTAATTTTACTGTAATTAGAGGATGTGGCCTATTCCTCTTCTAGGTGCTTAAGATTTTCTGAGCCTGTTGATCAGTATTTGTAAATACTCCAAAGGTATCTGAAAACAATTTTTATTCTCTGGTTACTGGGTAAAACATTCCATGACATGATTTCTATCTAAATAAGTTTGTGTTACTCAAATCCTTAAATTTTTTCCAAGTCTGAATTTTGAGATTGGCAATTCTATGAGGGACTTAGACTTTCAATAGATTGCTTTTCTGATATATCACCAAAAGTAAGTTTATTTTGCCTGTAACTAAGAAATTTAAATAGTACATCTCTACCTCTTACTTGGCTAGAGTATTTCCCCAATACTTTTGGCTAGAAAGGATAAAGGTGATTATACATTGTGTCCTTTTAATATTCCAAACAAATGATGTTTTCCAATAAAATCCTTTTATTCTCCCTCTGTCATGTGCAAACTTTGTACAATAATCTTCTAACTTTGTGTTGCAGATGAAAAAAATTAATGGATTCTGATTCTCTGTTTTTTCTAAGTAACCTGCAGTATCAGTTATCTATTATAACAAGAGCACTCTAAAACTTAGTGGCTCAAAATAACAAAAAATTATCATTTCTCATAATTCTATGGGTGAGGTAGGTGGTTCTTCTGGTCTGGGCTGGCTCGGCTCATCTATCAGTCAGCTGGTTGCTGGATGATCTAAAATGGCCTCATTCACATATCTGGTCATGGGCAGCCTAGTTTTTCTAGGGGTCTCTGTTGCCACAGTGTATCTCATCCCTAAATAGTGTCTAGCATTTTTACGTCAAAGCAGAAGAATTCCCAGCAACAACGGAGGGCAAGCCCCAGTGCACAAGCACTTTTCAAGCCTCTGCTCCTGTCACATTTGCTAATGTCTCATTGGCGAAAGCAAGTCACACAAGCAAGTAAGATTACAAGGCAGGTGTGCTGGTTTGAAATTGTTATGTGCCCCAGAAACACCATGTTTTCATTCTGCATCTAATCTTGAGGGGCAGACCTATTGTTTGGGGTAGAAAGTTTGATTGGATGATTTCTGTGGAGATGTGACATGCCCAATTGGGGGTGGGACCTTTTGATTAGATGGAGCTGTAATGGCCCATTCAAGGCGGATCTTGATTAGTTTACTAGAGTCCTTTAAAAGGGGAAACATTTTGGAGGAAACTCAGACACTTGGAAAACACAGTTGCTTCAGTTAACAGAGATGCAGACATTTGAATATGATGGCAATGCTGACAGAGAGAGCAGATGCCTAGAAATGTACGTTTGGAGATGAAGAGTCCAGCAAATGTCACTACGTGTCTTCCCATGAGATGCTAAGCAAGCCAGAATCAAGAGTTGTGTCCTGGAGGAGCTAAGCGAACACAGCCCTCACACAGAGAGGAAACACTGGCATCAGAAGCTGGAAGCAACAGATCTGGAAACAAGGACCAGTGGATGCAAGCCATGTACCTTCCCAGCTGACAGAGAAATCCTGGATGCCATTCAGCCGTTCTCGGGAGTCAAGGTGTCTTTGTCTGGATACCTTAGTTTGGACATTTTTAAGACCTTAGAATTGTAAACTTGTGATGTAATAAACCCGTTTTATAAAAGCCATTCTATTTCTGGTATATTGCATCCTGGCAGCTTTAGCCAACAAATATAGGGGTAAACAAACTCCACCTTGTAATGGGGGGAGCTAAAAAGTCACACTGGGAATGCTTGGGAATAAAGGGATGGAAAGAAACTGTGCTCATTTTTTGTTATAATCTACCATACTTCTTCTCTCTGAAAGTTTGTAAATTCTCTTGTTCTTTGGAAATAAAAAATGTCATTGGGATACATCTAGGGAAGGATTATTTTAATTCACTAATCAGATCTGTTACACAATGTAACTTAGTCTGAAAGTTAAAATTTTGTTTTGCTTAAGCTCAAATAAGCTTTCTTCTATTATTTCTTTTCCTCCATCTGTTCCTTCTGGAATATCTATTTCATATTAATCCCCATGTTTCTTCCTTCACTGCCTTTTATTTTTTCACTTCTTTGCATTTTTGCTTTTATCATGAGGCAACTTCCTCTGTCTGATCTCCTTCAGTTTGATTTCTAGGGCTATCCATTCTACCTTTCAACTCAATTCAATTTAAAAACTAGAAAAACACTAGTTCTTTTTTTTACCTTCCAAATGCATCCTTTTTATTTTTAAATTCCCTTATATTTCTTAGATTAAATTTGGCCACAAGCGTTCATTTTGGTTGTTCAGCTTGGTTTTGTCTCCCTCATACTATTAGAGTTCCTTAACTTTAAATGATCTTTCTTCATTTCCAACAGCAACCCTGAGTTCCTTTAGTACTTGTACAAGTCAGACTGTTGGGATCTCTTGGGCAAGAGAGAATTGACAGATAGTGAAATCTAAGAGAGGAGTTCTCCAATTGGCTGGAGGGGAGAACCACACTCAAATAAGTTCCCCTGGATACAGAGCGGCTGTACTTGGTTCATTTGGCTGGGCCTTGCTTAGGTAGCTATGGGAATCACTATTTTTGTTCAAGGCTAAGCCAGAGAATTAGGCTCCCTTCTAAGCTGTTGGACTAAGCCCTTCTCCCATACAATGGTAACAGAAGCTATACAGAGCCAAAACCCCTAAATGGTGTCCTCAGAAGCCCAACACCTAAAATGTGCTCAGCATAAACTTTGCTCCAGGTTTGACACTATTCTTTGTCCTTCTATATCTCCTTACTTTAGCTGTTTGTTTTTCTTTGTACTTCAATCACCCAACTAGGAAATTTAGACAGCAAAGGAGTTAGAAGATTATACTCAAGCCATCACCTTCAAGAATTTCTCTAAAACAATTTGCTTCTTGCAATACATTTTGTGAGAATATTTATTTATATAAGGAGAAATAAATTTAAATCTGAGGAATATAGAAGCTTATTGATGAATGGAACCCAAACTATATGGCCTAGAAAGATGAAGGAATTCATCCCAGAATGTATCTGATGGGAAAAAATAGAATACTGGGTTTTTATTTCCTAATATAAAGATCTTTTCACTATGTAGAAACATTCCCTCTATGAATGTGTGCTGGTTTGAAACTATTATGTACCCCAGAAGAGCCATGTTTAATCCTAATCCAAACTTGTGGGGCAGTAGTTTTTTTTAATTCTGATTCAACATGGTAGAGCAGAAACTTTTGATTAGATAATATCCACAGAGATGTTGGGTGCAGTCTTTTGAATACATGGAGATGTGACCCCACCCATTCAAGGTGGGTCTTGATTAGCTTACTGGAGTCCTTTAAAAGAGGAAACATTTTGAAGAAATCTCAGATGCAGACATTTGGGAAACAGCTGTTACAGACCTTACACAGCCAACACAAGACCCAGGCATTTGGAGATGCAGGGCCTAGCAAACATTGCCATGTGCCTTCCCATGTGTTCTAGTTTGCTAGTTGCTGGAATGCAACACACCAGAGATGGATTGGCTTTTAATAAAAGGGGATTTATTTCATTAGTTCTTCAGAGGAAAGGTAGCTAACTTTCATCTGAGGTTCTTTCTTATGTGGGAAGGCACAGGACAAACTCTGCTGGCCTTCTCTCTAGGCCTCTGGGTTCCAATAACTTTCCCCAGGGTGATTCCTTTCTGCATCTCTAAAGACCTGGGCTGAGCTGCGAGTGTTGAGATGAGGTAAGCTGAGCTGCTTGGGCTGTGCTACGTTGAGCTCTCTCATTTAAGAACCAGCCAATTAACACAAACATCATTCATTGCAGCAGGCACAGCTCCTAGCTGACTGCAGATGTAATCATCTGTAATCATGGCAAGTGAACCTCATCACGATGGCATGTGATGAGGTTCACATGCTATCAGCTCATGCCACAACAATATATCTAGGCATCTTCACCTGGCCAAGTTGACAACTGAAACTAACTATCACACCATGAAATTCTAAGAAAGCCATAACACAGAGTTGTATCTTGAAGGATATAAGTGAAAGCTCAAAGATGCATATGAACAACCCCCACAGGACACAGAGGCTGAAGGCAATGGAGCCCAGGAGCAAGGCACCAGCAGATGGCAGTCACATGACTTCCCAGCTGACAGGTGTTCCGGATGGCATCAGCCTTTCTTGAGTGAAGGTAACCTCTTGTTGGTGCCTTACTTTGGGTATTTTCTTGGCATTAGAACTGTAAACTTGCAACTTATTAAATTTCCTTTTTAAAAGCCAGTCCATTTCTGATATAATGCTTTCCAGCAGCATTAGCAAACTGCACTAGGGATCTTTCTACCATGTATATCCATAGTAACCTTTTAAAACATTTCATCAATATATTCATCTGCATAGCTGTCCCTGCCTGCTTCTGTTTAGTTCAGTTCCTTTTCTGGATACCAGGCCAAGTCTCATTCCTATCTCTGCCTGGTTTTTATCACCCACTAAAATGTATTCTCCTTCCTTTCCACTTGGCCTTCCAAGGTTGTTCTTTCTCCACTCACAGTGGGGGTATTTGCCTAAAGCAATGCTGAAGTATCCAGTAGGTGGGAAGCTTAAAAAAATGAGGAACATAGGAGGCTTACAAGAATTCTTATGCTTTACTAGGAGCCATGTGCTCCAGCCTTTGCTTTCTTTCTCCAGCACCCTTATCCTCTCCCCTCAACATTCTCCCTGGTCAAAATGCTCTGCCTTAGCATTAGATAATTTCAACTTTCTCCTTCTCCTTTCCTTAATTTCCTCCTTACTTTCCTGGCACTCCCACTCTGCCCCTCTTCTCCTTCTTTAAAGCCTCTAAATCATAGCAGGGATTAGAAAATATAATTACAGAGATTTGGGTGTTATTCGTGCACCACTAAGGATCACTTCACAATGGAAAGCAAAGAATACTCTAGAAAACTCTGAGCAACTTTTTCTGCTTCTCTTAGCATCAATACATAAATTAAAAATACTTTATTAATAGCTTTAAGTGGAATTCTATAGCAGACCATTCATTAGCATCTTAGTTTATAATCTAGGATTTTTATATTTTCTAGTGTTGAACAGTTAGCATGGTTGATAATGCAGAGAAACAGCATGCCCATAAAGTAGAAAAATATTTGATAACTTGAATTCCAATTCCAGTTTCTCTATATACTGGTGATGTGACCTTATGCAAGTTACATAACCTCAGTTTCTTCATCATTGAAATGGGGATTATGTGTCTGTGAGGACTGAGACATTTAGCATAGACCTTAACATATTATAAGTGCTTATGCAAAAATAAACATTTACAGTTATGTTATCATCTACCACTACCATTACCCCTACTAAATGCAATCTTTACTCCTTGTCCTAGATACATGAAAATTCATTATTGTTAAAGCTAATTTATATTCTGGAAAATACTGATACAATATTTAATGAGCTTCTTGCTGCATAAGTTAAACATCTCCCCAAGTGATTATTAAAATTTATTACTAAAAATTTTTCTAGTGGATATATTTTATTTTATTTTAATATTTTTAACAACAAATCTTCACACACATACAGTCCATACATGGTGTACAATCAATGGCTCAAAACATCATCACATAGTTCTGTATTCATTACCATGATCATTTTAAGAGCATTTGCATCATTCCAGAAAAAGAAATAAAAAGAAAAAACTCATATATCCCATACCCCTTCCATCTCACTGACCACTAGTATTTCCATCTACCCAATTTATTTTACCCCTTATCCCCACTAAGATTTATCTATTTTTTAATCCATATTTTTTTTACTCATCTGTCCATACCTTAGATAAAAGGAGCACCAGACACAAATTTTTCACAATCACACAGTCACATTGTAAAAGCTATATCATTATACAATCATCAAGAATCAGGCACTGGAACACACCTCAACAGTTTCAGGTACTTCCCTCCAGCCACTCCAATACACCATAAACTAAAAAGGGGTTTATAATGCATAAGAATAATCTCCAGGATAACCTCTCAACTCTGTTTGAAATCTCTCAGCTACTGACACCCTATTTGGTCTCATTTCTCTCTTCCCTCTGTAGGTCAAGATGGCTTTCTCAATCCCATGATGCTAGGTCCAGGCTCATCCTGAAAGTTCTGTCCCACGTTGCCAAGGAGATTTATACCACTGGGAGTCATGTCCCATGTAGCAGGGAGGGCAGTGTGTTTACCTGAGAAGCCACATCTGAGCAACATAAGAGGTTCTCTGGGGTGACTCTTGGACATAATTTTAAGTAGGCTTAGCCTCTCCTTTGCAGGAATAAGTTTCATAGAGGTGAACCCCAAGACTTAAGACTCAATCTATCAATTATATTGTCCCTACTGCTTATAAGAATGTCAAGAATTCACCAAATGGGGAAGTAGAATATTTCCTCCTTTTCCCCAAGGGTGCTCTGCAAATACTTCTTTATTCACTGTCCAAATCACTCTGGGATATATCAGGCATCACATTAACCTGTACAAACCAACAAGATCTCACACCCTATTCAAGATTTCATGTAATGATGGTGTTAAACTAAACTGACCATACAAGCTAAATTAGGTAATGCACTACCCAAAATATAAATTTCGCACCAAATAAACATCTCTCCCTTTGGTCTCACACAAAAGTTGAAGTTTCAAAACATAGGCAATATCATCTTTTACCCCATACTCTGATCTATCTTAGTCCTATCCAGATCAGCTTCATTCATATCTCCAGTTGAAGTCTGAGCCTTTTTTCCACTTTTTAAACAGATCCTGTATGGAGCAGTGCTGACTTTCATAGCTTCAGAGCTTTAACTCTGAGTCTCAGGTGTCACATAATACCCAAAGTTTCTGGGAACGATGAGGTTATATACAAAAAGCTCAGTATCTCGGAATTTAGAAATAACAGTTACAACTCCAGAATATATGTGACTGCTGTAAGAGCTTACAATGTAGGACCTTTTACAATAGGCCTCAACCTGATAATCCTTGCTCTCAACTTCAATTCACCAAGTTTTTATATTATTCTTCGTTCATATAAGCGAGGCATGATAATATTTGTCTTTTTGTTTCTGACATTTCATTCAACATACAGATTCATTCACCAAGTTCCATGCCTCACAACTTCATTACTTCTTGTGGCTGATCAGTAGTCTGTTGAAGCTATAAACCACAGTTCCTCCTTCCTTCCCACAGTCATTGTGCCCTTAGGTCACCTCCATCTATGGTGAGTCGCAAACACTGCTGCTATAAACACCAGTGTGCAAATGTTCATTCATGTCCCTACACTCTGTTCCTCCAGTATATACTGAGCAACAGGGTGGTGGGATCATATGGCAATCCACCCCTAGCCTCCTGTGGAACCACAATACTGCCCTCTAAGAGGCTGCACTTCTGAGTTTCCCTACCAACATGAATAGATACATCTCTTTCGTCACATTTTTTCTAGCCCTTGTTTCTCTCTGCTCATTTTTAAGCAGTTTTATTCACATATCATACAATCCAACATAAGTAAAGAGACATGCCTTCATCACCATAATCTATATGAAGACATTTTGTTTTCTTTAGTAGCCATGTTTTTAAGGTTAAATGAGAATACTTGTAATTATGCTCCCTCTCCTTTATTAAATTATCCATTGGAGATTTCTTTAAAAACAGGAATAGGAATCTGATTTCTTACCAAGACAATTTGAGGCATCAACTTGTTCTTTCAAAAAATCAACACACATTTTCTTCACA
This sequence comes from Tamandua tetradactyla, assembly GCF_023851605.1. Lineage (NCBI taxonomy): Eukaryota > Metazoa > Chordata > Mammalia > Pilosa > Myrmecophagidae > Tamandua > Tamandua tetradactyla. The sequence goes on from NC_135327.1 coordinate 100,759,906, forward strand.
GGTTCAATCTGGTACTGGTTTGCTGCATCTAACAAAGACTGTACATTGTTGCTATTCACAGAAATTCTGCAAATAAATTTAAGTGAATATTAATTTTCAAAAATACTTTATTATTTAAATAATGCTACTGTAATTAATAGCACTGAACTATATATTTGGTGTTAAAGGGGTAAATTTTAGGTTGCATATATTTTGTTTTAAATCCATGGGACTGTACCACAAAAACAATGAATCTAAGGAAATCCATGTACTATGGTTACTAGTACAATTATAAAAATGTGGTTTTCATCAATTGTAACAAATGTACTACACTAATGCATAGTGTTAAGAATGGGGTTACATGGAAACCCTCTATTCTATGCACATTTTTTCTGTAAACCCAAAAAATTAAACTTTTCAGTTCTTGAATTAGTATGGCACAGAATTCTCAAAGTCCTCCAGCATTATAATTCTTCATTCTGAAGAATATGGAGCACATCAATTTGTTACAATGCTTTGTCATGGTATGTTCCAACCTTTCTCCTCTAAAACAGAAATGATCCTTCTTAACCCACCTTGCAGTATAAGCAAACTCCACAAGTTGTTCAATAATGTCAGGTTCAGCATCTTTGAGTTCTACTTCAAAGGACTTTGATTCAAGCATGTTAGCTAAAATGAAAGGAAGAAACATAAATGAAATTAGTACTACTACTACTTAACTGAGGAACCAGAATATTCCAGGTCATGTTAAATATGGGGAATAACAAGACAAATATTCTGGAAGAAAATATCCTATAAAGTCAAATATTCCTATAATAAATTCAAATTAATTCTTCACACTTACGATGTGCCTTAAATTTTAGAAATGTAAGAGAAATCAGTGTATGTTTTTAAAATAAAAGCCCAACTGAGCAGACATAAAACTAGATACGGTTCTCCCCATCCCTTAAAATAAATTGTTATACTCTTATAAATTGTGAAAAGAAAAATGCATCTTACATAATTTGAACAACTTATGAGAATGAGACAATTAATTATACATATGTATCTATAGCTTACAAAGCTCTGCATTCTCCTGAAAATCCAAAGAGAAACCTTGAGGCAGACATATTAAATAACCTGATCGAGCTCATAAAACAGTACTAAATAGAAGAACCAGGACTTGGACCCAGTTCTCAACTCCAAATTTAGGGTTCTTTCTAGTATAATATGTGCACTCTCTTCTTTTTAGTTTAACTTGGTAGATGAAATGTCATGAGATTTAGCTGTTTCTTTGCCTTTCCACCAAGAGTTCAAGAAGAAAACCCTGCACATCCACATAGAAACTATGTTTCCATCAATAAAGGCATCAGGCCCTTACGTCTAATTAAATGATATCTTTCCTTTGATCAATCATCATCAAACCCACTTTTTAATCGCCTGTGGCCTTATGTTCTTAAGAGTTTTAAAAACTAGGAAAATAGAATATTTTCATTTAGACCCTGCTTCACTCTCAAAGAAAAAATAATGGCATGTTTTACCTTGAAGTACTTACTTGTGAACATTAAGTTAAAAAAATGACTGGCTGCAGCAAGGACAACACGATGAGCAGGTATCTTTCTTTCCTGGACCATAAGGATCACATCACACAAAGTTTTCTAATCAAAAGGAAAATATATAAAATTAAAAGGGATTCACTAGGCCAGGTTTAGCAATACATATAAAACAGGTGCTTGTCAAATGCTAGAGCTCTACCTTCTATGTAAATCCAATATTTTTCCAACACAAAATTTGTTTACAATGTAAGATGGTAAGAGGTCTTATAGCAGTGTCTTCACATTCTATCAAAATTTGGCATTGAGCTTCTCAATAGTCAGGAAAAATACAGAAAAGCTCCTTCAATCTTTTAGGGAAGTCAAAGTTTTTCTGACACAAATTCTAAAAAACATTTTATAAGTTTTTATGGGGGACATTAAGTGACATAATGGTAATGTCCTTAACAGTTTTTCGAACACAGAAACCTATTTTCAAATGACTCTTTCTTCCAATTATCTATTTTTGATAAAATCAAGAGCACAGACTGTATTTCCAAGAAAGTAGCCTTCCACAGATCTAATATGAAACAGAAAAAACTCAGAATACATAGATTGGATGAACTGAATGTCCCTATGGCAATCTTTCCCTAAATAACACTTCTTTCAAATGCACTTCTGATAAAAAGGGATAGATAGCAGCCAGTATTAAACTGTGATTTCTGACCAATGCCAAAATGGTGTCAGTCTATGATGGTGAATTAGCCAGAATGGCGTATTAAAGACAAAAAAAAAAAATAAGTTTACTAGAACGTTTAAAGATGAATTTCAAGGAAAAGTAACCTTCCTTTTAGTCAAATAAAATTTTAATCTCTTAATGAAGTTAAAGGTATAATGTACAGGTTAGGTCCACAGATAATTTGGTACCTACACTATATCAAGCATTGTTCCTAGGCACTAGGAAAAGAAGGCAAATAATATTTAAAAAAAAAATCTGTCTAACACTCACAAATAATGGCTTAGCAGCTCAGAGGATATGGCATTTTGCAAATTTAAAATATTTTACTGAAATTTTTAGTGTTCCTGATAGATAAATCACTGTTATTACCTACTCTATTATTTCATGAGACAGTAACGCTTAGAATCAGAGACGAAAATAGGCCTCTAAGAGAGGGCTTACAGCTGGACAAAATTTCACTTTTACTGCTTATTTGAAGATTTTAAAAATAAGTCCTATAAATTAATGCTTAAAAATAGGGCAGGCCACGGTCGCCTATGCCGGAGACCCGGATACAATCCCAGGTGCCTGTCCCCACACACACAAAAAAAAAAATTACAGGCAAATTATACTAAAGTCATTTTTATGCTCATGGTCTCTTTCTTGTCTTAAGTTTTTAAATTTTTACTTACTTTTACTTGGGGAGGGGTTAATCACTCTCTCAAGTGATTTTGCCACATACTATACCATAAAACACCAAGTAGCTAAACCTGCTAAATATTTATTGCTTATGGACTCAACAAGCTGATCAAATTGCTAGGAAGAAATGGAGAAAGGAAGGAATGAAAGAAAAGAAAATGGATTGAATACCAAGCAAATAAGATCACAGAGAGCTATAGCTGCTGATGGGAAGTTCTAGGAAACACAAGGGTAAATTGAAATTTAGCAAAAATGTTTCTAAGAAATACTCAGGAATAGGGAGTTTTAATAGAGTAAATACAGGCACTAAAGGAAGTTGGAAGAACAAGAAAGCTCTTCATATGGGAACTGAGTCTTAATCTGATACTCATCTCTAGCTGGATACCAATGTTGTGGGAGATGGGGTGAGGTAGGAAGAGTCTTATATCCAAATGGTACACTATTTGACTACTCACAATAGACTGATAGGTTCTGCAAAATAGGACTGACCTAGAGAGAGGCCCCTCCTGGTATCAATCATCTAGGGAAGACGTGTACCCACAGTCAGGAAATGGGAAAGGACAGGGACCCAGATAAATTTGAGAATATGAAAGGTAATAAATCCTAAGTGAGTTAAAAAATGAGACCTAAAATAAGCGAAAAAAACACAACAGCTTCTAAACAATGTGTTTACTGAATAAATCAACTTAACAAACAAAATAAACACCTTTTAATGCCTCTATTCATGCTCTCCCCATATTTGTTATATCTTCATATTTATTATTTTCAACTTTTGAATTTTTTAGCATCTCTTACAAACATCATAGATTTTCTGTGATTTAGTCTGAAATTCTTACCGTCTAAGATTATTTTTAGCAGGATTTAGTTTAAACTTCTAATATTTTTTATTAATAACATATTTCATTTTACATTTGCCTTCTTCTTTTATGCTAGTTATTATGTTTCTTTGCTGGGTTTTTTTTTTCTTTAACCACCATTTGCAATTTTGATCATATTTTCTTTGTATTTTTTTCTTCCTTTGGGAATTTATTTATATATCTATTAAATATTTGCAAATATAATCCAGTATGGCATTAATCAAATAGCATTCTAGAAATGCAAGGAGGTTTCAAGAACAATATTATATTTATAAAGAAAAAGTTCATATAGAAAAACTTCAATAGTTGCCAAAAGGGTATTTGATAAAATTAAAAGTTGATTTTCTGAAACTCCTAATAAAAAGAAATAAAACAACGTATCTAATTATTAAAGGTCATTCATTAGAAAACAACGACAAATATATTTAATGATGAAACAGGCATAACATTAAAGTTTGAAGCAAAGTAGATATATTCTTTGTCACTACTATACATTGTTCTGGAAACTTAGGCCAAATCGGTAAGACAATAAAGATAAATCAACTTGTAGAATATGAAAAGTCAATAAGACGGCCAGACACAAGAGAGATAAATACCACTGATAAATACCAAGAGAGATAAAAGCCATTGGCTATCCTATCTATGAGTAATGAACCACAAAGAAACACAAATGAGAAAAAAATAAGCTCCAAGTTAGGAAGCAAAAATAGACTTCAAAAATGTGAGGAATCTACATTAAGTGGGAATTTGGTATACGATAAAGATACCATTTTAAAAAATGTGGTGAGAGGTTGTATAACTGAAAAAAAGAAACAGATAATTAGTTAACCATTCAGGGAAAACATTAGATTTCTTACTCATAATGCACTCCCTCTTCCTCTGGGGGAGTTTAAACACTGGGAAGGAAGTTTCAGCCCTTTTATTCAAACTTTACTTGTGGAAGAGGAAGGACAAAATTGTGGTAGAGGTCACTGACCACATGTGACTAGGCGTCTTGGTTCTTTCTTCTTCCATAAGCCTGTCCTAAAAGGATATACACTTATGGGGACAGGTCTTGCCCAGTGGGAGGCATATTTCTGTTCTACAGCAGCTCTGACTCAGACTGTGTGGAGGGTGGGTAAATCCAGTTCAGGAGAGAAAGAAGATGAAGCCCAATTTTATGCTCAGATCAAAGCCACTGTTCTCTATCTAGTTTGTTCTTAGCCTTGTCTGTTGCCTGTGTCTACTTCTCAAGTGCTCAGATGCAGTAGGGAAAGAAGGTGACTTATACACATAGACATTCAAAGTATCACCAGGGAATCAGACTTTGGTGGCAGCTTTCATACTTGCCAGTCTTGAGGGCCTCTGCAAGAAGAGTTCTTTGGTTCTAGGAAAAACTCGCTTCAAAACAGGCAGATATTTAGGCATCTGTTGGTGGAATGACTTTTTGATCTCTTTATCATGTTTGTCAGGCAGAACTGTAAGCTGGGACTTGAAACTGTAAAAGGCAATTAGTTTTCCAAGTATGCTCCAAAGCACTGTTATGAGGTTGTAGCCTTTCTTTTTTTTGGGGGGGGGGGGGGCAGGGGGAGTGGCATGGGCAGGCTCTGGGAATTGAACCAAGGTCTCTGGCATGGCAGGCAAGAGAGGTTATAACCTTTTAACAATACAGCAGTAGGAGGCATGCAATCAGCTGCCCCAAGTTTTCCTTTTCTTCTTATCCCAAGGAGGGAACCTGAGGAGTAACTAACCTTTGGATTTAAATGGCTTGTCAACAAGATTCTGAAATCATTCCCTACTAGTATGATTTCAAGTTAGCTCTGTGTTTAAATTCCTGAGTAGGCTGTAGAATCAACAGTGCTGGTGGATTTAAATCAATATAAAGATAAGAGGAAACCAAGCCCCTATGATATAGAAGGTAAATCACCTTCTTGGATTGAGATAGCCTCAAAAAAAAGCCAAAATAAACCCAGGACTAAGAGAATAATTTAAAAGACCATTTTAGGAAGCATGCTTGTTCAGAAAAGCAAGAGACAAAGATTGGATTTAAACACACATGCAACCAGAAGACGACAAGTGGGAAAATGAAAGAAAACACAGAAAAGAATCCAGATTAAGCTAGAGAAAAAGGGGTATTTCCTTTCTAAAAGGAAACATGACTAGCCAGAACAAACAGCTTTGAAAGGAAAAGGATATACACTTTGGTATAGCTGCTCTTTAAAAGATGGTACTAGGAAAAAAGGGTTATTTTTGTTACCAATTCAAGGAAGGAGATATGGATGAAAGGGATATAATGGAAGGAGATGGGCATGAATTTAGGAGTAGACTAAAACAATTCTCTCAGAAAGAGCCTGGATCTAGGAAAATTTTGTAAGATTCCCTCTAAAAAAAAATCAATAAAACAATGGGAGGACTGCCTTTAAAGACTGGAATAGCTACATAGATGATTACAGTAAACTCAGATTAGAAGAGGAGAAAGGAAGATCCAATAGAGCATTTCATGCATTATTAAGTACTTTTCAAGATGACCGAGTTGGGAAACTTCTTCCACATATAGTAAACATAGTGTCTTTATTAACCTCTTGATAGATGAATTCTCCCAGCTGAGTTTAGTTTTAGAGTCTGTGGATTCTAGACAGCCAACAGACTGGCATCCTGCCAAGGCCAAAAGCCAATATTTTCTTTTCTCATGTTTTCTTTGAAAACTCTCTCTCTGTCCTCCTGAAGCCTAAATTTCTACTCTGTTTTGGCCTGGGAACAACAACGTAGGCTAGGACTATATAATGTCTCCGCATCTGTGCTAACTTCTTATTATAAAATGGGAAATTTGCTTGTATTTTTTGTGGCTGTGAGGATGATGCATGCTAATCTTAAATGTCCTAGATAACCTTTGACAACTACCTTATAAATTACGGAAATTCAGCTATGGTGGTACTAAACTAACTAAATCCATTCCAATGGAAAACAGCCCAAGCACTAGTTGCTGAACAAATTGCAATGCCTCTACCCAAGCATTTAAGTAAATACCATGTGCAGTGTAAGAAACCAGCCAGTGCAGATATTTGGAATTCACTCCAATTAATTTTAATTCAGGGAGAGATCAAAGATGTGGGACTTTCCTTTCTCTCTGCAAATTTAATAATGAAGGGGTTCATAGTCAAATTTGAGCGTTTTTTATTGCTAGTATGGAATTTGATGGAGCGCCTAAAACTCACTTGATCTCACTGCAGACCATATGGAGAGCTATGAATGTCATCTTGGCTGTGAAAAATGAGATGGAAAATGGAAATGAACTTCCAGTTAGGTATCTCAAGGCCTGGAGTTCACTTCACAGATCTACCTATTTCAAGGCTTTCTGAAGACAAAATTAAAATAACGTCTGTTCTAGTTTGCTAGCTGCTGGAATGCAATATACCAGAAACGGAATGGCTTTTAACAAGGGGAATTTAATGAGTTGCTAGTTTACAGTTCTAAGGCCGAGAATTAAAACAAGTCTATAGAAAAGTCCAATCAAAGGCATCCAGGGAAAGATACCTTGGTTCAAGAAGGCCGATGAAGTTCAGGGTTTCTCTCTCATCTGGAAAGGCACATGGCGAACGCAGTCAGGGCTTCTCTCTCGGCTGGAAGGGCACATGGCAGACACGGCGTCATCTGCTAGCTTACTCTCCTGGCTTCTGGTTTCATAAAGCTCCCCGGGAGGCATTTCCCTTCTTCATCTCCAAAGGTCGCTGGCTGGTGGACTCTCTGCTTCGTGGTGCTGCAGCATTCTCTGCTCTCTCCGAGTCTCTGAATCTCTGAATGTTTCCTCTTTTCTAGGACTTCAGAAACTAATCAAGACCCACTCAGATGGGTGGAGACATGTCATCCCCTAATCCAGTTTAACAACCGTTCTTAACTAAATCTCATCAACCAGGGAGATGATCCCATCACAGTCCCAAATACACAGCATTGAATAGAGACTATTCTACCTTTAAGAAATGGGATTTATATTAAAACATGACTTTTCTTAGGGGGCATACTTCCTTTCAAACCAGCACAACGTCTTCAGCTGGTTTTAGGAAGATACATAAAAGAACAGTTATTGGTAAAGAAGAACAGCCTCATAAAGGCATAAACAGTACTAAACTGCTCTATCCAGGAGATAGATATACCCAGCGTTGGTATTAAGCTGTGTTAAAGAATCAGTGGTTGGGTGTATAGGAAGGGTGCCCTTCTCTTCTCTTCCATACCAACAGTTCACAGTATTTCGAAGAGGACAGGAAAAAATTTCCATCTTTTTCACTATCCCTCCTGTGGATGAATTATATCAATAAGAAAACGAATCTCATGGTTCAATACTAGGCAAATTTGGCATGCTAAAAATTATATATTGCCCAGACATGTTAAGGATCTCAGGCGAGGTATATTGGCAAAATTTGCATGTTACTCATTTGGGGCTGCAGTGACGATTTCTCCAATGGAGCAAGAATAAGACAGATGTATTGGCTAGCTGTAAAAGGAATGGAAAACTTTATTTTTTTATGGTAGAATTTTTTTTATTTCCAGTAGTGTTTATTTTGTTCTAGCTCCTTAGCAGTCTACTGAAAGTTTCTGCCTAGCTTAGTCATGATAAAAGGAACAAAGGTAAGGAATTTTGTTTACAATTGGTCTAAGGTATTTAAGTTACAGCAAAGTACTCTCAGTGCCAGTAAGAAACAAAACCAAAAGACAAACCAAATTTGGAAATAAGAATTTATAGGTACTTGGTCCTTGCTGCGTATATTCGTAACTGTCTCCTCTTATCTGCCTTAACATGCCCCGACATGTCCCAACATCTCTTAATCTTGCAGGCCCTGCCAATCTAGTCCTCTGCCTAGCAACTCCTGAGCATATATCACACTAACCTTTCACCCCTTCTTCATTGGACCAGGCACACTCCTCATCTCTCCGCCCATTATAATACTTACATTACTTCACTTTTGTTTAACACACCCCCTAACCAATCCACATCCTACACGACACCATACCAGCTGCCCATCAAAGTTTCTCCACCTCCGTTAACTCCCCCTCACCAACCCTTTATATTCCATGTGCTTCCTCATCCGAGGAGCCTAGCCTGTAAGCCTTGCCAGCCAGCTAGGTCCCGCGAGCCACCTATGCAATAAACTACTGCTATTATTCTTTAGTCTCGGTTTATTGTGCTCGCGCGCCCTCCAGACCTTCGAGCCCCGTGGTTTCGACTGACGCCGCTCTCCAGCCGAACCACATCCGAGGATGAGACCCCAGTGCGGTCGAGCTAGGCAAGCCTGAACGCCGCAGTCCTGTTAACTTCTTCTGGGCAGTTGAGGTGGGGTTTTGGTACCTGGAATCTACCATTTACCCTTCTGAGATTCTCAACTCAGAAAGCTTTTATTGGAATCAATAGCCAAATGAGACATCATAAAACCCACTACTGACAAAGGGGTAATCCCCCATAAGCAGTGCTTCTGTGGCAAAAAAAAAAAAAAAAAAAAAAGTCGAGAAATGAGGCTTTGCTTGAGATGCTTACGATGGGCTTTCTACTGACTCCTGCATATTACCAAAACCCACATCTCAGAATCTGTGTATTCATATGTCCTACAGAGTAAGGGGGAGAAAAGGGGGTGGGAGGGAGGCTGGGCCCAAACCCAACTATCGAGCCTACCATAAGACCACCTTACCTAACCCATATAGCACATGGAGAACTTAAGTAGAAGAATGTGGGTCACAACAGTAATTATCACCATTAATAAAATAGCAAAGTCTTAAACTCTAACTCAGATTAGCAACCTCCTCTCTCATTGGGCAACGTTTGGAAGAGAGATACATGCTTGAGTTACATTATTCATTTTCCCTTAGGTAAGGTGGTCAGAAATGTTTGCCCCTTCCAATTCCCTCAGCCTTTTTACCTCTGCCCCCAACATCACACACAGACAGATAGACACATACACACAATCTCTCTCTCTCTCAACTCTCTCAAAGGGAAATGTCTTATATCAGTGGTTTTCAAATTAATATGCTTTTTCTATAGCCAGAATTAGCCTGGGAACTAAGGGATAGAAGAGACAGGTTCCTTTCACTACTATGCTTACAACTGACACAAAATATTTTGTTTCCTATCCCACCAAAAGTGGATTCTGCTAAATCAGATATTCTGGTACCCAAAAGAACAATGCTTCCCCCAAAAACTTGAAAAATGTTACAACTGAAATGGAAGTTAAGACTGCTACCTGGCCATTTTAACCTCCTCATGTCATTGGATAAAAAGAACAAGAGTTACATTTGTAGGTGCCTGGCCCTGGTTGTCAATTAAAAAAAAAAAAAAAAAAAGAGTTGCTGTTCTACTCTATTAGGCAGAATATTGATGGATCTCAGGAGATCTCCTTGGGGTACCTTCTGGTTATTGGGAGAGAAAGTCCTCTGAGGGTGTTGTGAGTTCTTTTATCTTTTCCTAGACATGACAAGAGAGTAAGACCTTACCACTCTATGTGGGCCATCATCATTTCTCAGGGTTGTGTTTGCAGCAAACAACCTTAAGATAATGTCTCATTATTCCCTTTATCCAGGGTATGGACAACTGAGTAACAAAAATAAATAAATAATGGAGGGGGGACAAGGGGTAAAAAAAAATTAGGTAGATTGCAATACTAGTGGTCAATGAGAGGGAGGGGTAAGTGGTATGGGACATATGGGTCTTTTATTTTTATTTGTTTTTCTGAGGTGATGCAAATGTTTAAAAATGATCAGGGTGATGAATACACAACTATGTGAAGATACTGTGAGCCACCGATTGTATACTTTGGATCGACTGTATGTGCGTGAGGCTATCTCAGTAAAAAAAAAAGATTATATATATATATATATATACACACACAGACATATATATACATGTTTTATACATGCATATATATATATATATATACATATATATGTACAAAGACAATGTCTTCCTCCAGAATAAAGAGCAGACTCCCTTCCTTCCTGCTTCCCATAAAAGTGGCTTACTGTCCCTTAGCTGCTGCAACAAAAACACAAGGTGGACATAGCATCTATCATGTTTTCCTCATAAAACTTAGAGGGAGGGAGGGCAAGGGGAACTGACACACATAGGCTAATTCTCATAAAGCTCTCTGTGCTATGAGTAATAAACTCTGTTGTCTCTAACTCAGGAGTCTCGTTGTCTCTTTCCACCATCCAGGAAATGGCAACAGGTTAACTAATTAGCTTGTAAGTAGGTAAAATCAAACCCCAGACTTGACACTGGTACTGCCAATTCTAGTGGCAAATGTTACTGGTACTGCCAGTTCTAGTGGTAAATGTTAATGAAAGACTATAGGGACCCTATACAACCAAGACCAAAGACTCAAGATATTCAGAAAGAAAGAATTATCCTTAGATAAAAAAACCCTGAGGTGCTGGTTAAAGACAAAGAATATGAATAGGCAGTGCAGGAGGAAGTTATAAATACTACAATGAATAAGTAACAAAAAACAAAAAATGAATAATAAAAAACAATGAATATAGTTTATCCTTATATTTACAAGTTTTAATTAGTTTCCTTTCTTCTTGTCCTTTCCCCTCTTTAAGCATATAAAGAAGATATTATTAAGTAGCCCTTATGATCTAAAAATGACTACAGAAGACATGGATGCTACCAAGTGATCCTGACCTTGGGAGTTCAATATGATAAGTGGAAAACTTGATTGGTGACAGTTTTTTATAAATTAATTTTTAATTAAAGAAATGAGAATAAGAGTATATATGTTTTTATTGGATAGCCAAAGGTCTAGACTGTAGCAGACAATTGGGGATTCTGGCCATCCAGCACCCAACTTCCTCTTTCCATAAGAACTCTAAACTCCCAATTTAGGAAAAATTCCTCATTACAAATTATCTTGGTGAGGGGGAAATTCTCAGGGCCTGCCTCTCACGTGGAAGACAAAAATCAGATATATGTTCTATTCACTCCCAGCAGAGCCAAGATCTGGCAAATGATCTATACCCAGTCATTAAGATGCTTATTTCTAGGATTCTGAGTCTTGGGTGATGATGGAAAGATAAAAGGAAAATCACCTTTATGGCAGTAGCAGCAGCAAGTGTTCAAGATTTCATGCATCATTACTCTGATTCAAGGTTCCTAAAGCCTCCCTTCCAGATAGTCCCTAGTTTCTGCTAACTTGCCACACCCACTCATCTTCCAGTCCACAGTCAATGATGTAAACTCCCAATATTCTTAACACAAATTATTTTTACTTCAGAACAAATTTCTGTTATTTGTAACCAAGAACCCTAGCAGACTAATTATAACAGTATCAATATTTGTATGGAACTGAATAATCTATCAAAGTTTTCACATTCTTTTGCTCACTTATTCCCAACATTAGTTAAGTAACTGTGATATTAGGATTCCTGTTGTGCAAATGAGAACATATCAAGTTGAAGAAGTTGTGATTTGCCCACTGTTACAGAGTTGGTAAGGTACCAGACCCAGGACTCAAACCTAGATTTGTTTGAGTCTAGACTCCAGTTTATTTCCACTATAGCATGGTGTATCCCACAAAAATGAATGACCAAAGACAACATCACTAAAATAAAGTTTTACAGAAGACACAAAATAATTTTTTATGGTTTTTCACAATAACAGCTTACAGTATATATATCAGTTTGCACACCAATGTTCACAGCATTATTCACAATTGCCAAAAGATAGAAAGAACCTAAGTGCCCATCAACAGATGAGTGCATAAGCAAAATGTGGTATATACATGTGATGGAATATTGTGCAGCAATAAGACGAAATGATGACCTGAAGCATATGACAACATGGATGAATCTTGAGGATGTAATGCTGAATGAAATAAGGCAGAAACAAAAGGACAGAAACTGTATGATTTCGCTTTTATGATCTTGGTAAAGGTAAACTCAGAGACTTATAATACAGAATATAGTGGGCCTAGAGATACACGGAAGCTAGAGATGGGTGAACAGTTAGCTAATGAGGCTGAACTTAAATGTAAGGAAATGGATAGAAGTGAAGGCAGTTCATTAGTGGATCTACAAGTAATACTGCCATATTGAAGGTATACATGTATAGAGCCATGTATCCCACGGATTAACACTACAAATATAAATAGGTTCTTGCATGAACTACTTCAAAGGTATGAATCTGGTACAAAGAGTAAATAATATCAGGGTATGGGGGAAAACTACTATTGCATACTATGGGCTATGTTTAACAGGAAGACAGCAACAGTACCAGAGCTATACTAGGGGTAAATAATTAGGGGGGAAGGACGAGTTAAGGGGAGATTTGGATTTTCTGTTTGGTGAGGTTGTGATTATTGTTATTTTTCTCTTAAGAACAATGAAAATTGTCTAAACTTGAGAGTGTTGATGATTATATAACTAAGTGAGGCTAATGTGAGACATGGGTTGTTGACTTTGGACATTATACATGATGCCCAATGGTTGAAGTGGCTGAAGGATAGAATAAGACATAGAATGGCAAACTATAGTATATACATACTATTGTGCTGCTACAGAAAGGAATGAAGTCATGAGGCATGCAATGATATAAATGAACCTGGGGAACATTACGTGATGCAAAATCAGCCAGAAACAAAAGAGTAAATATTGTATGGCCACATATAGAAAATTGGGACCTAAATTGTAAGCTCTTATAGCAGTTGCATATAGTCTGGAGCTGTAATTATTTCTAGATTTTGAGAGATTGTGCTATATATGTGTGACCTGGTATTTCCCTGGAACTTTGGGTACCTGTTTGACACACTCAAGACTCAGAGCAGGACTTCTGCAGGTCTGAAAGGCAGCACTACTATACACATCAACTGTTAAAAGAATTGAAAAAGAGAGAAATCTTCAATTAGAGATAAAAATGAAGCCGATCTGGTCGGGACTAAGGTAAATCAGAATACAGGGGTAAGGAGGACAATGTATTTTAGAACTTTACCAACTCCATGGGACCAAAGGAAGAGAGGTTTATTTTGTCCCAAACCTAAACGTTCTGTAGCACATAATCTAACTCGACCTGTCTGGATAGATCATTTAAGCAACCCAAACAAACAGAAGAATGGGAATGAGGGCTTGTAATAATGTATAGCTTAATGTAATGTCTGGATACATACACCCCAGTGTATGTTGAGCAGATAATTTTTAAATACTGGCAAAGTCCCTGAGGGATGGGAGAAAAAAAATAAAGAACTATTAAACTTTACCACTGGGGAAACCCTAGATACTGTCTCAAATATTAGGGACTCCCAGGTCAATAGGCCAACCCCTTGGTCTTTTTTTCTTTTCATATTTGGCACGTTATTCTAGACATGATGGGCTTGCAGGTCACTATGGGTGGACCTTTATGGAAATTCATTTTAGCAGTAAGTTTCTGCTGGGTGTATTATCTTAAAAAGTGTCCGTGTAATATGAGAGAACATTTCAGGTTAAATGTCACATCTGAGTGAGTCTTTGTATGCCCATAAAGTAGCATAGCTTGCTGTTTATTTCTTTCACAGCACTTGTCACTGTCTGTGATTGTTTATGGGCCAGAGTCTCTCTGCCCCCATCCCAGTGTTGCCCACAGTGTGTACAGCATCTGTTGCACAGGAGAGCCTGGCAGTGTTGTATGGTGGAATCAGTTTCCTCCCAGCTCTCTCTATGTAGGTTACGTGTGGACAGGGGCTCTGTGGTGGTGTGCATGCTGTGTACACAAAAGCACCTGGTTAGAAAGGTGAGCAAAGCCAGAGTCCAGCCTGTCTTCCACTCCCCAAGCAGTGTCCCTATAGAGCTGCATCCTTGCAGACCAGGCGGGCACTTTTCCCAATTTGTACACAGGTCCCTATTGGACACTTTTGTCCCCCCAACTGCTGGGACAAATTTTCCTCTTGATGGGATGGCAGAGGAGCCACTGTAAATAAGGACTGTCCCAGGTATGTCGGGACATGAGGTTACTCTGCTTATAGTCGGTGTTCCATCATTTCCGTCTTTGTTTTCTGAGAGATGAAGTTCACAGCAAGGGAAAACTATCAGATCCTCTGCTTTTGGCAGATTTCATCTAGCAGATTTCCAGATAACTGATTTATATTCTTTCTCTTGGACTATTGTATTTTTCTCCGTGTTAAACAAAAAGTGCCTTCTGTATTCTCCAGAAGATGAGGTGAGGTGACGTGTACTTCCACAACGCTGTTGACTTGTGCTTTCCATTTGACCCATGCTTGGTTCTCGCCACCTGGCCCTTGCCCCCACAGTCACATTCTCTGCAGATAATATCCCAAGCCATTGTTCTGCCCCTTCTCACCAGACCCTCCTTTCGTATACTGCTCACACCTGATTGCTGTGTCCAAGTGCAGGTCTGCATTTAAAATTAAAGCCCTTGATCTTGAGGCTTGCTCTTGTCAAAGCTTATGTATGTAGTGGAGAAGCTAAGCCTACCTATACTTATGCCTAAGAGTTACTTCCAGAAGACCTCTTTTGTTGTTCAGATGTGGCCTCTCTCTCTCTCTAAGCCCAACTCTGCAAGTAAAATCATTACCCTCCCCACTATGTGGGACATGACATCCAGGGTTGAAAGTCTCCCTGGCAATGTCAGACATGACTCCCAGGGATGAGCCTGACTCTGGCACTTGCAATCAACAGTGCCTTCTTGACCAAAAGGGGGAAAAATTGTAACAAAGTAAGGTATCAGTAGCTGAGAGAGTTGAAAAAGAGTTGAGAGGCTACTCTGAAGGCTATTCTTTTTTTTTCTTTTTAATTGCTAAATCCTAACGTACAAACATTCCATACATGGTGTACAATCAATGGCTCACAATACCATCACATAGTTGTATATTCATCACCATGATTATTTTTTAGAATATTGGCATCACTCCAGAAAAAAGAAATTAAAAAAAAAGAAAAAACTCATACATACCATATTCCTTATCCCTCCCTCTCATTGACCAGTAGTATTCTCATCTACCCAATTTATTTTAACAACTGTCTCCCATTATTTGTTTATTTTTATCTATATTTTTTTCTTATCTGTCCATACCCTAGATAAAAGGAGCATCAAACATAAGGTTTTCACAATCACAGAGTCACTTAGTAAAAGTTATATTGTAATCTTTAAGAATCAAGACTACTGGAACACAGCCCAATGGTTTCAGGTATTTCCCACTAGCCACTCCAATACACCATAAACTAAAAAGGGATATCTATATAATGCATAAGAATAATCTCCACGATAACCTTGGAGGCTATTCTTATGCAAGCTTCACCTGCCAACCCTAAAGCACACCTAGGACTCTATCTGAGATTCTACAAAGGTTCCATGTACTATGATAACTTTCTAGAACCTACAAACTCTAGATGGGTTCTTAGGCCAGATAAGTCCTGAAACCCAGAGAGACTAACCTCTCCAAAACATCAACTAGTTCCATACCCCATCCTATATCATCAACAGCCCCTTCCAACGTGAAAAAATTAGAATGGGTTTAGTTCAAATACCCTTAAAGATTGAGAGAAAGATCAAAGGAGAAGGTGGAGTTATAACAGAGAAGTTAGGATTTAACAAATGTATTTGACTGTTGATTCATTATAATGATATTGTTTTTAGTTTTCAATGTCTTAGGCTAGCTAGAAAGAAAAACCTAAAATTGTGAAGCTGTAACCCATACCAAACTCTGAATAATCTGTTCTATAACTACTTGTAGCAGTGCACTTTGATATGTATTCCTTTTTTGTACTTATGTTATTTTTCACAATGAAAGATTTTTAAAAATGAAAAAAAAGTGTTAAATGATAATTCAATTTAAGTATAATTCAAAAAAGAGGCCTAAGAAAGAACTAAACTAATTTAATACTGGCACATTGTTTTTCAGTCATTTAACCTGATACGGATATAGTATATATGACATTTAGCATAGATGACATATTCTTTTTTTTTTTTAAATATGGAATGCTTCACGAATTTGCATGTCATCTTTGCACCGGGGCCATGCTAATCTTCTCTGTATCATTTCAATTTTCATTTATGTGTTGCTGAAGCAAGCATAATGGCATATTCTTAAGAGTGTCTCTCATATTAATTCTATCAACCACACTTTTGACAGCAGCTCAACAGAATATAACCAAATTATATGCTGTATTATCCTGTACTAAAATATATAATACACCAGTTATTTCACTGATATGAATCTTCATAGTAGACACCAATCTTTGTAAGTTACCTGACTTACAATTTCTCCTTCTCAGGAAAAGCCCCAATATACAAGATGGGCTTTCATGGTAATGTTATGCTACATGGTCTTGCTCTCCTTCCAATAGATAACTGATTCAAAGGAGTAATGTTTAATCAAAACTAGGTCTATCAGCTCATCTCTCCCCAGCAATTTGAAACTTCGAAAGAGAAACAGACTGGGAATAGTCAGACCTGAGTTGCAATGAAGGCAGTGAAGGCAGTATTCTAGAGAAAGACTACAGATGTCTTTGGGGCTTCTTCTCTGATTCTTGCCCCTCCCAAGTCTTGATGGCCTCTCTTCTCCCTGGAAGGGCATTTTAATACAATCATGTCTTCCTTTAAGACATGCTTCTGTACTTGTTCAATCAAGAAATGTGTGGTGTCATAATGTCAGTATTCACTTGATACTACTGAAGCTTAGAGGCAGAACAGTAAATCTCATTCTGGAAAGCTGGAAAGGCTGCACAAGAGTCAGGTCCTTCTACAGGTGCTTGCCACTCCATTCTTCCTTAGTCCTCTAAAATCTGCTTATTTACCCACCATGCCATTAAAACTTCACCTGCTGACATCACCAATTTCCAAATCCAGTGGAACTTAACCTATATGGCATATGATACGCTTGACCACTAGTACTACTTTGTAAATCACTTATATCTTGATATTACTCCCTGCTCTCTTTTCTTCTTTCTCCTCCTCCAATGCATTTTTTCTTCCTGTCCTTTAAAATACTAATGCTCCCCAGGGTTACATTCTCTCTACTTTTCTACTTATTCTGCCCTCATCCTCTAGGTGATATCAGCCATATCTATGATTTTAGCTACTTATTTAACAAATATTTAAGCAACTCTAGGCTAGATGTTGGCAATATATCACTGAATAAAACAAACAGTCCCTATCATGGAGCTTAGAACCTATAGCAAAGATACACATTAAACTAAAAAGTGATTAGTGTATTTATAAGGAGATGATAAATGCATGAAGGAAAGGAATAGGGTATATAACAGAAAACCTTGACAAAGTCCAAGGCATTCAAGGAAGGATTTCATGAGGAAATGGTATTAAGGTGAGAAATGAAGCATGAGTAGGAAGAGAAAAGAGTTTCAGGCACTGATAAATTTTAGGATCTGAAAGGAAAACAGCTGCCTAGAGTGGAACAGGAAAGGAAAAAATGGCATGAGATCTGACTGGAGAAGTCAGCTGGGATCAGAGCAGACAAGTATTTGAAAGCCAGGTTAAAGATAAATATTCATTACAAATTAATGACAATTAACCTCCAATGGATCCTCAGAAATGCTGCCAGCCATCCTACCACATCAACTCTTCACAAAGACTACTTAAACTTGAGGTCCATCTTCTTTCTTCTTCATTTTAGCAGATGATTTCATTTTCCACTTTTCAGAGAAAATAGAAACTTTCAAATAGAAACTTCTTCACTCTTCTAGTTCCAAATATTTGACCTATCTACCAACCCTCTCCTTCCCATTCTTAGGCAAGAGGAACTGTCCTCTCTTCTATCTGAGATTCATCACCTTTACTTTAAGTCTCATCTCAGGACTCATCTATCACTTACCCATTCTGTCTCATATATTTTCAACTTCACCATTTCAAATAAGTCCTTCCCACTTCTAAACACATTTATATCTTGCACATTCAAACATGTAAAACCAAACATTCATTTAACTCCCTCATACCCTTCTGGGCCAAACTACTCAAAAAACCTGTCTCAATTTCCTCACATCTATTCACTTCAACCCATAACAATATGATTCCTGTCTGTCATCCCATGAAAACAACTATAGTCAATAATCTCCACTATACTGCTGCATCCTATGAGCATTTTTAGTTCTAATCTTACTCTCACCTCTCATTGGCTTCAAATGTACTATCCTTCTTCTGAAACAATTTCTTCTCGAATTCCCAAAACTGTTATTTTCTTCTACCCTTCCAGCCATTCTTTTTTCATCTCTTTTACAGCTCTCTCCCTAGTCACTATTTTAGACTCTTGGCTCTCCACAGCTTCAATAAGAAATTGTCTTCTCTATGCAGATAATTCTCCGCAGCTTCATTGAAGAAACTGTCTTCTCTATGCAGATAATTAACAATTCTTTTCCTTTTAACCCATCACTCCCCTCTAAGCTCCAGATCTCTCAACTCACCATACATACTTCAATACTGCTTGGGCATCATGAACTCAACATATCTAAAACCCCAATTATAATCCTTCACTCCAAACCTTAATCTTTTAATATATCTTCTCTCTCAATGAATGACGTCATGCCTTCCAGGACCCTAGAGGTCATAAATGATACCTTGTATTGCATTCTTCAAGATGGCAGGTTGAATTAAGTACCCCAACAAATATATATTTTTAATCTTAATCTGTGTTCCTGATGGTGTGAGCCCATTGTAAATAGGTATTTTTAAAGATGTTATTTTTAGTTAAAGTATGCCCAAGTTAATAAGGATGGGTCCTAACCTAATCTGTATTACTGAAAGCTTTATAAAGACAGCCCAGAAGTCATAGAAGCCAGAAAGAAGAAGACCTTGCCATGTGATGGAAGGTAGAAATACAAGCCAAGGAACCCCAAGAATTGTTGACAGCCAGCCCCAGAATGCTGGGGTCTTCAGGTACAAAGCAAATCTTGCTGATGTCTTGATTATAGACTCCTTCTAGCTTCAAAACTGGATGCCAATAAAGTCCTGTTGCTTAAGTCTAACTATTTGTGGATTTGTCATAGCAGCCTAGCAAACTAAGACACTCAGCATCCAATCAATCACCACTATCACAACAGCAACATAAAAAGCTAACTCTTTTTGAGAACTTAATATCACTTGCTGGTACTTTACATATGTTATATAATTGTAGTCATCACAACCATATATATTAGCATGAAACCCTGATGAATTTACCTTTTAATTACTTCATTATATCATCTTCTCTTCATCGATATTGCTGCTGCTGCCATCACTACTTAGTACAAAGGACCATGTGTCTCACTGGAGCTACTGCAACAATTTATTTGATCTGCCAGCATCTACTCTGAAACCTCTCTAATTTTTTCACTAAAGAACAGTCATCTTTTTCAAAAGAAAAACAAATATTATGGCCCCTCCCTGCACCACCACCATTTAAAAGAAGTTTAGAATAAAATCAAACCCTCTAACTTGACTTATGAGGCTATGCATGGGCAGGTCCATAGCCACTTCTCCAATTCCATCTTTAACCATTTTTGTTTTGTGATCCAGCCACAGCAATTTCTTTGATCAATCTCTTGTACTTGCCACTCTATGCTAAGCTGGCCTCTGACTCAGGGCCTCTGCATATGTTGTTCTTACTACCTGAGGCTCTTTCATCTTCTTTGCATAGTTACCATCTACTCTTATTTCAGCTTGTAGTTCAATGACTACTTCCTCAGGAAAACCCCCCTATTGGTCCAATCACTCATCTACCTGCTTTCATTAGACCATATCCTTACCCTAAACAATATTTACCACAGTTACAATTTTATATTTATTTGTGTGACTGCTTGACTAACATTGTTCTTCCTCTCCTCCAAGACTACAAATCGCATGAAGACAGTGGCTGTTCAACTTTGCTCACCATTACAATCCCAGAATCTAGCACAATACCTAGCACATAAGGGGTTCCCAATAAGTTTTCATATTAATGAACAAGTTACAAAAGGAAGCCAAACTACAGTGGGTAGGGGAATTAATGTGAGCAAAGAATGGCAGTCAATCTACCCATCTTTTGGCTTTGAGAGAGTACAGAAGATGCTATTTAGAGGGGAATGTGGGTGAGAATGGGTGAGTCAGTTTGTTAGTTGTTTGGTTGGTTTAAAATGTGGAGAGTTACAACATACTTAAGTGCTGGTAGCAAGAATCTAAAGAGAGGGAGAAGTTAAAAATGATCTTTAAAAATATAATAACCAATGGCTTAACTTCTCTAATAAAAAAAGCTGATTCTGAAGGAGTCAAAGGCCAAGCTCACAGACTAGACATAAAAAGAAAAAGAGGCAGCTTCTTCATTGTAGTAGGAGCAAAAGAGAAAAGAGAAGGTGCCAAAACAGGATTATAGAGTTGGTGGTGGAAAGTTAAAAGATAGTTCCAGACTAAGGGCTTCTATTTATTCTGAAGTATCAAAGGAGGAGTGATCTGCTAAAAATTAGAGTACAGAGAAAGGACTTGGGCTTAAATGACTGGAAAGTAGGACAGCATACCAGTGCTGTTAGCTCAGTTGAAGTTGTTAGCTAAGAACTTGCATGGCAGAAGACTGCCCAGTAATAGAACATTTTCCAGCTGTGATTGAAAGTTTTATGCAAAAGAAAGTAAATAGTCATCCATGCTGAAGTTCTGCCAGATGGAAATGCAGAAACCACAGAGGGGTAAGAAAGCTTGGGCATTGGAAAGAGAGCAAAAAGCCAGATAAAATCTCCTAAGCTGGACAGACAAAAAGGAGAGCTAAAAAGAGGAAGATCTGGATGGTGGGAAAAGAACAAGCAATAAGAAAGGTTATGGTCAGAGAATGGGACATAAGATTAGAAATTTTTGAAGCAGAACTATTTCCAGTAATGATAAGGTCCAAGTACCCTGGGAATGGGTGGCTAAGATAGAATGGAAGAGAAAGTGAGTAGGGATGAAGCCAAAGGAACTGGGGAACCACATGAATAAGTCTTCTATATGAATAAAGAAGTACCTCATGAGTGCAACAATAGTTCAGATAAAGAAGATAATGAGGGAGGTATTAAAATAATCAAGAAATGAGAGGAACTCTCCAGAAGGTAAATACATGAAAGCAACAAGAAGGAACAGAAAGAAGAATAGCCAAATGACATTTATCTCAAAGAAGCAGGAATTCTGCCTAAGAAGGGAGATGAATAAGGACACAAAAGTTTCACTGGAGAGCAAAAAGGATACTGACTACTTCCTATCCCTGAGATCCCTGTGCCACAGAATACTAAATAGAGAAAAAATGGAGAAAACTATAGTTTTATAAGAATTACTACAAAACAACAGCTCAAAATAATAGATTGGGGAGTTGTTAATGTATAGGAACATCAAGTCACAAAAGGGTCAGGGAAAGTTTGAAGGAAAGAAGAGGTAGAAGGTTGGGTCAGTGGAGAACAAATGTAAAACATTACAGGAATGAAAAAGTAATACAGAAAAGATGACCAGAGGACCACTAGGGATGGAATAGATGAAAATAGCTGGTTCACAGGGTTGTCAAGATGAGTTCCCTTACAGAAACTGCAGGTATTCATGCCTTCAGCATCTAGTGCTAGTGAGGTTTATTAGAATTGTTGAGAACTCCTTAATTTACTATAGCTAAGTTTAAGCCAGCAAAACAAACTTTTTATATTTTTCCCACATTTTACTAATTCGAATTCAAGGAAAGGTAAATAAAATGTTTTAAAACGCTGGGTTAAGACATGAACTGCATTTCAAAAGCATAATTTAGGTCAGGTAAACAGGCTGTAATCACAATCTTATGTAGCTGTTTGTACTCTACAATGGAAAGGGCACAGGATGTGGTGCCAGTAAACCAATTCTGCCACTTAATAGTTTGTGACATGGGACCAAATATACAGCTTTTCTGACATTTATTTTTCTCTTCTATAAAATGGAAACAAAAATAATAGTTGCCTTACCTTCCTCAGATGGCTGATTTTGAAGATAAAAAGGAAGCTGTGCTTTAAACTGCTGTGCTTTAAACTATTAAGTGCTAGCTTGTATTTTCTTAAAAATCAATATACCTTCTGTGGTAGCCTGGAGTTGTTATGTACCCTAGAAAAACTGTTCTTTTACTCCATTCTTGTGGGGGCAGACCTATTGTTGAGTGGGACCTTTTGACTGGGTTGTTTCCATGGAGATGTGACCCAACCCATTCAAGGTGGGTCTTAATACTTAAAGAGAGTTCACAGAGGGTGGGCCACGGTGGCTCAGTAGGCAGAGTTCTTACCTACCATGCCAGAGACCCGGGTTCGATTTCTGGTACCTGCCCATGCCAAAAAAAAAAAAAAAAAGAGAGAGAGAGAGTTCACAGAGAGAGCTTAGAAAGAAAATGCCATGGGAGAAGTTATGATACAAAGAAATGCCCAGAGACATTCTGGAGACAGCAAGTGAAACCAGACTCCAGCAGAGAGAAAGACCAGCAGATCACAATGTTTTTCTCACGTGACAAAGGAACCCCAGATGCCAGCAGCCTTTCCTTCGAGAAGTTATCTTCTTCTTGTTACCTTAATGTGGGCATTTTCATGGCTTTAGGACTGTAAATTTGTAAACTAATAAATCCCCATTGTGAAAGCCAACACATTTCTTTATATTGCATCTAGCAGCTTCAGCAAACTGAAACAAATGTTGATACCAAGAAGTTGGGTGCTGCAAGATGCAAACACCAAAAATGCTGAAACAGCTTTCTAAATGGATAAGGGGAAGATTCTGGAAGAATTGTGAGAAGCTTGATAGAAAAAGCTTTGACTGCCTGAGAGAGACTATTTTCATAGAAATATGGAAGCTAAAGGCAAATCTGATGAGGCCTTAGACAGAAATGATGAATGTGCTATTGCAAAAGGCAAGGAATATGATCCTTGTTTTAAAGTGGCAGAGAATTTGGCAAATTGAGTACTGGTGCTGGATGGGAGAACTTGAAAGTGATGAGTTTGAATATTTAGCTGAGAAAATTTCTAAACTAAATGTGAAAAATGTAAGAGGAAAGGAATACATTGAGAACTGAACTCTTGGTACAAAGAAACTAGCAGTTGATAGTTTGGAAAATTCTGAACTTTTAGAAAATCAGTCCCCAGAGGATAGTTCCCTATGAGTATTCCATGTTCCCCAAACATGGAACCAGCCAGCCATTTCAGGACAAGATAGGATTTGAAATGGAGTTATCCAGAAAGGATTTGTGGAAAGTCCTATTTTCTGATGGTGGGACCCCTGTATGCTACATGCAAAACTGACAAGTTTGTTGGAGGACCTGTATAAATGGAACCACTGCAAGTCTGGACTAAAAGGGGCAGAAAAGGAACAGATTGAAGGAAAAATGGCTTCAAAGGTAGAACCATGGAAGCTAAGGTCTGGAGCCAAGAAATCTTGGGCCAGTAGAGTGGATCCACCCATACACATGGAAAGGGTGAATTTGCCCCAGAGTTTGCAGAGGTCTCCCCCCCTCCCATTTCATCACTTTATTCCTTGTTTTTAAACCAAAAAAAAAAAAAAAAAGGTTTTCTTATAAAAAAAATTTTGTGCAAATATCATGCAGCTCTTCTTGATGATTTTCTCTCAGAGAACAAAATATAGCAGGGCCCTGTGGGCAGGGAGCCTCTTTTCGTGTCTTCCCCTTCTACAGCTATATCCAGGCCAGCTGGCTATCAGCGGAGCCCTCGTTGCTCCTCATAGGAGTGCTGGTGGGAGACAAAGGTGATGGAAGTGGAGGCAGCATCCCAGGCAGCCTAGAGTACCTCATCCTGAAGCCCCTGATTATCAGTGCTATGGTTTCATTGTGCCAGGTCTGGGGTATAGCTGGAACCATTAGGAGATGGCCAGACCTGGCGGTTGTTGACACAGAGGCAGCAGCACAACCTGTCACGTGTGTCACTGAGGCTAGCCTCATCCAAGGTAAATGGCTCCTTCAACTCACCAAGAGAGAAGTGCTGCTACACACCCTGCTTCTTGTTCACTACACAGCTGCTCAAATGCCTTCTTGTGGCTCAGTTGTTGGAAGATCTTCTACTCTATCGTTCCTACAGCTAGCAGGTGGTAGATACAGCAGGTCTTCTTTTGACCATCATGCTAGACCTGGGCCATAGCTTGTTAATCACTGGCTGGTTCCAGTTCAGGAAGAGTGATACAACCCAAGGGCTCTCAGATGCCTGGAGAATTGAGGGGAACTTGGCCAACCCATTATTCAGGAAGAATGCTGCAACTCCAGGCCTCAGAGAGGATGGACACATTTCCTGGGGATTGGAGAGAGCCTGGCTATGACCCCACTGTCTGAAGAGGGATGAGCCTGTGCCTGAAATTGGCAGGGAGTCTGGGTGTCACCCCAAAGTTTGAATAGGGTGAAGATGAAAACATGATAGACTCTCCAATGCTTGGAGATGTTAGAACCCTCACCTCAGTATTTGGGAAAGAGCAGGGCCAGTACATAAGCCCTTGGAGAGGGGCTGTCACAATCTCAAGCCCCAAGGATAAAACACCTTTCTACAGATGACTCTCAGACTTAGAAATCTAATGGAGTTTGCACTGCAGGTTTTCAGAAATATGTGAGATCTTTAACCAGTTTTCCTTCTAATTTCTCCCTATGGAAATGGGAACATTTATCCTATGACTATCCCTCCTTTGTATACTGGAAGCAGACAACCTGTTCTAAGTTTCATGGGTTCATAGCCAGAGGAGAATTTTGCCTTAGGACAGACCATGCCTTTAACTGACTGTGCCAGTTTGAATCTGTGGTGGACCCCAGAAAAGCCATATCCTTTAATCATTCAATACTGCTGGCTGAGAGTACTTTGACTGTTCCCATGGAGATGTGACCCACCCAATTTGGGTGGTAACTTTTGATCAGATAGCTTCCATGGAATTGTGACTCCACCCATTAATCCTTTAAAAGAGGAAACATTTTGGAGAGAATCCCATTTTGTAGAGCCACGAGAAAGCCAGTAGATGCTGCCATGTTCACCATAAGCCCTTCCAGTTGAGAGAGAAATGTTGAACATCACTGGCCTTCTTGAACAAGGATATCTTCCCCTGGATGCCTTAGATTGGACATTTCTATAGACTTATTTTAATTGGGATATTTTCTCGGCCTTAGAACTGTAAACTAGCAACTTATTAAATTCTTCGTTTTCAAAGCCACTTCATTTCTGGTATATTGCGTTCTGCAGCTAGCAAACTAGAACTCTGACACTGATGAGACTTTGTACTTAATATTGCTACTGATGATTTAAGCTTTCGTGATACTGTGATTGGAATTAATGCATTTTGCATATGGAAAGAACATGTCTTTTGGGGGTCCAGAGGGTGGAGTGTAGTAGTCTGGAGCTGTACGTACCCCAGAAAAGGCCATGTTCTTTTAACCCATTCTCGTGGGTACAGATATATTGTGGATGGGACCTTTTGATTAGGTTGTCAATTGAGATGTGACCCAGCACATTCAAGGTGGGTCTTGATCCTTTACTGGAGCCCTTTATGAGAGTATAAAGGGCAGAATTACTAAGCGAGCGTTTAGAGAAAAATGCCCTATGAAACATCAGTGATGCTAAGAGAGGACCACAGATGCTCTAGGGGAGGCCACTGGAACCAGAAGCTGAAAGCAACAGAACCCAGGAGTGAAAGACCAGCAATGCCAGCCATGGCCTTCCCATGTGACAGAGGAACCTGGATGCCAGCAGCTTTTCCTCAGAGAAAGTATCTTCCTCTTGACGCTTTAATATGGATATATTCATGGCCTCAGAACTTTAAATATATAAACTAATAAATCCCCATTGTAAAAGTCAACGTATTTCTGTTATACTGCATTCTGGCAGCTTTAGCAAATCCAAACACCTTCAGTATAGGTACAACATTTCAAGATCTTTTCTGACCTTTTAAAAGTTCTATTTTACCTACGAAGAGCTGTCAAAGCAAACTCAGCTCTATTTCAATTTTCATCCAACCTTAGTATTTTTCTTCCTCTAAGTGAGTTAAGTCTCATGTGGTCTGTGCCTGTTTGAATCTTGTGTACCCCAGAAAAGCCATGTCCTTTAATCCTCATTCAGTATTGCTGGGTGCTATCCTTTTTACTGCTTCCAAGGAGACATGACCCACCCAATTGTGGGTGGTAATGTTTAAGTAGATGGTTTCCATGGAGATGTGTCTCCACCCATTCAAGGTGGGGTTGTTTACTGAAGCCCTTTAAGAAGGAACTATTTTGGAAAAAGCTAGAGGGCCATGAGAGCCTATGCAGTCAAAGACCTTTGGAGAAAAAGAAGGAAAATGCACCAGGAGAGTTTCATGAAACAAGGAGCCAGGAGAGAAAGCTAGCAGACTTTGCCACATGCCCTTCCAGCTGAGAGAGAAACCCTGAACTTCATCAGGCTTTCCTGAGTGAAGGTAACCTCTTGTTAGTGCCTTAATTTGGACATTTTCATGGCCATAGAACTGTGAACTGCAACTTAATAAATTCCCCTTTTAAAAAGCCATTCCCTTTCTGGAATATTGCATTCCAGCAGCTTTCAAACCAGAACATGGTCTATGCAACTTTAAAATATGGAATAGACCACATAAAAGCATGTGCAATAAAACATAATTGTGGATATATTATATGTTTCCAAAGATGGCTATTACTAAGAAGCAACTTAAAACTTAGTCAAACAGAACACATAGCATCATTTTCCAAATAATTATTAGCACTCAATCAGCATATAAACAGTTACAGCATCCTGTATGACTCAACAACTCCACTCCAAGTATTTTCCAACAGAAATGCATACATGTACCACCAAAAGACATGCACAAACATTTTCAAAGTAGTACTATTTTTAATAGCCCCAAATTAGAAATAACCCAAATGTCCATAACTGTAGAATGGATAAATGGTGGCATATTCATACAATGGAATACTATGTAAAAATAGGATGAGATAGGGCAAAACACAAGCACAGATGAATCTCACAAGCATAATGATGACTTTAGAAACCAAGGCACAAGATTACATCCTGTATAATCCATTCATTTATCTAAGTTTAATAACAGGAAAAACAAATCTATGATAGAAGTTAGAATAGAGGTTACTATTGGGAGGGTAGTGATTTAAGAGAGGTGTAAAAGGGGACCTCTCGCGTACTAGTCATCTGTTCCTAGATGGTGGTGGCTCACTTTGTAATAATTTACTGAGCTGCATGTTATGATCTTCCCCCTCTTACATGCTATACTTCAACAGAAAGTTTATTTAAAAACAAAAGGCTATCAATGACTGAAAGGACAGAGGAAAAGACTCCACAAGAAGCTGAGGCTACTGCCTATGCAGAACCCCCTTTCTCCTCTATGCATAGGATTGGATACCATTTTAAGCAGTGATGAAATGATCAGGGTCACACAATTACTGCTAGGGCAGGAATTGGAAGTCTGGCATTCTAACTTCACAAGATACTCTCCAATTCTCATAAGAATGTTTCTAGGTGTAAAGAGAGGGATGCCTGTCATTTAGGTACTTATTATCTTGAATCCAAAAGCAATGAGATCATAAGTAGAAGTAAAATTAGTCATAACACAAAAACATTCACTAAAGAAGACGAATTTACAAAATTGGCCCTCACTCAAACCTTCCTCCACTGCCTCAGACCAGCTTCTATTTCTGCCAGTTCCCATCTGCCCTTGTCAGTTGTTCTTGGTCTCTCCTTTGTTAAACAGAACAATACAATATAAACACAATATAAATCCATTGCAAAATGAAACTGCAAATCTTGCAAAAGATGCAGGAGTCCATGAAGTTGATGAAAGTAATATTGGAGTATGGCTTGAATCACATGCAAACCCACTGATAAAAGGAGAATCTGGCATATTAAGGTCAGTTAACCATCGTGGAAGAGATTCCTGGTTGCTCACCAAAGTATCATTTTCCCTTTCCTACTTAATAATGGAACCTTGATTTTTCAGTAACTACAATATCTGCATTTCTATCTAACAGTAAATAAAAAGATGTTAACCCAGTCTAAAGCTAAGTCTAAAATATAGATATGGATTAATTTTTAAATCCCAAAATCTAAACCTAGGGTCTCAGACAATCCTCTCCTTCTTGAATAAACATTTGCTGCTTCCTCCCAGTTGGGCCCTATCTATTTAAGAAAAGGGGCAATGTTTTATAATACTATAGTTCATGGATGAAAACACTGCATTTGGGGGAAAGAGAAGGTCATGAAGAGTCCTCAACAAGTTTGAGCACTAGTGAAGTGCAGTTTATAGGCAGACCGGTTAAATT